>NW_026622997.1:34178024-34508577 GCF_023065955.2 Ursus arctos | reverse complement strand
GGCCACCTGGGGGTAACCTTAACCCTAGGGCGGTCCCCGAGGGACCCCTCCAAGGGGCCTTGCGCAGCCACGCCGGGGATCCTGGACGTCTTAGCCCCAGGGCCGTACTCACCCTGCAGCCCCCTGGCACCCGGGCTGCTAGGGGCACCGCCGGTCATTCAGGCGGGAGAAGGGGCAGGGCCCTCCTATCCCCGACCTCCTTCGAAGGCCCCCGCGCCAAAACCTGTGGGCCCACGGTCCCGCTCTCCAGCTCCCTCCCCTCGGCCCGCCCCACCGCGAGCCACACAGCCAGGGGATTGGGCCTGAAGGCCTCCTGGGGGCTAACCCAAACCCTAGGTGGGTCCCCGAGGGGCCCATCCCAAGGGGCTTGGCGCCCCAACGCCGGCGATTGGGAACCTCCAAACCCCAGCGCTGGACTCACCCTGCAGCCCCCCGCCACCCGGGCCGCTAGGGGCGCCCCCCAGTCATTCAGGCGGGAGAAGGGGCAGGGCCCTCCGAGCCCCCGCCGACCTTCGACGGCCCCCCCGCCCCAAAGGGCTTGGGCCCACGTTCCCACTAGTCAGCGCCCTCACCTCAACCCGCCCCTCCGCTCGAAACACAGCAGGCGGATTGGACCTGCCGGACTCCTGGGGGCTAACCCGAACCCTAGGTGGGTCCCCGAGGGGCCCCTCCCAAGGGGCTTGGCGACCCAACGCCGGGGATTGGGAACCACCGAACCCCAGCGGTGGAATCACCCTGCAGCCCCCCACCACTCCGGCCGCTAGGGACGCCGCCGGTCATTCAGGCGGGAGAAGGAGCAGGGCCCTCCTAGCCCCTGATGACCTTCGAAGGCCCCCGCGCCAAAACGGTTGGGCCCACGCTCCCACTCCTCAGCACCCTCAGCTCGGCCTACCCCTCTGCTCGCCGCACATCCAGCAGGTCGGGCTTGCCGGCCTCCCGGGGGCTAACACTAACTCTAGGTGGGCTCCTGAGGGGCCCCACCCAAGGGGCCTGGCGCCTCAACGCCGGAGATTGGGGACCCGAGACCCAGCGCCGGACTCACCCTGCAGCCCCCCGCCACCTGGGCCGCTAGGGGGCCCGCCGGTCATTCAGGGCGTGAGAACGGGCAGGGCCCTCTGTGCCGCAGGCAACCTTCGAAGGCCCCCCCCCCGCTCCAAAATGTTTGGGCCAAGGCTCCAGCTCGCCAGCGCCCTCACTCCGCTCGCCCCTCCACTCGCTGCACAGCGGGCATTTCGGGCCTGCCGGCATCCTTCTTGCTAACCCTAACCCTAGGTCAGTCCCCGAGAGGCCCCTGACAAGGGGCCTGGGGCTGCAACGCTGGGGATTGGGGACCCCCGAGCCCCAGGGCCAGACTACCACTGCTGCCGTCCACCACCTGGGCCACTAGGGGCGCTGTCTCTCATTGAGGGCTGGAGAAGGGGCAGGGCCCTCCGAGCCCCCGCGGACCTTCGATGGCCCCCGCCCCAAAGCGCTTGGGCCCACGTTCCCACTCCTCAGCGCCCTCAGCTCGGCCTGCCCCTCCGCTCGCTGCACATCCAGCAGATCGGGCTTGCCGGACTCCTGGGGGCTAACCCGACCTCTAGGTGGGCTCCTGAGGGGCCCCATCCAAGGGGCCTGGCGCCCTAACGCCGGGGATTGGGAAGCTCCAAACCCCAGCACTGGACTCACCCTGCAGCCCACCGCCACCTGGGCCGTAGGGGCGCCACCGGTCATTCAGGGCGGGAGAACGGGTAGGGCCCTCCGAGTCCCCGGCGAGCTTCGAAGGCCCCGTGCGCCAAAACACTTGGGCCCTCGCTCCATCTCTCCAGCGCCCTCCCCTCCGCCCCACCCCCCGCTCGCCACACCGCCGGTGGATCCTGCCTGCCGGCGTCCTGAGGGCTAATCCTAAACCTAGGTGGGCCCCCGAAGAGCCCATCCCAAGGGGCCTGGCACCGCAACTCCAGGCATTGGGGACCCCCAGCCCCAGGGCAAGACTAACACTGCTGCCCCTCCACCACCTGGGCACTCGGGGCGCTGCCGCTCATTCAGGGCTGGAGGAGGGGCAGGGCCCTCTGAGCCCCCGCCGACCTTTGATGGCCCCCCGCCCCAAAGCGCTTGGGCCCACGTTCCCACCAGTCAGCGCCCTCACCTCAAGCGGCCCCTCCGCTCGAAAGACTGCAGGCGGATCGGACCTGCCGGCCACCTGGGGGTAACCTTAACCCTAGGGCGGTCCCCGAGGGACCCCTCCAAGGGGCCTTGCGCAGCCACGCCGGGGATCCTGGACGTCTTAGCCCCAGGGCCGTACTCACCCTGCAGCCCCCTGGCACCCGGGCTGCTAGGGGCACCGCCGGTCATTCAGGCGGGAGAAGGGGCAGGGCCCTCCTATCCCCGACCTCCTTCGAAGGCCCCCGCGCCAAAACCTGTGGGCCCACGGTCCCGCTCTCCAGCTCCCTCCCCTCGGCCCGCCCCACCGCGAGCCACACAGCCAGGGGATTGGGCCTGAAGGCCTCCTGGGGGCTAACCCAAACCCTAGGTGGGTCCCCGAGGGGCCCATCCCAAGGGGCTTGGCGCCCCAACGCCGGCGATTGGGAACCTCCAAACCCCAGCGCTGGACTCACCCTGCAGCCCCCCGCCACCCGGGCCGCTAGGGGCGCCCCCCAGTCATTCAGGCGGGAGAAGGGGCAGGGCCCTCCGAGCCCCCGCCGACCTTCGACGGCCCCCCCGCCCCAAAGGGCTTGGGCCCACGTTCCCACTAGTCAGCGCCCTCACCTCAACCCGCCCCTCCGCTCGAAACACAGCAGGCGGATTGGACCTGCCGGACTCCTGGGGGCTAACCCGAACCCTAGGTGGGTCCCCGAGGGGCCCCTCCCAAGGGGCTTGGCGACCCAACGCCGGGGATTGGGAACCACCGAACCCCAGCGGTGGAATCACCCTGCAGCCCCCCACCACTCCGGCCGCTAGGGACGCCGCCGGTCATTCAGGCGGGAGAAGGAGCAGGGCCCTCCTAGCCCCTGATGACCTTCGAAGGCCCCCGCGCCAAAACGGTTGGGCCCACGCTCCCACTCCTCAGCACCCTCAGCTCGGCCTACCCCTCTGCTCGCCGCACATCCAGCAGGTCGGGCTTGCCGGCCTCCCGGGGGCTAACACTAACTCTAGGTGGGCTCCTGAGGGGCCCCACCCAAGGGGCCTGGCGCCTCAACGCCGGAGATTGGGGACCCGAGACCCAGCGCCGGACTCACCCTGCAGCCCCCCGCCACCTGGGCCGCTAGGGGGCCCGCCGGTCATTCAGGGCGTGAGAACGGGCAGGGCCCTCTGTGCCGCAGGCAACCTTCGAAGGCCCCCCCCCCCGCTCCAAAATGTTTGGGCCAAGGCTCCAGCTCGCCAGCGCCCTCACTCCGCTCGCCCCTCCACTCGCTGCACAGCGGGCATTTCGGGCCTGCCGGCATCCTTCTTGCTAACCCTAACCCTAGGTCAGTCCCCGAGAGGCCCCTGACAAGGGGCCTGGGGCTGCAACGCTGGGGATTGGGGACCCCCGAGCCCCAGGGCCAGACTACCACTGCTGCCGTCCACCACCTGGGCCACTAGGGGCGCTGTCTCTCATTGAGGGCTGGAGAAGGGGCAGGGCCCTCCGAGCCCCCGCGGACCTTCGATGGCCCCCGCCCCAAAGCGCTTGGGCCCACGTTCCCACTCCTCAGCGCCCTCAGCTCGGCCTGCCCCTCCGCTCGCTGCACATCCAGCAGATCGGGCTTGCCGGACTCCTGGGGGCTAACCCGACCTCTAGGTGGGCTCCTGAGGGGCCCCATCCAAGGGGCCTGGCGCCCTAACGCCGGAAGGGGCGTTGGGAAGCTCCAAACCCCAGCACTGGACTCACCCTGCAGCCCACCGCCACCTGGGCCGTAGGGGCGCCACCGGTCATTCAGGGCGGGAGAATGGGTAGGGCCCTCCGAGTCCCCGGCGAGCTTCGAAGGCCCCGTGCGCCAAAACACTTGGGCCCTCGCTCCATCTCTCCAGCGCCCTCCCCTCCGCCCCACCCCCCGCTCGCCACACCGCCGGTGGATCCTGCCTGCCGGCGTCCTGAGGGCTAATCCTAAACCTAGGTGGGCCCCCGAAGAGCCCATCCCAAGGGGCCTGGCACCGCAACTCCAGGCATTGGGGACCCCCAGCCCCAGGGCAAGACTAACACTGCTGCCCCTCCACCACCTGGGCACTCGGGGCGCTGCCGCTCATTCAGGGCTGGAGGAGGGGCAGGGCCCTCTGAGCCCCCGCCGACCTTTGATGGCCCCCCGCCCCAAAGCGCTTGGGCCCACGTTCCCACCAGTCAGCGCCCTCACCTCAAGCGGCCCCTCCACTCGAAAGACAGCAGGCGGATCGGACCTGCCGGCCACCTGGGGGTAACCTTAACCCTAGGGCGGTCCCCGAGGGACCCCTCCAAGGGGCCTTGCGCAGCCACGCCGGGGATCCTGGACGTCTTAGCCCCAGGGCCGTACTCACCCTGCAGCCCCCTGGCACCCGGGCTGCTAGGGGCACCGCCGGTCATTCAGGCGGGAGAAGGGGCAGGGCCCTCCTATCCCCGACCTCCTTCGAAGGCCCCCGCGCCAAAACCTGTGGGCCCACGGTCCCGCTCTCCAGCTCCCTCCCCTCGGCCCGCCCCACCGCGAGCCACACAGCCAGGGGATTGGGCCTGAAGGCCTCCTGGGGGCTAACCCAAACCCTAGGTGGGTCCCCGAGGGGCCCATCCCAAGGGGCTTGGCGCCCCAACGCCGGCGATTGGGAACCTCCAAACCCCAGCGCTGGACTCACCCTGCAGCCCCCCGCCACCCGGGCCGCTAGGGGCGCCCCCCAGTCATTCAGGCGGGAGAAGGGGCAGGGCCCTCCGAGCCCCCGCCGACCTTCGACGGCCCCCCCGCCCCAAAGGGCTTGGGCCCACGTTCCCACTAGTCAGCGCCCTCACCTCAACCCGCCCCTCCGCTCGAAACACAGCAGGCGGATTGGACCTGCCGGACTCCTGGGGGCTAACCCGAACCCTAGGTGGGTCCCCGAGGGGCCCCTCCCAAGGGGCTTGGCGACCCAACGCCGGGGATTGGGAACCACCGAACCCCAGCGGTGGAATCACCCTGCAGCCCCCCACCACTCCGGCCGCTAGGGACGCCGCCGGTCATTCAGGCGGGAGAAGGAGCAGGGCCCTCCTAGCCCCTGATGACCTTCGAAGGCCCCCGCGCCAAAACGGTTGGGCCCACGCTCCCACTCCTCAGCACCCTCAGCTCGGCCTACCCCTCTGCTCGCCGCACATCCAGCAGGTCGGGCTTGCCGGCCTCCCGGGGGCTAACACTAACTCTAGGTGGGCTCCTGAGGGGCCCCACCCAAGGGGCCTGGCGCCTCAACGCCGGAGATTGGGGACCCGAGACCCAGCGCCGGACTCACCCTGCAGCCCCCCGCCACCTGGGCCGCTAGGGGGCCCGCCGGTCATTCAGGGCGTGAGAACGGGCAGGGCCCTCTGTGCCGCAGGCAACCTTCGAAGGCCCCCCCCCCGCTCCAAAATGTTTGGGCCAAGGCTCCAGCTCGCCAGCGCCCTCACTCCACTCGCCCCTCCACTCGCTGCACAGCGGGCATTTCGGGCCTGCCGGCATCCTTCTTGCTAACCCTAACCCTAGGTCAGTCCCCGAGAGGCCCCTGACAAGGGGCCTGGGGCTGCAACGCTGGGGATTGGGGACCCCCGAGCCCCAGGGCCAGACTACCACTGCTGCCGTCCACCACCTGGGCCACTAGGGGCGCTGTCTCTCATTCAGGGCTGGAGAAGGGGCAGGGCCCTCCGAGCCCCCGCGGACCTTCGATGGCCCCCGCCCCAAAGCGCTTGGGCCCACGTTCCCACTCCTCAGCGCCCTCAGCTCGGCCTGCCCCTCCGCTCGCTGCACATCCAGCAGATCGGGCTTGCCGGACTCCTGGGGGCTAACCCGACCTCTAGGTGGGCTCCTGAGGGGCCCCATCCAAGGGGCCTGGCGCCCTAACGCCGGAAGGGGCGTTGGGAAGCTCCAAACCCCAGCACTGGACTCACCCTGCAGCCCACCGCCACCTGGGCCGTAGGGGCGCCACCGGTCATTCAGGGCGGGAGAACGGGTAGGGCCCTCCGAGTCCCCGGCGAGCTTCGAAGGCCCCGTGCGCCAAAACACTTGGGCCCTCGCTCCATCTCTCCAGCGCCCTCCCCTCCGCCCCACCCCCCGCTCGCCACACCGCCGGTGGATCCTGCCTGCCGGCGTCCTGAGGGCTAATCCTAAACCTAGGTGGGCCCCCGAAGAGCCCATCCCAAGGGGCCTGGCACCGCAACTCCAGGCATTGGGGACCCCCAGCCCCAGGGCAAGACTAACACTGCTGCCCCTCCACCACCTGGGCACTCGGGGCGCTGCCGCTCATTCAGGGCTGGAGGAGGGGCAGGGCCCTCTGAGCCCCCGCCGACCTTTGATGGCCCCCCGCCCCAAAGCGCTTGGGCCCACGTTCCCACCAGTCAGCGCCCTCACCTCAAGCGGCCCCTCCACTCGAAAGACAGCAGGCGGATCGGACCTGCCGGCCACCTGGGGGTAACCTTAACCCTAGGGCGGTCCCCGAGGGACCCCTCCAAGGGGCCTTGCGCAGCCACGCCGGGGATCCTGGACGTCTTAGCCCCAGGGCCGTACTCACCCTGCAGCCCCCTGGCACCCGGGCTGCTAGGGGCACCGCCGGTCATTCAGGCGGGAGAAGGGGCAGGGCCCTCCTATCCCCGACCTCCTTCGAAGGCCCCCGCGCCAAAACCTGTGGGCCCACGGTCCCGCTCTCCAGCTCCCTCCCCTCGGCCCGCCCCACCGCGAGCCACACAGCCAGGGGATTGGGCCTGAAGGCCTCCTGGGGGCTAACCCAAACCCTAGGTGGGTCCCCGAGGGGCCCATCCCAAGGGGCTTGGCGCCCCAACGCCGGCGATTGGGAACCTCCAAACCCCAGCGCTGGACTCACCCTGCAGCCCCCCGCCACCCGGGCCGCTAGGGGCGCCCCCCAGTCATTCAGGCGGGAGAAGGGGCAGGGCCCTCCGAGCCCCCGCCGACCTTCGACGGCCCCCCCGCCCCAAAGGGCTTGGGCCCACGTTCCCACTAGTCAGCGCCCTCACCTCAACCCGCCCCTCCGCTCGAAACACAGCAGGCGGATTGGACCTGCCGGACTCCTGGGGGCTAACCCGAACCCTAGGTGGGTCCCCGAGGGGCCCCTCCCAAGGGGCTTGGCGACCCAACGCCGGGGATTGGGAACCACCGAACCCCAGCGGTGGAATCACCCTGCAGCCCCCCACCACTCCGGCCGCTAGGGACGCCGCCGGTCATTCAGGCGGGAGAAGGAGCAGGGCCCTCCTAGCCCCTGATGACCTTCGAAGGCCCCCGCGCCAAAACGGTTGGGCCCACGCTCCCACTCCTCAGCACCCTCAGCTCGGCCTACCCCTCTGCTCGCCGCACATCCAGCAGGTCGGGCTTGCCGGCCTCCCGGGGGCTAACACTAACTCTAGGTGGGCTCCTGAGGGGCCCCACCCAAGGGGCCTGGCGCCTCAACGCCGGAGATTGGGGACCCGAGACCCAGCGCCGGACTCACCCTGCAGCCCCCCGCCACCTGGGCCGCTAGGGGGCCCGCCGGTCATTCAGGGCGTGAGAACGGGCAGGGCCCTCTGTGCCGCAGGCAACCTTCGAAGGCCCCCCCCCGCTCCAAAATATTTGGGCCAAGGCTCCAGCTCGCCAGCGCCCTCACTCCGCTCGCCCCTCCACTCGCTGCACAGCGGGCATTTCGGGCCTGCCGGCATCCTTCTTGCTAACCCTAACCCTAGGTCAGTCCCCGAGAGGCCCCTGACAAGGGGCCTGGGGCTGCAACGCTGGGGATTGGGGACCCCCGAGCCCCAGGGCCAGACTACCACTGCTGCCGTCCACCACCTGGGCCACTAGGGGCGCTGTCTCTCATTCAGGGCTGGAGAAGGGGCAGGGCCCTCCGAGCCCCCGCGGACCTTCGATGGTCCCCGCCCCAAAGCGCTTGGGCCCACGTTCCCACTCCTCAGCGCCCTCAGCTCGGCCTGCCCCTCCGCTCGCTGCACATCCAGCAGATCGGGCTTGCCGGACTCCTGGGGGCTAACCCGACCTCTAGGTGGGCTCCTGAGGGGCCCCATCCAAGGGGCCTGGCGCCCTAACGCCGGAAGGGGCGTTGGGAAGCTCCAAACCCCAGCACTGGACTCACCCTGCAGCCCACCGCCACCTGGGCCGTAGGGGCGCCACCGGTCATTCAGGGCGGGAGAACGGGTAGGGCCCTCCGAGTCCCCGGCGAGCTTCGAAGGCCCCGTGCGCCAAAACACTTGGGCCCTCGCTCCATCTCTCCAGCGCCCTCCCCTCCGCCCCACCCCCCGCTCGCCACACCGCCGGTGGATCCTGCCTGCCGGCGTCCTGAGGGCTAATCCTAAACCTAGGTGGGCCCCCGAAGAGCCCATCCCAAGGGGCCTGGCACCGCAACTCCAGGCATTGGGGACCCCCAGCCCCAGGGCAAGACTAACACTGCTGCCCCTCCACCACCTGGGCACTCGGGGCGCTGCCGCTCATTCAGGGCTGGAGGAGGGGCAGGGCCCTCTGAGCCCCCGCCGACCTTTGATGGCCCCCCGCCCCAAAGCGCTTGGGCCCACGTTCCCACCAGTCAGCGCCCTCACCTCAAGCGGCCCCTCCACTCGAAAGACAGCAGGCGGATCGGACCTGCCGGCCACCTGGGGGTAACCTTAACCCTAGGGCGGTCCCCGAGGGACCCCTCCAAGGGGCCTTGCGCAGCCACGCCGGGGATCCTGGACGTCTTAGCCCCAGGGCCGTACTCACCCTGCAGCCCCCTGGCACCCGGGCTGCTAGGGGCACCGCCGGTCATTCAGGCGGGAGAAGGGGCAGGGCCCTCCTATCCCCGACCTCCTTCGAAGGCCCCCGCGCCAAAACCTGTGGGCCCACGGTCCCGCTCTCCAGCTCCCTCCCCTCGGCCCGCCCCACCGCGAGCCACACAGCCAGGGGATTGGGCCTGAAGGCCTCCTGGGGGCTAACCCAAACCCTAGGTGGGTCCCCGAGGGGCCCATCCCAAGGGGCTTGGCGCCCCAACGCCGGCGATTGGGAACCTCCAAACCCCAGCGCTGGACTCACCCTGCAGCCCCCCGCCACCCGGGCCGCTAGGGGCGCCCCCCAGTCATTCAGGCGGGAGAAGGGGCAGGGCCCTCCGAGCCCCCGCCGACCTTCGACGGCCCCCCCGCCCCAAAGGGCTTGGGCCCACGTTCCCACTAGTCAGCGCCCTCACCTCAACCCGCCCCTCCGCTCGAAACACAGCAGGCGGATTGGACCTGCCGGACTCCTGGGGGCTAACCCGAACCCTAGGTGGGTCCCCGAGGGGCCCCTCCCAAGGGGCTTGGCGACCCAACGCCGGGGATTGGGAACCACCGAACCCCAGCGGTGGAATCACCCTGCAGCCCCCCACCACTCCGGCCGCTAGGGACGCCGCCGGTCATTCAGGCGGGAGAAGGAGCAGGGCCCTCCTAGCCCCTGATGACCTTCGAAGGCCCCCGCGCCAAAACGGTTGGGCCCACGCTCCCACTCCTCAGCACCCTCAGCTCGGCCTACCCCTCTGCTCGCCGCACATCCAGCAGGTCGGGCTTGCCGGCCTCCCGGGGGCTAACACTAACTCTAGGTGGGCTCCTGAGGGGCCCCACCCAAGGGGCCTGGCGCCTCAACGCCGGAGATTGGGGACCCGAGACCCAGCGCCGGACTCACCCTGCAGCCCCCCGCCACCTGGGCCGCTAGGGGGCCCGCCGGTCATTCAGGGCGTGAGAACGGGCAGGGCCCTCTGTGCCGCAGGCAACCTTCGAAGGCCCCCCCCCCCCCCGCTCCAAGATATTTGGGCCAAGGCTCCAGCTCGCCAGCGCCCTCACTCCGCTCGCCCCTCCACTCGCTGCACAGCGGGCATTTCGGGCCTGCCGGCATCCTTCTTGCTAACCCTAACCCTAGGTCAGTCCCCGAGAGGCCCCTGACAAGGGGCCTGGGGCTGCAACGCTGGGGATTGGGGACCCCCGAGCCCCAGGGCCAGACTACCACTGCTGCCGTCCACCACCTGGGCCACTAGGGGCGCTGTCTCTCATTGAGGGCTGGAGAAGGGGCAGGGCCCTCCGAGCCCCCGCGGACCTTCGATGGCCCCCGCCCCAAAGCGCTTGGGCCCACGTTCCCACTCCTCAGCGCCCTCAGCTCGGCCTGCCCCTCCGCTCGCTGCACATCCAGCAGATCGGGCTTGCCGGACTCCTGGGGGCTAACCCGACCTCTAGGTGGGCTCCTGAGGGGCCCCATCCAAGGGGCCTGGCGCCCTAACGCCGGGGATTGGGAAGCTCCAAACCCCAGCACTGGACTCACCCTGCAGCCCACCGCCACCTGGGCCGTAGGGGCGCCACCGGTCATTCAGGGCGGGAGAACGGGTAGGGCCCTCCGAGTCCCCGGCGAGCTTCGAAGGCCCCGTGCGCCAAAACACTTGGGCCCTCGCTCCATCTCTCCAGCGCCCTCCCCTCCGCCCCACCCCCCGCTCGCCACACCGCCGGTGGATCCTGCCTGCCGGCGTCCTGAGGGCTAATCCTAAACCTAGGTGGGCCCCCGAAGAGCCCATCCCAAGGGGCCTGGCACCGCAACTCCAGGCATTGGGGACCCCCAGCCCCAGGGCAAGACTAACACTGCTGCCCCTCCACCACCTGGGCACTCGGGGCGCTGCCGCTCATTCAGGGCTGGAGGAGGGGCAGGGCCCTCTGAGCCCCCGCCGACCTTTGATGGCCCCCCGCCCCAAAGCGCTTGGGCCCACGTTCCCACCAGTCAGCGCCCTCACCTCAAGCGGCCCCTCCGCTCGAAAGACTGCAGGCGGATCGGACCTGCCGGCCACCTGGGGGTAACCTTAACCCTAGGGCGGTCCCCGAGGGACCCCTCCAAGGGGCCTTGCGCAGCCACGCCGGGGATCCTGGACGTCTTAGCCCCAGGGCCGTACTCACCCTGCAGCCCCCTGGCACCCGGGCTGCTAGGGGCACCGCCGGTCATTCAGGCGGGAGAAGGGGCAGGGCCCTCCTATCCCCGACCTCCTTCGAAGGCCCCCGCGCCAAAACCTGTGGGCCCACGGTCCCGCTCTCCAGCTCCCTCCCCTCGGCCCGCCCCACCGCGAGCCACACAGCCAGGGGATTGGGCCTGAAGGCCTCCTGGGGGCTAACCCAAACCCTAGGTGGGTCCCCGAGGGGCCCATCCCAAGGGGCTTGGCGCCCCAACGCCGGCGATTGGGAACCTCCAAACCCCAGCGCTGGACTCACCCTGCAGCCCCCCGCCACCCGGGCCGCTAGGGGCGCCCCCCAGTCATTCAGGCGGGAGAAGGGGCAGGGCCCTCCGAGCCCCCGCCGACCTTCGACGGCCCCCCCGCCCCAAAGGGCTTGGGCCCACGTTCCCACTAGTCAGCGCCCTCACCTCAACCCGCCCCTCCGCTCGAAACACAGCAGGCGGATTGGACCTGCCGGACTCCTGGGGGCTAACCCGAACCCTAGGTGGGTCCCCGAGGGGCCCCTCCCAAGGGGCTTGGCGACCCAACGCCGGGGATTGGGAACCACCGAACCCCAGCGGTGGAATCACCCTGCAGCCCCCCACCACTCCGGCCGCTAGGGACGCCGCCGGTCATTCAGGCGGGAGAAGGAGCAGGGCCCTCCTAGCCCCTGATGACCTTCGAAGGCCCCCGCGCCAAAACGGTTGGGCCCACGCTCCCACTCCTCAGCACCCTCAGCTCGGCCTACCCCTCTGCTCGCCGCACATCCAGCAGGTCGGGCTTGCCGGCCTCCCGGGGGCTAACACTAACTCTAGGTGGGCTCCTGAGGGGCCCCACCCAAGGGGCCTGGCGCCTCAACGCCGGAGATTGGGGACCCGAGACCCAGCGCCGGACTCACCCTGCAGCCCCCCGCCACCTGGGCCGCTAGGGGGCCCGCCGGTCATTCAGGGCGTGAGAACGGGCAGGGCCCTCTGTGCCGCAGGCAACCTTCGAAGGCCCCCCCCCCCCGCTCCAAAATGTTTGGGCCAAGGCTCCAGCTCGCCAGCGCCCTCACTCCGCTCGCCCCTCCACTCGCTGCACAGCGGGCATTTCGGGCCTGCCGGCATCCTTCTTGCTAACCCTAACCCTAGGTCAGTCCCCGAGAGGCCCCTGACAAGGGGCCTGGGGCTGCAACGCTGGGGATTGGGGACCCCCGAGCCCCAGGGCCAGACTACCACTGCTGCCGTCCACCACCTGGGCCACTAGGGGCGCTGTCTCTCATTGAGGGCTGGAGAAGGGGCAGGGCCCTCCGAGCCCCCGCGGACCTTCGATGGCCCCCGCCCCAAAGCGCTTGGGCCCACGTTCCCACTCCTCAGCGCCCTCAGCTCGGCCTGCCCCTCCGCTCGCTGCACATCCAGCAGATCGGGCTTGCCGGACTCCTGGGGGCTAACCCGACCTCTAGGTGGGCTCCTGAGGGGCCCCATCCAAGGGGCCTGGCGCCCTAACGCCGGAAGGGGCGTTGGGAAGCTCCAAACCCCAGCACTGGACTCACCCTGCAGCCCACCGCCACCTGGGCCGTAGGGGCGCCACCGGTCATTCAGGGCGGGAGAACGGGTAGGGCCCTCCGAGTCCCCGGCGAGCTTCGAAGGCCCCGTGCGCCAAAACACTTGGGCCCTCGCTCCATCTCTCCAGCGCCCTCCCCTCCGCCCCACCCCCCGCTCGCCACACCGCCGGTGGATCCTGCCTGCCGGCGTCCTGAGGGCTAATCCTAAACCTAGGTGGGCCCCCGAAGAGCCCATCCCAAGGGGCCTGGCACCGCAACTCCAGGCATTGGGGACCCCCAGCCCCAGGGCAAGACTAACACTGCTGCCCCTCCACCACCTGGGCACTCGGGGCGCTGCCGCTCATTCAGGGCTGGAGGAGGGGCAGGGCCCTCTGAGCCCCCGCCGACCTTTGATGGCCCCCCGCCCCAAAGCGCTTGGGCCCACGTTCCCACCAGTCAGCGCCCTCACCTCAAGCGGCCCCTCCACTCGAAAGACAGCAGGCGGATCGGACCTGCCGGCCACCTGGGGGTAACCTTAACCCTAGGGCGGTCCCCGAGGGACCCCTCCAAGGGGCCTTGCGCAGCCACGCCGGGGATCCTGGACGTCTTAGCCCCAGGGCCGTACTCACCCTGCAGCCCCCTGGCACCCGGGCTGCTAGGGGCACCGCCGGTCATTCAGGCGGGAGAAGGGGCAGGGCCCTCCTATCCCCGACCTCCTTCGAAGGCCCCCGCGCCAAAACCTGTGGGCCCACGGTCCCGCTCTCCAGCTCCCTCCCCTCGGCCCGCCCCACCGCGAGCCACACAGCCAGGGGATTGGGCCTGAAGGCCTCCTGGGGGCTAACCCAAACCCTAGGTGGGTCCCCGAGGGGCCCATCCCAAGGGGCTTGGCGCCCCAACGCCGGCGATTGGGAACCTCCAAACCCCAGCGCTGGACTCACCCTGCAGCCCCCCGCCACCCGGGCCGCTAGGGGCGCCCCCCAGTCATTCAGGCGGGAGAAGGGGCAGGGCCCTCCGAGCCCCCGCCGACCTTCGACGGCCCCCCCGCCCCAAAGGGCTTGGGCCCACGTTCCCACTAGTCAGCGCCCTCACCTCAACCCGCCCCTCCGCTCGAAACACAGCAGGCGGATTGGACCTGCCGGACTCCTGGGGGCTAACCCGAACCCTAGGTGGGTCCCCGAGGGGCCCCTCCCAAGGGGCTTGGCGACCCAACGCCGGGGATTGGGAACCACCGAACCCCAGCGGTGGAATCACCCTGCAGCCCCCCACCACTCCGGCCGCTAGGGACGCCGCCGGTCATTCAGGCGGGAGAAGGAGCAGGGCCCTCCTAGCCCCTGATGACCTTCGAAGGCCCCCGCGCCAAAACGGTTGGGCCCACGCTCCCACTCCTCAGCACCCTCAGCTCGGCCTACCCCTCTGCTCGCCGCACATCCAGCAGGTCGGGCTTGCCGGCCTCCCGGGGGCTAACACTAACTCTAGGTGGGCTCCTGAGGGGCCCCACCCAAGGGGCCTGGCGCCTCAACGCCGGAGATTGGGGACCCGAGACCCAGCGCCGGACTCACCCTGCAGCCCCCCGCCACCTGGGCCGCTAGGGGGCCCGCCGGTCATTCAGGGCGTGAGAACGGGCAGGGCCCTCTGTGCCGCAGGCAACCTTCGAAGGCCCCCCCCCGCTCCAAAATATTTGGGCCAAGGCTCCAGCTCGCCAGCGCCCTCACTCCGCTCGCCCCTCCACTCGCTGCACAGCGGGCATTTCGGGCCTGCCGGCATCCTTCTTGCTAACCCTAACCCTAGGTCAGTCCCCGAGAGGCCCCTGACAAGGGGCCTGGGGCTGCAACGCTGGGGATTGGGGACCCCCGAGCCCCAGGGCCAGACTACCACTGCTGCCGTCCACCACCTGGGCCACTAGGGGCGCTGTCTCTCATTCAGGGCTGGAGAAGGGGCAGGGCCCTCCGAGCCCCCGCGGACCTTCGATGGTCCCCGCCCCAAAGCGCTTGGGCCCACGTTCCCACTCCTCAGCGCCCTCAGCTCGGCCTGCCCCTCCGCTCGCTGCACATCCAGCAGATCGGGCTTGCCGGACTCCTGGGGGCTAACCCGACCTCTAGGTGGGCTCCTGAGGGGCCCCATCCAAGGGGCCTGGCGCCCTAACGCCGGAAGGGGCGTTGGGAAGCTCCAAACCCCAGCACTGGACTCACCCTGCAGCCCACCGCCACCTGGGCCGTAGGGGCGCCACCGGTCATTCAGGGCGGGAGAACGGGTAGGGCCCTCCGAGTCCCCGGTGAGCTTCGAAGGCCCCGTGCGCCAAAACACTTGGGCCCTCGCTCCATCTCTCCAGCGCCCTCCCCTCCGCCCCACCCCCCGCTCGCCACACCGCCGGTGGATCCTGCCTGCCGGCGTCCTGAGGGCTAATCCTAAACCTAGGTGGGCCCCCGAAGAGCCCATCCCAAGGGGCCTGGCACCGCAACTCCAGGCATTGGGGACCCCCAGCCCCAGGGCAAGACTAACACTGCTGCCCCTCCACCACCTGGGCACTCGGGGCGCTGCCGCTCATTCAGGGCTGGAGGAGGGGCAGGGCCCTCTGAGCCCCCGCCGACCTTTGATGGCCCCCCGCCCCAAAGCGCTTGGGCCCACGTTCCCACCAGTCAGCGCCCTCACCTCAAGCGGCCCCTCCACTCGAAAGACAGCAGGCGGATCGGACCTGCCGGCCACCTGGGGGTAACCTTAACCCTAGGGCGGTCCCCGAGGGACCCCTCCAAGGGGCCTTGCGCAGCCACGCCGGGGATCCTGGACGTCTTAGCCCCAGGGCCGTACTCACCCTGCAGCCCCCTGGCACCCGGGCTGCTAGGGGCACCGCCGGTCATTCAGGCGGGAGAAGGGGCAGGGCCCTCCTATCCCCGACCTCCTTCGAAGGCCCCCGCGCCAAAACCTGTGGGCCCACGGTCCCGCTCTCCAGCTCCCTCCCCTCGGCCCGCCCCACCGCGAGCCACACAGCCAGGGGATTGGGCCTGAAGGCCTCCTGGGGGCTAACCCAAACCCTAGGTGGGTCCCCGAGGGGCCCATCCCAAGGGGCTTGGCGCCCCAACGCCGGCGATTGGGAACCTCCAAACCCCAGCGCTGGACTCACCCTGCAGCCCCCCGCCACCCGGGCCGCTAGGGGCGCCCCCCAGTCATTCAGGCGGGAGAAGGGGCAGGGCCCTCCGAGCCCCCGCCGACCTTCGACGGCCCCCCCGCCCCAAAGGGCTTGGGCCCACGTTCCCACTAGTCAGCGCCCTCACCTCAACCCGCCCCTCCGCTCGAAACACAGCAGGCGGATTGGACCTGCCGGACTCCTGGGGGCTAACCCGAACCCTAGGTGGGTCCCCGAGGGGCCCCTCCCAAGGGGCTTGGCGACCCAACGCCGGGGATTGGGAACCACCGAACCCCAGCGGTGGAATCACCCTGCAGCCCCCCACCACTCCGGCCGCTAGGGACGCCGCCGGTCATTCAGGCGGGAGAAGGAGCAGGGCCCTCCTAGCCCCTGATGACCTTCGAAGGCCCCCGCGCCAAAACGGTTGGGCCCACGCTCCCACTCCTCAGCACCCTCAGCTCGGCCTACCCCTCTGCTCGCCGCACATCCAGCAGGTCGGGCTTGCCGGCCTCCCGGGGGCTAACACTAACTCTAGGTGGGCTCCTGAGGGGCCCCACCCAAGGGGCCTGGCGCCTCAACGCCGGAGATTGGGGACCCGAGACCCAGCGCCGGACTCACCCTGCAGCCCCCCGCCACCTGGGCCGCTAGGGGGCCCGCCGGTCATTCAGGGCGTGAGAACGGGCAGGGCCCTCTGTGCCGCAGGCAACCTTCGAAGGCCCCCCCCCCGCTCCAAAATATTTGGGCCAAGGCTCCAGCTCGCCAGCGCCCTCACTCCGCTCGCCCCTCCACTCGCTGCACAGCGGGCATTTCGGGCCTGCCGGCATCCTTCTTGCTAACCCTAACCCTAGGTCAGTCCCCGAGAGGCCCCTGACAAGGGGCCTGGGGCTGCAACGCTGGGGATTGGGGACCCCCGAGCCCCAGGGCCAGACTACCACTGCTGCCGTCCACCACCTGGGCCACTAGGGGCGCTGTCTCTCATTCAGGGCTGGAGAAGGGGCAGGGCCCTCCGAGCCCCCGCGGACCTTCGATGGTCCCCGCCCCAAAGCGCTTGGGCCCACGTTCCCACTCCTCAGCGCCCTCAGCTCGGCCTGCCCCTCCGCTCGCTGCACATCCAGCAGATCGGGCTTGCCGGACTCCTGGGGGCTAACCCGACCTCTAGGTGGGCTCCTGAGGGGCCCCATCCAAGGGGCCTGGCGCCCTAACGCCGGAAGGGGCGTTGGGAAGCTCCAAACCCCAGCACTGGACTCACCCTGCAGCCCACCGCCACCTGGGCCGTAGGGGCGCCACCGGTCATTCAGGGCGGGAGAACGGGTAGGGCCCTCCGAGTCCCCGGCGAGCTTCGAAGGCCCCGTGCGCCAAAACACTTGGGCCCTCGCTCCATCTCTCCAGCGCCCTCCCCTCCGCCCCACCCCCCGCTCGCCACACCGCCGGTGGATCCTGCCTGCCGGCGTCCTGAGGGCTAATCCTAAACCTAGGTGGGCCCCCGAAGAGCCCATCCCAAGGGGCCTGGCACCGCAACTCCAGGCATTGGGGACCCCCAGCCCCAGGGCAAGACTAACACTGCTGCCCCTCCACCACCTGGGCACTCGGGGCGCTGCCGCTCATTCAGGGCTGGAGGAGGGGCAGGGCCCTCTGAGCCCCCGCCGACCTTTGATGGCCCCCCGCCCCAAAGCGCTTGGGCCCACGTTCCCACCAGTCAGCGCCCTCACCTCAAGCGGCCCCTCCACTCGAAAGACAGCAGGCGGATCGGACCTGCCGGCCACCTGGGGGTAACCTTAACCCTAGGGCGGTCCCCGAGGGACCCCTCCAAGGGGCCTTGCGCAGCCACGCCGGGGATCCTGGACGTCTTAGCCCCAGGGCCGTACTCACCCTGCAGCCCCCTGGCACCCGGGCTGCTAGGGGCACCGCCGGTCATTCAGGCGGGAGAAGGGGCAGGGCCCTCCTATCCCCGACCTCCTTCGAAGGCCCCCGCGCCAAAACCTGTGGGCCCACGGTCCCGCTCTCCAGCTCCCTCCCCTCGGCCCGCCCCACCGCGAGCCACACAGCCAGGGGATTGGGCCTGAAGGCCTCCTGGGGGCTAACCCAAACCCTAGGTGGGTCCCCGAGGGGCCCATCCCAAGGGGCTTGGCGCCCCAACGCCGGCGATTGGGAACCTCCAAACCCCAGCGCTGGACTCACCCTGCAGCCCCCCGCCACCCGGGCCGCTAGGGGCGCCCCCCAGTCATTCAGGCGGGAGAAGGGGCAGGGCCCTCCGAGCCCCCGCCGACCTTCGACGGCCCCCCCGCCCCAAAGGGCTTGGGCCCACGTTCCCACTAGTCAGCGCCCTCACCTCAACCCGCCCCTCCGCTCGAAACACAGCAGGCGGATTGGACCTGCCGGACTCCTGGGGGCTAACCCGAACCCTAGGTGGGTCCCCGAGGGGCCCCTCCCAAGGGGCTTGGCGACCCAACGCCGGGGATTGGGAACCACCGAACCCCAGCGGTGGAATCACCCTGCAGCCCCCCACCACTCCGGCCGCTAGGGACGCCGCCGGTCATTCAGGCGGGAGAAGGAGCAGGGCCCTCCTAGCCCCTGATGACCTTCGAAGGCCCCCGCGCCAAAACGGTTGGGCCCACGCTCCCACTCCTCAGCACCCTCAGCTCGGCCTACCCCTCTGCTCGCCGCACATCCAGCAGGTCGGGCTTGCCGGCCTCCCGGGGGCTAACACTAACTCTAGGTGGGCTCCTGAGGGGCCCCACCCAAGGGGCCTGGCGCCTCAACGCCGGAGATTGGGGACCCGAGACCCAGCGCTGGACTCACCCTGCAGCCCCCCGCCACCTGGGCCGCTAGGGGGCCCGCCGGTCATTCAGGGCGTGAGAACGGGCAGGGCCCTCTGTGCCGCAGGCAACCTTCGAAGGCCCCCCCCCCCCCCCGCTCCAAGATATTTGGGCCAAGGCTCCAGCTCGCCAGCGCCCTCACTCCGCTCGCCCCTCCACTCGCTGCACAGCGGGCATTTCGGGCCTGCCGGCATCCTTCTTGCTAACCCTAACCCTAGGTCAGTCCCCGAGAGGCCCCTGACAAGGGGCCTGGGGCTGCAACGCTGGGGATTGGGGACCCCCGAGCCCCAGGGCCAGACTACCACTGCTGCCGTCCACCACCTGGGCCACTAGGGGCGCTGTCTCTCATTGAGGGCTGGAGAAGGGGCAGGGCCCTCCGAGCCCCCGCGGACCTTCGATGGCCCCCGCCCCAAAGCGCTTGGGCCCACGTTCCCACTCCTCAGCGCCCTCAGCTCGGCCTGCCCCTCCGCTCGCTGCACATCCAGCAGATCGGGCTTGCCGGACTCCTGGGGGCTAACCCGACCTCTAGGTGGGCTCCTGAGGGGCCCCATCCAAGGGGCCTGGCGCCCTAACGCCGGGGATTGGGAAGCTCCAAACCCCAGCACTGGACTCACCCTGCAGCCCACCGCCACCTGGGCCGTAGGGGCGCCACCGGTCATTCAGGGCGGGAGAACGGGTAGGGCCCTCCGAGTCCCCGGCGAGCTTCGAAGGCCCCGTGCGCCAAAACACTTGGGCCCTCGCTCCATCTCTCCAGCGCCCTCCCCTCCGCCCCACCCCCCGCTCGCCACACCGCCGGTGGATCCTGCCTGCCGGCGTCCTGAGGGCTAATCCTAAACCTAGGTGGGCCCCCGAAGAGCCCATCCCAAGGGGCCTGGCACCGCAACTCCAGGCATTGGGGACCCCCAGCCCCAGGGCAAGACTAACACTGCTGCCCCTCCACCACCTGGGCACTCGGGGCGCTGCCGCTCATTCAGGGCTGGAGGAGGGGCAGGGCCCTCTGAGCCCCCGCCGACCTTTGATGGCC
The DNA here is from genome assembly GCF_023065955.2 of Ursus arctos. Classification (NCBI taxonomy): domain Eukaryota; kingdom Metazoa; phylum Chordata; class Mammalia; order Carnivora; family Ursidae; genus Ursus; species Ursus arctos. The sequence continues at coordinate 34,489,051 of NW_026622997.1, read as the reverse complement.
CCCCGCCCCAAAGCGCTTGGGCCCACGTTCCCACCAGTCAGCGCCCTCACCTCAAGCGGCCCCTCCGCTCGAAAGACTGCAGGCGGATCGGACCTGCCGGCCACCTGGGGGTAACCTTAACCCTAGGGCGGTCCCCGAGGGACCCCTCCAAGGGGCCTTGCGCAGCCACGCCGGGGATCCTGGACGTCTTAGCCCCAGGGCCGTACTCACCCTGCAGCCCCCTGGCACCCGGGCTGCTAGGGGCACCGCCGGTCATTCAGGCGGGAGAAGGGGCAGGGCCCTCCTATCCCCGACCTCCTTCGAAGGCCCCCGCGCCAAAACCTGTGGGCCCACGGTCCCGCTCTCCAGCTCCCTCCCCTCGGCCCGCCCCACCGCGAGCCACACAGCCAGGGGATTGGGCCTGAAGGCCTCCTGGGGGCTAACCCAAACCCTAGGTGGGTCCCCGAGGGGCCCATCCCAAGGGGCTTGGCGCCCCAACGCCGGCGATTGGGAACCTCCAAACCCCAGCGCTGGACTCACCCTGCAGCCCCCCGCCACCCGGGCCGCTAGGGGCGCCCCCCAGTCATTCAGGCGGGAGAAGGGGCAGGGCCCTCCGAGCCCCCGCCGACCTTCGACGGCCCCCCCGCCCCAAAGGGCTTGGGCCCACGTTCCCACTAGTCAGCGCCCTCACCTCAACCCGCCCCTCCGCTCGAAACACAGCAGGCGGATTGGACCTGCCGGACTCCTGGGGGCTAACCCGAACCCTAGGTGGGTCCCCGAGGGGCCCCTCCCAAGGGGCTTGGCGACCCAACGCCGGGGATTGGGAACCACCGAACCCCAGCGGTGGAATCACCCTGCAGCCCCCCACCACTCCGGCCGCTAGGGACGCCGCCGGTCATTCAGGCGGGAGAAGGAGCAGGGCCCTCCTAGCCCCTGATGACCTTCGAAGGCCCCCGCGCCAAAACGGTTGGGCCCACGCTCCCACTCCTCAGCACCCTCAGCTCGGCCTACCCCTCTGCTCGCCGCACATCCAGCAGGTCGGGCTTGCCGGCCTCCCGGGGGCTAACACTAACTCTAGGTGGGCTCCTGAGGGGCCCCACCCAAGGGGCCTGGCGCCTCAACGCCGGAGATTGGGGACCCGAGACCCAGCGCCGGACTCACCCTGCAGCCCCCCGCCACCTGGGCCGCTAGGGGGCCCGCCGGTCATTCAGGGCGTGAGAACGGGCAGGGCCCTCTGTGCCGCAGGCAACCTTCGAAGGCCCCCCCCCCCCGCTCCAAAATGTTTGGGCCAAGGCTCCAGCTCGCCAGCGCCCTCACTCCGCTCGCCCCTCCACTCGCTGCACAGCGGGCATTTCGGGCCTGCCGGCATCCTTCTTGCTAACCCTAACCCTAGGTCAGTCCCCGAGAGGCCCCTGACAAGGGGCCTGGGGCTGCAACGCTGGGGATTGGGGACCCCCGAGCCCCAGGGCCAGACTACCACTGCTGCCGTCCACCACCTGGGCCACTAGGGGCGCTGTCTCTCATTGAGGGCTGGAGAAGGGGCAGGGCCCTCCGAGCCCCCGCGGACCTTCGATGGCCCCCGCCCCAAAGCGCTTGGGCCCACGTTCCCACTCCTCAGCGCCCTCAGCTCGGCCTGCCCCTCCGCTCGCTGCACATCCAGCAGATCGGGCTTGCCGGACTCCTGGGGGCTAACCCGACCTCTAGGTGGGCTCCTGAGGGGCCCCATCCAAGGGGCCTGGCGCCCTAACGCCGGAAGGGGCGTTGGGAAGCTCCAAACCCCAGCACTGGACTCACCCTGCAGCCCACCGCCACCTGGGCCGTAGGGGCGCCACCGGTCATTCAGGGCGGGAGAACGGGTAGGGCCCTCCGAGTCCCCGGCGAGCTTCGAAGGCCCCGTGCGCCAAAACACTTGGGCCCTCGCTCCATCTCTCCAGCGCCCTCCCCTCCGCCCCACCCCCCGCTCGCCACACCGCCGGTGGATCCTGCCTGCCGGCGTCCTGAGGGCTAATCCTAAACCTAGGTGGGCCCCCGAAGAGCCCATCCCAAGGGGCCTGGCACCGCAACTCCAGGCATTGGGGACCCCCAGCCCCAGGGCAAGACTAACACTGCTGCCCCTCCACCACCTGGGCACTCGGGGCGCTGCCGCTCATTCAGGGCTGGAGGAGGGGCAGGGCCCTCTGAGCCCCCGCCGACCTTTGATGGCCCCCCGCCCCAAAGCGCTTGGGCCCACGTTCCCACCAGTCAGCGCCCTCACCTCAAGCGGCCCCTCCACTCGAAAGACAGCAGGCGGATCGGACCTGCCGGCCACCTGGGGGTAACCTTAACCCTAGGGCGGTCCCCGAGGGACCCCTCCAAGGGGCCTTGCGCAGCCACGCCGGGGATCCTGGACGTCTTAGCCCCAGGGCCGTACTCACCCTGCAGCCCCCTGGCACCCGGGCTGCTAGGGGCACCGCCGGTCATTCAGGCGGGAGAAGGGGCAGGGCCCTCCTATCCCCGACCTCCTTCGAAGGCCCCCGCGCCAAAACCTGTGGGCCCACGGTCCCGCTCTCCAGCTCCCTCCCCTCGGCCCGCCCCACCGCGAGCCACACAGCCAGGGGATTGGGCCTGAAGGCCTCCTGGGGGCTAACCCAAACCCTAGGTGGGTCCCCGAGGGGCCCATCCCAAGGGGCTTGGCGCCCCAACGCCGGCGATTGGGAACCTCCAAACCCCAGCGCTGGACTCACCCTGCAGCCCCCCGCCACCCGGGCCGCTAGGGGCGCCCCCCAGTCATTCAGGCGGGAGAAGGGGCAGGGCCCTCCGAGCCCCCGCCGACCTTCGACGGCCCCCCCCGCCCCAAAGGGCTTGGGCCCACGTTCCCACTAGTCAGCGCCCTCACCTCAACCCGCCCCTCCGCTCGAAACACAGCAGGCGGATTGGACCTGCCGGACTCCTGGGGGCTAACCCGAACCCTAGGTGGGTCCCCGAGGGGCCCCTCCCAAGGGGCTTGGCGACCCAACGCCGGGGATTGGGAACCACCGAACCCCAGCGGTGGAATCACCCTGCAGCCCCCCACCACTCCGGCCGCTAGGGACGCCGCCGGTCATTCAGGCGGGAGAAGGAGCAGGGCCCTCCTAGCCCCTGATGACCTTCGAAGGCCCCCGCGCCAAAACGGTTGGGCCCACGCTCCCACTCCTCAGCACCCTCAGCTCGGCCTACCCCTCTGCTCGCCGCACATCCAGCAGGTCGGGCTTGCCGGCCTCCCGGGGGCTAACACTAACTCTAGGTGGGCTCCTGAGGGGCCCCACCCAAGGGGCCTGGCGCCTCAACGCCGGAGATTGGGGACCCGAGACCCAGCGCCGGACTCACCCTGCAGCCCCCCGCCACCTGGGCCGCTAGGGGGCCCGCCGGTCATTCAGGGCGTGAGAACGGGCAGGGCCCTCTGTGCCGCAGGCAACCTTCGAAGGCCCCCCCCCCGCTCCAAAATATTTGGGCCAAGGCTCCAGCTCGCCAGCGCCCTCACTCCGCTCGCCCCCTCCACTCGCTGCACAGCGGGCATTTCGGGCCTGCCGGCATCCTTCTTGCTAACCCTAACCCTAGGTCAGTCCCCGAGAGGCCCCTGACAAGGGGCCTGGGGCTGCAACGCTGGGGATTGGGGACCCCCGAGCCCCAGGGCCAGACTACCACTGCTGCCGTCCACCACCTGGGCCACTAGGGGCGCTGTCTCTCATTCAGGGCTGGAGAAGGGGCAGGGCCCTCCGAGCCCCCGCGGACCTTCGATGGTCCCCGCCCCAAAGCGCTTGGGCCCACGTTCCCACTCCTCAGCGCCCTCAGCTCGGCCTGCCCCTCCGCTCGCTGCACATCCAGCAGATCGGGCTTGCCGGACTCCTGGGGGCTAACCCGACCTCTAGGTGGGCTCCTGAGGGGCCCCATCCAAGGGGCCTGGCGCCCTAACGCCGGAAGGGGCGTTGGGAAGCTCCAAACCCCAGCACTGGACTCACCCTGCAGCCCACCGCCACCTGGGCCGTAGGGGCGCCACCGGTCATTCAGGGCGGGAGAACGGGTAGGGCCCTCCGAGTCCCCGGCGAGCTTCGAAGGCCCCGTGCGCCAAAACACTTGGGCCCTCGCTCCATCTCTCCAGCGCCCTCCCCTCCGCCCCACCCCCCGCTCGCCACACCGCCGGTGGATCCTGCCTGCCGGCGTCCTGAGGGCTAATCCTAAACCTAGGTGGGCCCCCGAAGAGCCCATCCCAAGGGGCCTGGCACCGCAACTCCAGGCATTGGGGACCCCCAGCCCCAGGGCAAGACTAACACTGCTGCCCCTCCACCACCTGGGCACTCGGGGCGCTGCCGCTCATTCAGGGCTGGAGGAGGGGCAGGGCCCTCTGAGCCCCCGCCGACCTTTGATGGCCCCCCGCCCCAAAGCGCTTGGGCCCACGTTCCCACCAGTCAGCGCCCTCACCTCAAGCGGCCCCTCCACTCGAAAGACAGCAGGCGGATCGGACCTGCCGGCCACCTGGGGGTAACCTTAACCCTAGGGCGGTCCCCGAGGGACCCCTCCAAGGGGCCTTGCGCAGCCACGCCGGGGATCCTGGACGTCTTAGCCCCAGGGCCGTACTCACCCTGCAGCCCCCTGGCACCCGGGCTGCTAGGGGCACCGCCGGTCATTCAGGCGGGAGAAGGGGCAGGGCCCTCCTATCCCCGACCTCCTTCGAAGGCCCCCGCGCCAAAACCTGTGGGCCCACGGTCCCGCTCTCCAGCTCCCTCCCCTCGGCCCGCCCCACCGCGAGCCACACAGCCAGGGGATTGGGCCTGAAGGCCTCCTGGGGGCTAACCCAAACCCTAGGTGGGTCCCCGAGGGGCCCATCCCAAGGGGCTTGGCGCCCCAACGCCGGCGATTGGGAACCTCCAAACCCCAGCGCTGGACTCACCCTGCAGCCCCCCGCCACCCGGGCCGCTAGGGGCGCCCCCCAGTCATTCAGGCGGGAGAAGGGGCAGGGCCCTCCGAGCCCCCGCCGACCTTCGACGGCCCCCCCGCCCCAAAGGGCTTGGGCCCACGTTCCCACTAGTCAGCGCCCTCACCTCAACCCGCCCCTCCGCTCGAAACACAGCAGGCGGATTGGACCTGCCGGACTCCTGGGGGCTAACCCGAACCCTAGGTGGGTCCCCGAGGGGCCCCTCCCAAGGGGCTTGGCGACCCAACGCCGGGGATTGGGAACCACCGAACCCCAGCGGTGGAATCACCCTGCAGCCCCCCACCACTCCGGCCGCTAGGGACGCCGCCGGTCATTCAGGCGGGAGAAGGAGCAGGGCCCTCCTAGCCCCTGATGACCTTCGAAGGCCCCCGCGCCAAAACGGTTGGGCCCACGCTCCCACTCCTCAGCACCCTCAGCTCGGCCTACCCCTCTGCTCGCCGCACATCCAGCAGGTCGGGCTTGCCGGCCTCCCGGGGGCTAACACTAACTCTAGGTGGGCTCCTGAGGGGCCCCACCCAAGGGGCCTGGCGCCTCAACGCCGGAGATTGGGGACCCGAGACCCAGCGCTGGACTCACCCTGCAGCCCCCCGCCACCTGGGCCGCTAGGGGGCCCGCCGGTCATTCAGGGCGTGAGAACGGGCAGGGCCCTCTGTGCCGCAGGCAACCTTCGAAGGCCCCCCCCCCCCCCCCCCCGCTCCAAGATATTTGGGCCAAGGCTCCAGCTCGCCAGCGCCCTCACTCCGCTCGCCCCTCCACTCGCTGCACAGCGGGCATTTCGGGCCTGCCGGCATCCTTCTTGCTAACCCTAACCCTAGGTCAGTCCCCGAGAGGCCCCTGACAAGGGGCCTGGGGCTGCAACGCTGGGGATTGGGGACCCCCGAGCCCCAGGGCCAGACTACCACTGCTGCCGTCCACCACCTGGGCCACTAGGGGCGCTGTCTCTCATTGAGGGCTGGAGAAGGGGCAGGGCCCTCCGAGCCCCCGCGGACCTTCGATGGCCCCCGCCCCAAAGCGCTTGGGCCCACGTTCCCACTCCTCAGCGCCCTCAGCTCGGCCTGCCCCTCCGCTCGCTGCACATCCAGCAGATCGGGCTTGCCGGACTCCTGGGGGCTAACCCGACCTCTAGGTGGGCTCCTGAGGGGCCCCATCCAAGGGGCCTGGCGCCCTAACGCCGGGGATTGGGAAGCTCCAAACCCCAGCACTGGACTCACCCTGCAGCCCACCGCCACCTGGGCCGTAGGGGCGCCACCGGTCATTCAGGGCGGGAGAACGGGTAGGGCCCTCCGAGTCCCCGGCGAGCTTCGAAGGCCCCGTGCGCCAAAACACTTGGGCCCTCGCTCCATCTCTCCAGCGCCCTCCCCTCCGCCCCACCCCCCGCTCGCCACACCGCCGGTGGATCCTGCCTGCCGGCGTCCTGAGGGCTAATCCTAAACCTAGGTGGGCCCCCGAAGAGCCCATCCCAAGGGGCCTGGCACCGCAACTCCAGGCATTGGGGACCCCCAGCCCCAGGGCAAGACTAACACTGCTGCCCCTCCACCACCTGGGCACTCGGGGCGCTGCCGCTCATTCAGGGCTGGAGGAGGGGCAGGGCCCTCTGAGCCCCCGCCGACCTTTGATGGCCCCCCGCCCCAAAGCGCTTGGGCCCACGTTCCCACCAGTCAGCGCCCTCACCTCAAGCGGCCCCTCCGCTCGAAAGACTGCAGGCGGATCGGACCTGCCGGCCACCTGGGGGTAACCTTAACCCTAGGGCGGTCCCCGAGGGACCCCTCCAAGGGGCCTTGCGCAGCCACGCCGGGGATCCTGGACGTCTTAGCCCCAGGGCCGTACTCACCCTGCAGCCCCCTGGCACCCGGGCTGCTAGGGGCACCGCCGGTCATTCAGGCGGGAGAAGGGGCAGGGCCCTCCTATCCCCGACCTCCTTCGAAGGCCCCCGCGCCAAAACCTGTGGGCCCACGGTCCCGCTCTCCAGCTCCCTCCCCTCGGCCCGCCCCACCGCGAGCCACACAGCCAGGGGATTGGGCCTGAAGGCCTCCTGGGGGCTAACCCAAACCCTAGGTGGGTCCCCGAGGGGCCCATCCCAAGGGGCTTGGCGCCCCAACGCCGGCGATTGGGAACCTCCAAACCCCAGCGCTGGACTCACCCTGCAGCCCCCCGCCACCCGGGCCGCTAGGGGCGCCCCCCAGTCATTCAGGCGGGAGAAGGGGCAGGGCCCTCCGAGCCCCCGCCGACCTTCGACGGCCCCCCCGCCCCAAAGGGCTTGGGCCCACGTTCCCACTAGTCAGCGCCCTCACCTCAACCCGCCCCTCCGCTCGAAACACAGCAGGCGGATTGGACCTGCCGGACTCCTGGGGGCTAACCCGAACCCTAGGTGGGTCCCCGAGGGGCCCCTCCCAAGGGGCTTGGCGACCCAACGCCGGGGATTGGGAACCACCGAACCCCAGCGGTGGAATCACCCTGCAGCCCCCCACCACTCCGGCCGCTAGGGACGCCGCCGGTCATTCAGGCGGGAGAAGGAGCAGGGCCCTCCTAGCCCCTGATGACCTTCGAAGGCCCCCGCGCCAAAACGGTTGGGCCCACGCTCCCACTCCTCAGCACCCTCAGCTCGGCCTACCCCTCTGCTCGCCGCACATCCAGCAGGTCGGGCTTGCCGGCCTCCCGGGGGCTAACACTAACTCTAGGTGGGCTCCTGAGGGGCCCCACCCAAGGGGCCTGGCGCCTCAACGCCGGAGATTGGGGACCCGAGACCCAGCGCCGGACTCACCCTGCAGCCCCCCGCCACCTGGGCCGCTAGGGGGCCCGCCGGTCATTCAGGGCGTGAGAACGGGCAGGGCCCTCTGTGCCGCAGGCAACCTTCGAAGGCCCCCCCCCCCGCTCCAAGATATTTGGGCCAAGGCTCCAGCTCGCCAGCGCCCTCACTCCGCTCGCCCCTCCACTCGCTGCACAGCGGGCATTTCGGGCCTGCCGGCATCCTTCTTGCTAACCCTAACCCTAGGTCAGTCCCCGAGAGGCCCCTGACAAGGGGCCTGGGGCTGCAACGCTGGGGATTGGGGACCCCCGAGCCCCAGGGCCAGACTACCACTGCTGCCGTCCACCACCTGGGCCACTAGGGGCGCTGTCTCTCATTGAGGGCTGGAGAAGGGGCAGGGCCCTCCGAGCCCCCGCGGACCTTCGATGGCCCCCGCCCCAAAGCGCTTGGGCCCACGTTCCCACTCCTCAGCGCCCTCAGCTCGGCCTGCCCCTCCGCTCGCTGCACATCCAGCAGATCGGGCTTGCCGGACTCCTGGGGGCTAACCCGACCTCTAGGTGGGCTCCTGAGGGGCCCCATCCAAGGGGCCTGGCGCCCTAACGCCGGGGATTGGGAAGCTCCAAACCCCAGCACTGGACTCACCCTGCAGCCCACCGCCACCTGGGCCGTAGGGGCGCCACCGGTCATTCAGGGCGGGAGAACGGGTAGGGCCCTCCGAGTCCCCGGCGAGCTTCGAAGGCCCCGTGCGCCAAAACACTTGGGCCCTCGCTCCATCTCTCCAGCGCCCTCCCCTCCGCCCCACCCCCCGCTCGCCACACCGCCGGTGGATCCTGCCTGCCGGCGTCCTGAGGGCTAATCCTAAACCTAGGTGGGCCCCCGAAGAGCCCATCCCAAGGGGCCTGGCACCGCAACTCCAGGCATTGGGGACCCCCAGCCCCAGGGCAAGACTAACACTGCTGCCCCTCCACCACCTGGGCACTCGGGGCGCTGCCGCTCATTCAGGGCTGGAGGAGGGGCAGGGCCCTCTGAGCCCCCGCCGACCTTTGATGGCCCCCCGCCCCAAAGCGCTTGGGCCCACGTTCCCACCAGTCAGCGCCCTCACCTCAAGCGGCCCCTCCGCTCGAAAGACAGCAGGCGGATCGGACCTGCCGGCCACCTGGGGGTAACCTTAACCCTAGGGCGGTCCCCGAGGGACCCCTCCAAGGGGCCTTGCGCAGCCACGCCGGGGATCCTGGACGTCTTAGCCCCAGGGCCGTACTCACCCTGCAGCCCCCTGGCACCCGGGCTGCTAGGGGCACCGCTGGTCATTCAGGCGGGAGAAGGGGCAGGGCCCTCCTATCCCCGACCTCCTTCGAAGGCCCCCGCGCCAAAACCTGTGGGCCCACGGTCCCGCTCTCCAGCTCCCTCCCCTCGGCCCGCCCCACCGCGAGCCACACAGCCAGGGGATTGGGCCTGAAGGCCTCCTGGGGGCTAACCCAAACCCTAGGTGGGTCCCCGAGGGGCCCATCCCAAGGGGCTTGGCGCCCCAACGCCGGCGATTGGGAACCTCCAAACCCCAGCGCTGGACTCACCCTGCAGCCCCCCGCCACCCGGGCCGCTAGGGGCGCCCCCCAGTCATTCAGGCGGGAGAAGGGGCAGGGCCCTCCGAGCCCCCGCCGACCTTCGACGGCCCCCCCGCCCCAAAGGGCTTGGGCCCACGTTCCCACTAGTCAGCGCCCTCACCTCAACCCGCCCCTCCGCTCGAAACACAGCAGGCGGATTGGACCTGCCGGACTCCTGGGGGCTAACCCGAACCCTAGGTGGGTCCCCGAGGGGCCCCTCCCAAGGGGCTTGGCGACCCAACGCCGGGGATTGGGAACCACCGAACCCCAGCGGTGGAATCACCCTGCAGCCCCCCACCACTCCGGCCGCTAGGGACGCCGCCGGTCATTCAGGCGGGAGAAGGAGCAGGGCCCTCCTAGCCCCTGATGACCTTCGAAGGCCCCCGCGCCAAAACGGTTGGGCCCACGCTCCCACTCCTCAGCACCCTCAGCTCGGCCTACCCCTCTGCTCGCCGCACATCCAGCAGGTCGGGCTTGCCGGCCTCCCGGGGGCTAACACTAACTCTAGGTGGGCTCCTGAGGGGCCCCACCCAAGGGGCCTGGCGCCTCAACGCCGGAGATTGGGGACCCGAGACCCAGCGCCGGACTCACCCTGCAGCCCCCCGCCACCTGGGCCGCTAGGGGGCCCGCCGGTCATTCAGGGCGTGAGAACGGGCAGGGCCCTCTGTGCCGCAGGCAACCTTCGAAGGCCCCCCCCCGCTCCAAAATGTTTGGGCCAAGGCTCCAGCTCGCCAGCGCCCTCACTCCGCTCGCCCCTCCACTCGCTGCACAGCGGGCATTTCGGGCCTGCCGGCATCCTTCTTGCTAACCCTAACCCTAGGTCAGTCCCCGAGAGGCCCCTGACAAGGGGCCTGGGGCTGCAACGCTGGGGATTGGGGACCCCCGAGCCCCAGGGCCAGACTACCACTGCTGCCGTCCACCACCTGGGCCACTAGGGGCGCTGTCTCTCATTGAGGGCTGGAGAAGGGGCAGGGCCCTCCGAGCCCCCGCGGACCTTCGATGGCCCCCGCCCCAAAGCGCTTGGGCCCACGTTCCCACTCCTCAGCGCCCTCAGCTCGGCCTGCCCCTCCGCTCGCTGCACATCCAGCAGATCGGGCTTGCCGGACTCCTGGGGGCTAACCCGACCTCTAGGTGGGCTCCTGAGGGGCCCCATCCAAGGGGCCTGGCGCCCTAACGCCGGGGATTGGGAAGCTCCAAACCCCAGCACTGGACTCACCCTGCAGCCCACCGCCACCTGGGCCGTAGGGGCGCCACCGGTCATTCAGGGCGGGAGAACGGGTAGGGCCCTCCGAGTCCCCGGCGAGCTTCGAAGGCCCCGTGCGCCAAAACACTTGGGCCCTCGCTCCATCTCTCCAGCGCCCTCCCCTCCGCCCCACCCCCCGCTCGCCACACCGCCGGTGGATCCTGCCTGCCGGCGTCCTGAGGGCTAATCCTAAACCTAGGTGGGCCCCCGAAGAGCCCATCCCAAGGGGCCTGGCACCGCAACTCCAGGCATTGGGGACCCCCAGCCCCAGGGCAAGACTAACACTGCTGCCCCTCCACCACCTGGGCACTCGGGGCGCTGCCGCTCATTCAGGGCTGGAGGAGGGGCAGGGCCCTCTGAGCCCCCGCCGACCTTTGATGGCCCCCCGCCCCAAAGCGCTTGGGCCCACGTTCCCACCAGTCAGCGCCCTCACCTCAAGCGGCCCCTCCGCTCGAAAGACTGCAGGCGGATCGGACCTGCCGGCCACCTGGGGGTAACCTTAACCCTAGGGCGGTCCCCGAGGGACCCCTCCAAGGGGCCTTGCGCAGCCACGCCGGGGATCCTGGACGTCTTAGCCCCAGGGCCGTACTCACCCTGCAGCCCCCTGGCACCCGGGCTGCTAGGGGCACCGCCGGTCATTCAGGCGGGAGAAGGGGCAGGGCCCTCCTATCCCCGACCTCCTTCGAAGGCCCCCGCGCCAAAACCTGTGGGCCCACGGTCCCGCTCTCCAGCTCCCTCCCCTCGGCCCGCCCCACCGCGAGCCACACAGCCAGGGGATTGGGCCTGAAGGCCTCCTGGGGGCTAACCCAAACCCTAGGTGGGTCCCCGAGGGGCCCATCCCAAGGGGCTTGGCGCCCCAACGCCGGCGATTGGGAACCTCCAAACCCCAGCGCTGGACTCACCCTGCAGCCCCCCGCCACCCGGGCCGCTAGGGGCACCCCCCAGTCATTCAGGCGGGAGAAGGGGCAGGGCCCTCCGAGCCCCCGCCGACCTTCGACGGCCCCCCCGCCCCAAAGGGCTTGGGCCCACGTTCCCACTAGTCAGCGCCCTCACCTCAACCCGCCCCTCCGCTCGAAACACAGCAGGCGGATTGGACCTGCCGGACTCCTGGGGGCTAACCCGAACCCTAGGTGGGTCCCCGAGGGGCCCCTCCCAAGGGGCTTGGCGACCCAACGCCGGGGATTGGGAACCACCGAACGAACCCCAGCGGTGGAATCACCCTGCAGCCCCCCACCACTCCGGCCGCTAGGGACGCCGCCGGTCATTCAGGCGGGAGAAGGAGCAGGGCCCTCCTAGCCCCTGATGACCTTCGAAGGCCCCCGCGCCAAAACGGTTGGGCCCACGCTCCCACTCCTCAGCACCCTCAGCTCGGCCTACCCCTCTGCTCGCCGCACATCCAGCAGGTCGGGCTTGCCGGCCTCCCGGGGGCTAACACTAACTCTAGGTGGGCTCCTGAGGGGCCCCACCCAAGGGGCCTGGCGCCTCAACGCCGGAGATTGGGGACCCGAGACCCAGCGCCGGACTCACCCTGCAGCCCCCCGCCACCTGGGCCGCTAGGGGGCCCGCCGGTCATTCAGGGCGTGAGAACGGGCAGGGCCCTCTGTGCCGCAGGCAACCTTCGAAGGCCCCCCCCCCCGCTCCAAAATGTTTGGGCCAAGGCTCCAGCTCGCCAGCGCCCTCACTCCGCTCGCCCTTCCACTCGCTGCACAGCGGGCATTTCGGGCCTGCCGGCATCCTTCTTGCTAACCCTAACCCTAGGTCAGTCCCCGAGAGGCCCCTGACAAGGGGCCTGGGGCTGCAACGCTGGGGATTGGGGACCCCCGAGCCCCAGGGCCAGACTACCACTGCTGCCGTCCACCACCTGGGCCACTAGGGGCGCTGTCTCTCATTGAGGGCTGGAGAAGGGGCAGGGCCCTCCGAGCCCCCGCGGACCTTCGATGGCCCCCGCCCCAAAGCGCTTGGGCCCACGTTCCCACTCCTCAGCGCCCTCAGCTCGGCCTGCCCCTCCGCTCGCTGCACATCCAGCAGATCGGGCTTGCCGGACTCCTGGGGGCTAACCCGACCTCTAGGTGGGCTCCTGAGGGGCCCCATCCAAGGGGCCTGGCGCCCTAACGCCGGAAGGGGCGTTGGGAAGCTCCAAACCCCAGCACTGGACTCACCCTGCAGCCCACCGCCACCTGGGCCGTAGGGGCGCCACCGGTCATTCAGGGCGGGAGAACGGGTAGGGCCCTCCGAGTCCCCGGCGAGCTTCGAAGGCCCCGTGCGCCAAAACACTTGGGCCCTCGCTCCATCTCTCCAGCGCCCTCCCCTCCGCCCCACCCCCCGCTCGCCACACCGCCGGTGGATCCTGCCTGCCGGCGTCCTGAGGGCTAATCCTAAACCTAGGTGGGCCCCCGAAGAGCCCATCCCAAGGGGCCTGGCACCGCAACTCCAGGCATTGGGGACCCCCAGCCCCAGGGCAAGACTAACACTGCTGCCCCTCCACCACCTGGGCACTCGGGGCGCTGCCGCTCATTCAGGGCTGGAGGAGGGGCAGGGCCCTCTGAGCCCCCGCCGACCTTTGATGGCCCCCCGCCCCAAAGCGCTTGGGCCCACGTTCCCACCAGTCAGCGCCCTCACCTCAAGCGGCCCCTCCGCTCGAAAGACAGCAGGCGGATCGGACCTGCCGGCCACCTGGGGGTAACCTTAACCCTAGGGCGGTCCCCGAGGGACCCCTCCAAGGGGCCTTGCGCAGCCACGCCGGGGATCCTGGACGTCTTAGCCCCAGGGCCGTACTCACCCTGCAGCCCCCTGGCACCCGGGCTGCTAGGGGCACCGCCGGTCATTCAGGCGGGAGAAGGGGCAGGGCCCTCCTATCCCCGACCTCCTTCGAAGGCCCCCGCGCCAAAACCTGTGGGCCCACGGTCCCGCTCTCCAGCTCCCTCCCCTCGGCCCGCCCCACCGCGAGCCACACAGCCAGGGGATTGGGCCTGAAGGCCTCCTGGGGGCTAACCCAAACCCTAGGTGGGTCCCCGAGGGGCCCATCCCAAGGGGCTTGGCGCCCCAACGCCGGCGATTGGGAACCTCCAAACCCCAGCGCTGGACTCACCCTGCAGCCCCCCGCCACCCGGGCCGCTAGGGGCGCCCCCCAGTCATTCAGGCGGGAGAAGGGGCAGGGCCCTCCGAGCCCCCGCCGACCTTCGACGGCCCCCCCGCCCCAAAGGGCTTGGGCCCACGTTCCCACTAGTCAGCGCCCTCACCTCAACCCGCCCCTCCGCTCGAAACACAGCAGGCGGATTGGACCTGCCGGACTCCTGGGGGCTAACCCGAACCCTAGGTGGGTCCCCGAGGGGCCCCTCCCAAGGGGCTTGGCGACCCAACGCCGGGGATTGGGAACCACCGAACCCCAGCGGTGGAATCACCCTGCAGCCCCCCACCACTCCGGCCGCTAGGGACGCCGCCGGTCATTCAGGCGGGAGAAGGAGCAGGGCCCTCCTAGCCCCTGATGACCTTCGAAGGCCCCCGCGCCAAAACGGTTGGGCCCACGCTCCCACTCCTCAGCACCCTCAGCTCGGCCTACCCCTCTGCTCGCCGCACATCCAGCAGGTCGGGCTTGCCGGCCTCCCGGGGGCTAACACTAACTCTAGGTGGGCTCCTGAGGGGCCCCACCCAAGGGGCCTGGCGCCTCAACGCCGGAGATTGGGGACCCGAGACCCAGCGCCGGACTCACCCTGCAGCCCCCCCGCCACCTGGGCCGCTAGGGGGCCCGCCGGTCATTCAGGGCGTGAGAACGGGCAGGGCCCTCTGTGCCGCAGGCAACCTTCGAAGGCCCCCCCCCCCCGCTCCAAGATATTTGGGCCAAGGCTCCAGCTCGCCAGCGCCCTCACTCCGCTCGCCCCTCCACTCGCTGCACAGCGGGCATTTCGGGCCTGCCGGCATCCTTCTTGCTAACCCTAACCCTAGGTCAGTCCCCGAGAGGCCCCTGACAAGGGGCCTGGGGCTGCAACGCTGGGGATTGGGGACCCCCGAGCCCCAGGGCCAGACTACCACTGCTGCCGTCCACCACCTGGGCCACTAGGGGCGCTGTCTCTCATTGAGGGCTGGAGAAGGGGCAGGGCCCTCCGAGCCCCCGCGGACCTTCGATGGCCCCCGCCCCAAAGCGCTTGGGCCCACGTTCCCACTCCTCAGCGCCCTCAGCTCGGCCTGCCCCTCCGCTCGCTGCACATCCAGCAGATCGGGCTTGCCGGACTCCTGGGGGCTAACCCGACCTCTAGGTGGGCTCCTGAGGGGCCCCATCCAAGGGGCCTGGCGCCCTAACGCCGGGGATTGGGAAGCTCCAAACCCCAGCACTGGACTCACCCTGCAGCCCACCGCCACCTGGGCCGTAGGGGCGCCACCGGTCATTCAGGGCGGGAGAACGGGTAGGGCCCTCCGAGTCCCCGGCGAGCTTCGAAGGCCCCGTGCGCCAAAACACTTGGGCCCTCGCTCCATCTCTCCAGCGCCCTCCCCTCCGCCCCACCCCCCGCTCGCCACACCGCCGGTGGATCCTGCCTGCCGGCGTCCTGAGGGCTAATCCTAAACCTAGGTGGGCCCCCGAAGAGCCCATCCCAAGGGGCCTGGCACCGCAACTCCAGGCATTGGGGACCCCCAGCCCCAGGGCAAGACTAACACTGCTGCCCCTCCACCACCTGGGCACTCGGGGCGCTGCCGCTCATTCAGGGCTGGAGGAGGGGCAGGGCCCTCTGAGCCCCCGCCGACCTTTGATGGCCCCCCGCCCCAAAGCGCTTGGGCCCACGTTCCCACCAGTCAGCGCCCTCACCTCAAGCGGCCCCTCCGCTCGAAAGACTGCAGGCGGATCGGACCTGCCGGCCACCTGGGGGTAACCTTAACCCTAGGGCGGTCCCCGAGGGACCCCTCCAAGGGGCCTTGCGCAGCCACGCCGGGGATCCTGGCCGTCTTAGCCCCAGGGCCGTACTCACCCTGCAGCCCCCTGGCACCCGGGCTGCTAGGGGCACCGCCGGTCATTCAGGCGGGAGAAGGGGCAGGGCCCTCCTATCCCCGACCTCCTTCGAAGGCCCCCGCGCCAAAACCTGTGGGCCCACGGTCCCGCTCTCCAGCTCCCTCCCCTCGGCCCGCCCCACCGCGAGCCACACAGCCAGGGGATTGGGCCTGAAGGCCTCCTGGGGGCTAACCCAAACCCTAGGTGGGTCCCCGAGGGGCCCATCCCAAGGGGCTTGGCGCCCCAACGCCGGCGATTGGGAACCTCCAAACCCCAGCGCTGGACTCACCCTGCAGCCCCCCGCCACCCGGGCCGCTAGGGGCGCCCCCCAGTCATTCAGGCGGGAGAAGGGGCAGGGCCCTCCGAGCCCCCGCCGACCTTCGACGGCCCCCCCGCCCCAAAGGGCTTGGGCCCACGTTCCCACTAGTCAGCGCCCTCACCTCAACCCGCCCCTCCGCTCGAAACACAGCAGGCGGATTGGACCTGCCGGACTCCTGGGGGCTAACCCGAACCCTAGGTGGGTCCCCGAGGGGCCCCTCCCAAGGGGCTTGGCGACCCAACGCCGGGGATTGGGAACCACCGAACCCCAGCGGTGGAATCACCCTGCAGCCCCCCACCACTCCGGCCGCTAGGGACGCCGCCGGTCATTCAGGCGGGAGAAGGAGCAGGGCCCTCCTAGCCCCTGATGACCTTCGAAGGCCCCCGCGCCAAAACGGTTGGGCCCACGCTCCCACTCCTCAGCACCCTCAGCTCGGCCTACCCCTCTGCTCGCCGCACATCCAGCAGGTCGGGCTTGCCGGCCTCCCGGGGGCTAACACTAACTCTAGGTGGGCTCCTGAGGGGCCCCACCCAAGGGGCCTGGCGCCTCAACGCCGGAGATTGGGGACCCGAGACCCAGCGCCGGACTCACCCTGCAGCCCCCCGCCACCTGGGCCGCTAGGGGGCCCGCCGGTCATTCAGGGCGTGAGAACGGGCAGGGCCCTCTGTGCCGCAGGCAACCTTCGAAGGCCCCCCCCCCCCGCTCCAAAATGTTTGGGCCAAGGCTCCAGCTCGCCAGCGCCCTCACTCCGCTCGCCCCTCCACTCGCTGCACAGCGGGCATTTCGGGCCTGCCGGCATCCTTCTTGCTAACCCTAACCCTAGGTCAGTCCCCGAGAGGCCCCTGACAAGGGGCCTGGGGCTGCAACGCTGGGGATTGGGGACCCCCGAGCCCCAGGGCCAGACTACCACTGCTGCCGTCCACCACCTGGGCCACTAGGGGCGCTGTCTCTCATTGAGGGCTGGAGAAGGGGCAGGGCCCTCCGAGCCCCCGCGGACCTTCGATGGCCCCCGCCCCAAAGCGCTTGGGCCCACGTTCCCACTCCTCAGCGCCCTCAGCTCGGCCTGCCCCTCCGCTCGCTGCACATCCAGCAGATCGGGCTTGCCGGACTCCTGGGGGCTAACCCGACCTCTAGGTGGGCTCCTGAGGGGCCCCATCCAAGGGGCCTGGCGCCCTAACGCCGGGGATTGGGAAGCTCCAAACCCCAGCACTGGACTCACCCTGCAGCCCACCGCCACCTGGGCCGTAGGGGCGCCACCGGTCATTCAGGGCGGGAGAACGGGTAGGGCCCTCCGAGTCCCCGGCGAGCTTCGAAGGCCCCGTGCGCCAAAACACTTGGGCCCTCGCTCCATCTCTCCAGCGCCCTCCCCTCCGCCCCACCCCCCGCTCGCCACACCGCCGGTGGATCCTGCCTGCCGGCGTCCTGAGGGCTAATCCTAAACCTAGGTGGGCCCCCGAAGAGCCCATCCCAAGGGGCCTGGCACCGCAACTCCAGGCATTGGGGACCCCCAGCCCCAGGGCAAGACTAACACTGCTGCCCCTCCACCACCTGGGCACTCGGGGCGCTGCCGCTCATTCAGGGCTGGAGGAGGGGCAGGGCCCTCTGAGCCCCCGCCGACCTTTGATGGCCCCCCCGCCCCAAAGCGCTTGGGCCCACGTTCCCACCAGTCAGCGCCCTCACCTCAAGCGGCCCCTCCGCTCGAAAGACAGCAGGCGGATCGGACCTGCCGGCCACCTGGGGGTAACCTTAACCCTAGGGCGGTCCCCGAGGGACCCCTCCAAGGGGCCTTGCGCAGCCACGCCGGGGATCCTGGACGTCTTAGCCCCAGGGCCGTACTCACCCTGCAGCCCCCTGGCACCCGGGCTGCTAGGGGCACCGCCGGTCATTCAGGCGGGAGAAGGGGCAGGGCCCTCCTATCCCCGACCTCCTTCGAAGGCCCCCGCGCCAAAACCTGTGGGCCCACGGTCCCGCTCTCCAGCTCCCTCCCCTCGGCCCGCCCCACCGCGAGCCACACAGCCAGGGGATTGGGCCTGAAGGCCTCCTGGGGGCTAACCCAAACCCTAGGTGGGTCCCCGAGGGGCCCATCCCAAGGGGCTTGGCGCCCCAACGCCGGCGATTGGGAACCTCCAAACCCCAGCGCTGGACTCACCCTGCAGCCCCCCGCCACCCGGGCCGCTAGGGGCGCCCCCCAGTCATTCAGGCGGGAGAAGGGGCAGGGCCCTCCGAGCCCCCGCCGACCTTCGACGGCCCCCCCGCCCCAAAGGGCTTGGGCCCACGTTCCCACTAGTCAGCGCCCTCACCTCAACCCGCCCCTCCGCTCGAAACACAGCAGGCGGATTGGACCTGCCGGACTCCTGGGGGCTAACCCGAACCCTAGGTGGGTCCCCGAGGGGCCCCTCCCAAGGGGCTTGGCGACCCAACGCCGGGGATTGGGAACCACCGAACCCCAGCGGTGGAATCACCCTGCAGCCCCCCACCACTCCGGCCGCTAGGGACGCCGCCGGTCATTCAGGCGGGAGAAGGAGCAGGGCCCTCCTAGCCCCTGATGACCTTCGAAGGCCCCCGCGCCAAAACGGTTGGGCCCACGCTCCCACTCCTCAGCACCCTCAGCTCGGCCTACCCCTCTGCTCGCCGCACATCCAGCAGGTCGGGCTTGCCGGCCTCCCGGGGGCTAACACTAACTCTAGGTGGGCTCCTGAGGGGCCCCACCCAAG
Organism: Ursus arctos; assembly: GCF_023065955.2. NCBI lineage: Eukaryota > Metazoa > Chordata > Mammalia > Carnivora > Ursidae > Ursus > Ursus arctos. The sequence continues at coordinate 34,470,520 of NW_026622997.1, read as the reverse complement.
GGGCCTGGCGCCTCAACGCCGGAGATTGGGGACCCGAGACCCAGCGCCGGACTCACCCTGCAGCCCCCCGCCACCTGGGCCGCTAGGGGGCCCGCCGGTCATTCAGGGCGTGAGAACGGGCAGGGCCCTCTGTGCCGCAGGCAACCTTCGAAGGCCCCCCCCCCGCTCCAAGATATTTGGGCCAAGGCTCCAGCTCGCCAGCGCCCTCACTCCGCTCGCCCCTCCACTCGCTGCACAGCGGGCATTTCGGGCCTGCCGGCATCCTTCTTGCTAACCCTAACCCTAGGTCAGTCCCCGAGAGGCCCCTGACAAGGGGCCTGGGGCTGCAACGCTGGGGATTGGGGACCCCCGAGCCCCAGGGCCAGACTACCACTGCTGCCGTCCACCACCTGGGCCACTAGGGGCGCTGTCTCTCATTGAGGGCTGGAGAAGGGGCAGGGCCCTCCGAGCCCCCGCGGACCTTCGATGGCCCCCGCCCCAAAGCGCTTGGGCCCACGTTCCCACTCCTCAGCGCCCTCAGCTCGGCCTGCCCCTCCGCTCGCTGCACATCCAGCAGATCGGGCTTGCCGGACTCCTGGGGGCTAACCCGACCTCTAGGTGGGCTCCTGAGGGGCCCCATCCAAGGGGCCTGGCGCCCTAACGCCGGAAGGGGCGTTGGGAAGCTCCAAACCCCAGCACTGGACTCACCCTGCAGCCCACCGCCACCTGGGCCGTAGGGGCGCCACCGGTCATTCAGGGCGGGAGAACGGGTAGGGCCCTCCGAGTCCCCGGCGAGCTTCGAAGGCCCCGTGCGCCAAAACACTTGGGCCCTCGCTCCATCTCTCCAGCGCCCTCCCCTCCGCCCCACCCCCCGCTCGCCACACCGCCGGTGGATCCTGCCTGCCGGCGTCCTGAGGGCTAATCCTAAACCTAGGTGGGCCCCCGAAGAGCCCATCCCAAGGGGCCTGGCACCGCAACTCCAGGCATTGGGGACCCCCAGCCCCAGGGCAAGACTAACACTGCTGCCCCTCCACCACCTGGGCACTCGGGGCGCTGCCGCTCATTCAGGGCTGGAGGAGGGGCAGGGCCCTCTGAGCCCCCGCCGACCTTTGATGGCCCCCCGCCCCAAAGCGCTTGGGCCCACGTTCCCACCAGTCAGCGCCCTCACCTCAAGCGGCCCCTCCGCTCGAAAGACAGCAGGCGGATCGGACCTGCCGGCCACCTGGGGGTAACCTTAACCCTAGGGCGGTCCCCGAGGGACCCCTCCAAGGGGCCTTGCGCAGCCACGCCGGGGATCCTGGACGTCTTAGCCCCAGGGCCGTACTCACCCTGCAGCCCCCTGGCACCCGGGCTGCTAGGGGCACCGCCGGTCATTCAGGCGGGAGAAGGGGCAGGGCCCTCCTATCCCCGACCTCCTTCGAAGGCCCCCGCGCCAAAACCTGTGGGCCCACGGTCCCGCTCTCCAGCTCCCTCCCCTCGGCCCGCCCCACCGCGAGCCACACAGCCAGGGGATTGGGCCTGAAGGCCTCCTGGGGGCTAACCCAAACCCTAGGTGGGTCCCCGAGGGGCCCATCCCAAGGGGCTTGGCGCCCCAACGCCGGCGATTGGGAACCTCCAAACCCCAGCGCTGGACTCACCCTGCAGCCCCCCGCCACCCGGGCCGCTAGGGGCGCCCCCCAGTCATTCAGGCGGGAGAAGGGGCAGGGCCCTCCGAGCCCCCGCCGACCTTCGACGGCCCCCCCGCCCCAAAGGGCTTGGGCCCACGTTCCCACTAGTCAGCGCCCTCACCTCAACCCGCCCCTCCGCTCGAAACACAGCAGGCGGATTGGACCTGCCGGACTCCTGGGGGCTAACCCGAACCCTAGGTGGGTCCCCGAGGGGCCCCTCCCAAGGGGCTTGGCGACCCAACGCCGGGGATTGGGAACCACCGAACCCCAGCGGTGGAATCACCCTGCAGCCCCCCACCACTCCGGCCGCTAGGGACGCCGCCGGTCATTCAGGCGGGAGAAGGAGCAGGGCCCTCCTAGCCCCTGATGACCTTCGAAGGCCCCCGCGCCAAAACGGTTGGGCCCACGCTCCCACTCCTCAGCACCCTCAGCTCGGCCTACCCCTCTGCTCGCCGCACATCCAGCAGGTCGGGCTTGCCGGCCTCCCGGGGGCTAACACTAACTCTAGGTGGGCTCCTGAGGGGCCCCACCCAAGGGGCCTGGCGCCTCAACGCCGGAGATTGGGGACCCGAGACCCAGCGCCGGACTCACCCTGCAGCCCCCCGCCACCTGGGCCGCTAGGGGGCCCGCCGGTCATTCAGGGCGTGAGAACGGGCAGGGCCCTCTGTGCCGCAGGCAACCTTCGAAGGCCCCCCCCCCCCGCTCCAAGATATTTGGGCCAAGGCTCCAGCTCGCCAGCGCCCTCACTCCGCTCGCCCCTCCACTCGCTGCACAGCGGGCATTTCGGGCCTGCCGGCATCCTTCTTGCTAACCCTAACCCTAGGTCAGTCCCCGAGAGGCCCCTGACAAGGGGCCTGGGGCTGCAACGCTGGGGATTGGGGACCCCCGAGCCCCAGGGCCAGACTACCACTGCTGCCGTCCACCACCTGGGCCACTAGGGGCGCTGTCTCTCATTGAGGGCTGGAGAAGGGGCAGGGCCCTCCGAGCCCCCGCGGACCTTCGATGGCCCCCGCCCCAAAGCGCTTGGGCCCACGTTCCCACTCCTCAGCGCCCTCAGCTCGGCCTGCCCCTCCGCTCGCTGCACATCCAGCAGATCGGGCTTGCCGGACTCCTGGGGGCTAACCCGACCTCTAGGTGGGCTCCTGAGGGGCCCCATCCAAGGGGCCTGGCGCCCTAACGCCGGGGATTGGGAAGCTCCAAACCCCAGCACTGGACTCACCCTGCAGCCCACCGCCACCTGGGCCGTAGGGGCGCCACCGGTCATTCAGGGCGGGAGAACGGGTAGGGCCCTCCGAGTCCCCGGCGAGCTTCGAAGGCCCCGTGCGCCAAAACACTTGGGCCCTCGCTCCATCTCTCCAGCGCCCTCCCCTCCGCCCCACCCCCCGCTCGCCACACCGCCGGTGGATCCTGCCTGCCGGCGTCCTGAGGGCTAATCCTAAACCTAGGTGGGCCCCCGAAGAGCCCATCCCAAGGGGCCTGGCACCGCAACTCCAGGCATTGGGGACCCCCAGCCCCAGGGCAAGACTAACACTGCTGCCCCTCCACCACCTGGGCACTCGGGGCGCTGCCGCTCATTCAGGGCTGGAGGAGGGGCAGGGCCCTCTGAGCCCCCGCCGACCTTTGATGGCCCCCCGCCCCAAAGCGCTTGGGCCCACGTTCCCACCAGTCAGCGCCCTCACCTCAAGCGGCCCCTCCGCTCGAAAGACAGCAGGCGGATCGGACCTGCCGGCCACCTGGGGGTAACCTTAACCCTAGGGCGGTCCCCGAGGGACCCCTCCAAGGGGCCTTGCGCAGCCACGCCGGGGATCCTGGACGTCTTAGCCCCAGGGCCGTACTCACCCTGCAGCCCCCTGGCACCCGGGCTGCTAGGGGCACCGCCGGTCATTCAGGCGGGAGAAGGGGCAGGGCCCTCCTATCCCCGACCTCCTTCGAAGGCCCCCACGCCAAAACCTGTGGGCCCACGGTCCCGCTCTCCAGCTCCCTCCCCTCGGCCCGCCCCACCGCGAGCCACACAGCCAGGGGATTGGGCCTGAAGGCCTCCTGGGGGCTAACCCAAACCCTAGGTGGGTCCCCGAGGGGCCCATCCCAAGGGGCTTGGCGCCCCAACGCCGGCGATTGGGAACCTCCAAACCCCAGCGCTGGACTCACCCTGCAGCCCCCCGCCACCCGGGCCGCTAGGGGCGCCCCCCAGTCATTCAGGCGGGAGAAGGGGCAGGGCCCTCCGAGCCCCCGCCGACCTTCGACGGCCCCCCCGCCCCAAAGGGCTTGGGCCCACGTTCCCACTAGTCAGCGCCCTCACCTCAACCCGCCCCTCCGCTCGAAACACAGCAGGCGGATTGGACCTGCCGGACTCCTGGGGGCTAACCCGAACCCTAGGTGGGTCCCCGAGGGGCCCCTCCCAAGGGGCTTGGCGACCCAACGCCGGGGATTGGGAACCACCGAACCCCAGCGGTGGAATCACCCTGCAGCCCCCCACCACTCCGGCCGCTAGGGACGCCGCCGGTCATTCAGGCGGGAGAAGGAGCAGGGCCCTCCTAGCCCCTGATGACCTTCGAAGGCCCCCGCGCCAAAACGGTTGGGCCCACGCTCCCACTCCTCAGCACCCTCAGCTCGGCCTACCCCTCTGCTCGCCGCACATCCAGCAGGTCGGGCTTGCCGGCCTCCCGGGGGCTAACACTAACTCTAGGTGGGCTCCTGAGGGGCCCCACCCAAGGGGCCTGGCGCCTCAACGCCGGAGATTGGGGACCCGAGACCCAGCGCTGGACTCACCCTGCAGCCCCCCGCCACCTGGGCCGCTAGGGGGCCCGCCGGTCATTCAGGGCGTGAGAACGGGCAGGGCCCTCTGTGCCGCAGGCAACCTTCGAAGGCCCCCCCCCCCCCCCGCTCCAAGATATTTGGGCCAAGGCTCCAGCTCGCCAGCGCCCTCACTCCGCTCGCCCCTCCACTCGCTGCACAGCGGGCATTTCGGGCCTGCCGGCATCCTTCTTGCTAACCCTAACCCTAGGTCAGTCCCCGAGAGGCCCCTGACAAGGGGCCTGGGGCTGCAACGCTGGGGATTGGGGACCCCCGAGCCCCAGGGCCAGACTACCACTGCTGCCGTCCACCACCTGGGCCACTAGGGGCGCTGTCTCTCATTGAGGGCTGGAGAAGGGGCAGGGCCCTCCGAGCCCCCGCGGACCTTCGATGGCCCCCGCCCCAAAGCGCTTGGGCCCACGTTCCCACTCCTCAGCGCCCTCAGCTCGGCCTGCCCCTCCGCTCGCTGCACATCCAGCAGATCGGGCTTGCCGGACTCCTGGGGGCTAACCCGACCTCTAGGTGGGCTCCTGAGGGGCCCCATCCAAGGGGCCTGGCGCCCTAACGCCGGGGATTGGGAAGCTCCAAACCCCAGCACTGGACTCACCCTGCAGCCCACCGCCACCTGGGCCGTAGGGGCGCCACCGGTCATTCAGGGCGGGAGAACGGGTAGGGCCCTCCGAGTCCCCGGCGAGCTTCGAAGGCCCCGTGCGCCAAAACACTTGGGCCCTCGCTCCATCTCTCCAGCGCCCTCCCCTCCGCCCCACCCCCCGCTCGCCACACCGCCGGTGGATCCTGCCTGCCGGCGTCCTGAGGGCTAATCCTAAACCTAGGTGGGCCCCCGAAGAGCCCATCCCAAGGGGCCTGGCACCGCAACTCCAGGCATTGGGGACCCCCAGCCCCAGGGCAAGACTAACACTGCTGCCCCTCCACCACCTGGGCACTCGGGGCGCTGCCGCTCATTCAGGGCTGGAGGAGGGGCAGGGCCCTCTGAGCCCCCGCCGACCTTTGATGGCCCCCCGCCCCAAAGCGCTTGGGCCCACGTTCCCACCAGTCAGCGCCCTCACCTCAAGCGGCCCCTCCGCTCGAAAGACTGCAGGCGGATCGGACCTGCCGGCCACCTGGGGGTAACCTTAACCCTAGGGCGGTCCCCGAGGGACCCCTCCAAGGGGCCTTGCGCAGCCACGCCGGGGATCCTGGACGTCTTAGCCCCAGGGCCGTACTCACCCTGCAGCCCCCTGGCACCCGGGCTGCTAGGGGCACCGCCGGTCATTCAGGCGGGAGAAGGGGCAGGGCCCTCCTATCCCCGACCTCCTTCGAAGGCCCCCGCGCCAAAACCTGTGGGCCCACGGTCCCGCTCTCCAGCTCCCTCCCCTCGGCCCGCCCCACCGCGAGCCAGACAGCCAGGGGATTGGGCCTGAAGGCTTCCTGGGGGCTAACCCAAACCCTAGGTGGGTCCCCGAGGGGCCCATCCCAAGGGGCTTGGCGCCCCAACGCCGGCGATTGGGAACCTCCAAACCCCAGCGCTGGACTCACCCTGCAGACCCCGCCACCCGGGCCGCTAGGGGCGCCCCCCAGTCATTCAGGCGGGAGAAGGGGCAGGGCCCTCCGAGCCCCCGCTGACCTTCGACGGCCCCCCCGCCCCAAAGGGCTTGGGCCCACGTTCCCACTAGTCAGCGCCCTCACCTCAACCCGCCCCTCCGCTCGAAACACAGCAGGCGGATTGGACCTGCCGGACTCCTGGGGGCTAACCCGAACCCTAGGTGGGTCCCCGAGGGGCCCCTCCCAAGGGGCTTGGCGACCCAACGCCGGGGATTGGGAACCACCGAACCCCAGCGGTGGAATCACCCTGCAGCCCCCCACCACTCCGGCCGCTAGGGACGCCGCCGGTCATTCAGGCGGGAGAAGGAGCAGGGCCCTCCTAGCCCCTGATGACCTTCGAAGGCCCCCGCGCCAAAACGGTTGGGCCCACGCTCCCACTCCTCAGCACCCTCAGCTCGGCCTACCCCTCTGCTCGCCGCACATCCAGCAGGTCGGGCTTGCCGGCCTCCCGGGGGCTAACACTAACTCTAGGTGGGCTCCTGAGGGGCCCCACCCAAGGGGCCTGGCGCCTCAACGCCGGAGATTGGGGACCCGAGACCCAGCGCCGGACTCACCCTGCAGCCCCCCGCCACCTGGGCCGCTAGGGGGCCCGCCGGTCATTCAGGTCGTGAGAACGGGCAGGGCCCTCTGTGCCGCAGGCAACCTTCGAAGGCCCCCCCGCTCCAAAATGTTTGGGCCAAGGCTCCAGCTCGCCAGCGCCCTCACTCCGCTCGCCCCTCCACTCGCTGCACAGCGGGCATTTCGGGCCTGCCGGCATCCTTCTTGCTAACCCTAACCCTAGGTCAGTCGCCGAGAGGCCCCTGACAAGGGGCCTGGGGCTGCAACGCTGGGGATTGGGGACCCCCGAGCCCCAGGGCCAGACTACCACTGCTGCCGTCCACCACCTGGGCCACTAGGGGCGCTGTCTCTCATTGAGGGCTGGAGAAGGGGCAGGGCCCTCCGAGCCCCCGCGGACCTTCGATGGCCCCCGCCCCAAAGGGCTTGGGCCCACGTTCCCACTCCTCAGCGCCCTCAGCTCGGCCTGCCCCTCCGCTCGCTGCACATCCAGCAGATCGGGCTTGCCGGACTCCTGGGGGCTAACCCGACCTCTAGGTGGGCTCCTGAGGGGCCCCATCCAAGGGGCCTGGCGCCCTAACGCCGGAAGGGGCGTTGGGAAGCTCCAAACCCCAGCACTGGACTCACCCTGCAGCCCACCGCCACCTGGGCCGTAGGGGCGCCACCGGTCATTCAGGGCGGGAGAACGGGTAGGGCCCTCCGAGTCCCCGGCGAGCTTCGAAGGCCCCGTGCGCCAAAACACTTGGGCCCTCGCTCCATCTCTCCAGCGCCCTCCCCTCCGCCCCACCCCCCGCTCGCCACACCGCCGGTGGATCCTGCCTGCCGGCGTCCTGAGGGCTAATCCTAAACCTAGGTGGGCCCCCGAAGAGCCCATCCCAAGGGGCCTGGCACCGCAACTCCAGGCATTGGGGACCCCCAGCCCCAGGGCAAGACTAACACTGCTGCCCCTCCACCACCTGGGCACTCGGGGCGCTGCCGCTCATTCAGGGCTGGAGGAGGGGCAGGGCCCTCTGAGCCCCCGCCGACCTTTGATGGCCCCCCGCCCCAAAGCGCTTGGGCCCACGTTCCCACCAGTCAGCGCCCTCACCTCAAGCGGCCCCTCCGCTCGAAAGACAGCAGGCGGATCGGACCTGCCGGCCACCTGGGGGTAACCTTAACCCTAGGGCGGTCCCCGAGGGACCCCTCCAAGGGGCCTTGCGCAGCCACGCCGGGGATCCTGGACGTCTTAGCCCCAGGGCCGTACTCACCCTGCAGCCCCCTGGCACCCGGGCTGCTAGGGGCACCGCCGGTCATTCAGGCGGGAGAAGGGGCAGGGCCCTCCTATCCCCGACCTCCTTCGAAGGCCCCCGCGCCAAAACCTGTGGGCCCACGGTCCCGCTCTCCAGCTCCCTCCCCTCGGCCCGCCCCACCGCGAGCCACACAGCCAGGGGATTGGGCCTGAAGGCCTCCTGGGGGCTAACCCAAACCCTAGGTGGGTCCCCGAGGGGCCCATCCCAAGGGGCTTGGCGCCCCAACGCCGGCGATTGGGAACCTCCAAACCCCAGCGCTGGACTCACCCTGCAGCCCCCCGCCACCCGGGCCGCTAGGGGCGCCCCCCAGTCATTCAGGCGGGAGAAGGGGCAGGGCCCTCCGAGCCCCCGCCGACCTTCGACGGCCCCCCCGCCCCAAAGGGCTTGGGCCCACGTTCCCACTAGTCAGCGCCCTCACCTCAACCCGCCCCTCCGCTCGAAACACAGCAGGCGGATTGGACCTGCCGGACTCCTGGGGGCTAACCCGAACCCTAGGTGGGTCCCCGAGGGGCCCCTCCCAAGGGGCTTGGCGACCCAACGCCGGGGATTGGGAACCACCGAACCCCAGCGGTGGAATCACCCTGCAGCCCCCCACCACTCCGGCCGCTAGGGACGCCGCCGGTCATTCAGGCGGGAGAAGGAGCAGGGCCCTCCTAGCCCCTGATGACCTTCGAAGGCCCCCGCGCCAAAACGGTTGGGCCCACGCTCCCACTCCTCAGCACCCTCAGCTCGGCCTACCCCTCTGCTCGCCGCACATCCAGCAGGTCGGGCTTGCCGGCCTCCCGGGGGCTAACACTAACTCTAGGTGGGCTCCTGAGGGGCCCCACCCAAGGGGCCTGGCGCCTCAACGCCGGAGATTGGGGACCCGAGACCCAGCGCCGGACTCACCCTGCAGCCCCCCGCCACCTGGGCCGCTAGGGGGCCCGCCGGTCATTCAGGGCGTGAGAACGGGCAGGGCCCTCTGTGCCGCAGGCAACCTTCGAAGGCCCCCCCCCCCCCCCCCGCTCCAAGATATTTGGGCCAAGGCTCCAGCTCGCCAGCGCCCTCACTCCGCTCGCCCCTCCACTCGCTGCACAGCGGGCATTTCGGGCCTGCCGGCATCCTTCTTGCTAACCCTAACCCTAGGTCAGTCCCCGAGAGGCCCCTGACAAGGGGCCTGGGGCTGCAACGCTGGGGATTGGGGACCCCCGAGCCCCAGGGCCAGACTACCACTGCTGCCGTCCACCACCTGGGCCACTAGGGGCGCTGTCTCTCATTGAGGGCTGGAGAAGGGGCAGGGCCCTCCGAGCCCCCGCGGACCTTCGATGGCCCCCGCCCCAAAGCGCTTGGGCCCACGTTCCCACTCCTCAGCGCCCTCAGCTCGGCCTGCCCCTCCGCTCGCTGCACATCCAGCAGATCGGGCTTGCCGGACTCCTGGGGGCTAACCCGACCTCTAGGTGGGCTCCTGAGGGGCCCCATCCAAGGGGCCTGGCGCCCTAACGCCGGGGATTGGGAAGCTCCAAACCCCAGCACTGGACTCACCCTGCAGCCCACCGCCACCTGGGCCGTAGGGGCGCCACCGGTCATTCAGGGCGGGAGAACGGGTAGGGCCCTCCGAGTCCCCGGCGAGCTTCGAAGGCCCCGTGCGCCAAAACACTTGGGCCCTCGCTCCATCTCTCCAGCGCCCTCCCCTCCGCCCCACCCCCCGCTCGCCACACCGCCGGTGGATCCTGCCTGCCGGCGTCCTGAGGGCTAATCCTAAACCTAGGTGGGCCCCCGAAGAGCCCATCCCAAGGGGCCTGGCACCGCAACTCCAGGCATTGGGGACCCCCAGCCCCAGGGCAAGACTAACACTGCTGCCCCTCCACCACCTGGGCACTCGGGGCGCTGCCGCTCATTCAGGGCTGGAGGAGGGGCAGGGCCCTCTGAGCCCCCGCCGACCTTTGATGGCCCCCCGCCCCAAAGCGCTTGGGCCCACGTTCCCACCAGTCAGCGCCCTCACCTCAAGCGGCCCCTCCGCTCGAAAGACAGCAGGCGGATCGGACCTGCCGGCCACCTGGGGGTAACCTTAACCCTAGGGCGGTCCCCGAGGGACCCCTCCAAGGGGCCTTGCGCAGCCACGCCGGGGATCCTGGACGTCTTAGCCCCAGGGCCGTACTCACCCTGCAGCCCCCTGGCACCCGGGCTGCTAGGGGCACCGCCGGTCATTCAGGCGGGAGAAGGGGCAGGGCCCTCCTATCCCCGACCTCCTTCGAAGGCCCCCGCGCCAAAACCTGTGGGCCCACGGTCCCGCTCTCCAGCTCCCTCCCCTCGGCCCGCCCCACCGCGAGCCACACAGCCAGGGGATTGGGCCTGAAGGCCTCCTGGGGGCTAACCCAAACCCTAGGTGGGTCCCCGAGGGGCCCATCCCAAGGGGCTTGGCGCCCCAACGCCGGCGATTGGGAACCTCCAAACCCCAGCGCTGGACTCACCCTGCAGCCCCCCGCCACCCGGGCCGCTAGGGGCGCCCCCCAGTCATTCAGGCGGGAGAAGGGGCAGGGCCCTCCGAGCCCCCGCCGACCTTCGACGGCCCCCCCGCCCCAAAGGGCTTGGGCCCACGTTCCCACTAGTCAGCGCCCTCACCTCAACCCGCCCCTCCGCTCGAAACACAGCAGGCGGATTGGACCTGCCGGACTCCTGGGGGCTAACCCGAACCCTAGGTGGGTCCCCGAGGGGCCCCTCCCAAGGGGCTTGGCGACCCAACGCCGGGGATTGGGAACCACCGAACCCCAGCGGTGGAATCACCCTGCAGCCCCCCACCACTCCGGCCGCTAGGGACGCCGCCGGTCATTCAGGCGGGAGAAGGAGCAGGGCCCTCCTAGCCCCTGATGACCTTCGAAGGCCCCCGCGCCAAAACGGTTGGGCCCACGCTCCCACTCCTCAGCACCCTCAGCTCGGCCTACCCCTCTGCTCGCCGCACATCCAGCAGGTCGGGCTTGCCGGCCTCCCGGGGGCTAACACTAACTCTAGGTGGGCTCCTGAGGGGCCCCACCCAAGGGGCCTGGCGCCTCAACGCCGGAGATTGGGGACCCGAGACCCAGCGCCGGACTCACCCTGCAGCCCCCCGCCACCTGGGCCGCTAGGGGGCCCGCCGGTCATTCAGGGCGTGAGAACGGGCAGGGCCCTCTGTGCCGCAGGCAACCTTCGAAGGCCCCCCCGCTCCAAAATGTTTGGGCCAAGGCTCCAGCTCGCCAGCGCCCTCACTCCGCTCGCCCCTCCACTCGCTGCACAGCGGGCATTTCGGGCCTGCCGGCATCCTTCTTGCTAACCCTAACCCTAGGTCAGTCCCCGAGAGGCCCCTGACAAGGGGCCTGGGGCTGCAACGCTGGGGATTGGGGACCCCCGAGCCCCAGGGCCAGACTACCACTGCTGCCGTCCACCACCTGGGCCACTAGGGGCGCTGTCTCTCATTGAGGGCTGGAGAAGGGGCAGGGCCCTCCGAGCCCCCGCGGACCTTCGATGGCCCCCGCCCCAAAGCGCTTGGGCCCACGTTCCCACTCCTCAGCGCCCTCAGCTCGGCCTGCCCCTCCGCTCGCTGCACATCCAGCAGATCGGGCTTGCCGGACTCCTGGGGGCTAACCCGACCTCTAGGTGGGCTCCTGAGGGGCCCCATCCAAGGGGCCTGGCGCCCTAACACCGGGGATTGGGAAGCTCCAAACCCCAGCACTGGACTCACCCTGCAGCCCACCGCCACCTGGGCCGTAGGGGCGCCACCGGTCATTCAGGGCGGGAGAACGGGTAGGGCCCTCCGAGTCCCCGGCGAGCTTCGAAGGCCCCGTGCGCCAAAACACTTGGGCCCTCGCTCCATCTCTCCAGCGCCCTCCCCTCCGCCCCACCCCCCGCTCGCCACACCGCCGGTGGATCCTGCCTGCCGGCGTCCTGAGGGCTAATCCTAAACCTAGGTGGGCCCCCGAAGAGCCCATCCCAAGGGGCCTGGCACCGCAACTCCAGGCATTGGGGACCCCCAGCCCCAGGGCAAGACTAACACTGCTGCCCCTCCACCACCTGGGCACTCGGGGCGCTGCCGCTCATTCAGGGCTGGAGGAGGGGCAGGGCCCTCTGAGCCCCCGCCGACCTTTGATGGCCCCCCGCCCCAAAGCGCTTGGGCCCACGTTCCCACCAGTCAGCGCCCTCACCTCAAGCGGCCCCTCCGCTCGAAAGACAGCAGGCGGATCGGACCTGCCGGCCACCTGGGGGTAACCTTAACCCTAGGGCGGTCCCCGAGGGACCCCTCCAAGGGGCCTTGCGCAGCCACGCCGGGGATCCTGGACGTCTTAGCCCCAGGGCCGTACTCACCCTGCAGCCCCCTGGCACCCGGGCTGCTAGGGGCACCGCCGGTCATTCAGGCGGGAGAAGGGGCAGGGCCCTCCTATCCCCGACCTCCTTCGAAGGCCCCCGCGCCAAAACCTGTGGGCCCACGGTCCCGCTCTCCAGCTCCCTCCCCTCGGCCCGCCCCACCGCGAGCCACACAGCCAGGGGATTGGGCCTGAAGGCCTCCTGGGGGCTAACCCAAACCCTAGGTGGGTCCCCGAGGGGCCCATCCCAAGGGGCTTGGCGCCCCAACGCCGGCGATTGGGAACCTCCAAACCCCAGCGCTGGACTCACCCTGCAGCCCCCCGCCACCCGGGCCGCTAGGGGCGCCCCCCAGTCATTCAGGCGGGAGAAGGGGCAGGGCCCTCCGAGCCCCCGCCGACCTTCGACGGCCCCCCCGCCCCAAAGGGCTTGGGCCCACGTTCCCACTAGTCAGCGCCCTCACCTCAACCCGCCCCTCCGCTCGAAACACAGCAGGCGGATTGGACCTGCCGGACTCCTGGGGGCTAACCCGAACCCTAGGTGGGTCCCCGAGGGGCCCCTCCCAAGGGGCTTGGCGACCCAACGCCGGGGATTGGGAACCACCGAACCCCAGCGGTGGAATCACCCTGCAGCCCCCCACCACTCCGGCCGCTAGGGACGCCGCCGGTCATTCAGGCGGGAGAAGGAGCAGGGCCCTCCTAGCCCCTGATGACCTTCGAAGGCCCCCGCGCCAAAACGGTTGGGCCCACGCTCCCACTCCTCAGCACCCTCAGCTCGGCCTACCCCTCTGCTCGCCGCACATCCAGCAGGTCGGGCTTGCCGGCCTCCCGGGGGCTAACACTAACTCTAGGTGGGCTCCTGAGGGGCCCCACCCAAGGGGCCTGGCGCCTCAACGCCGGAGATTGGGGACCCGAGACCCAGCGCCGGACTCACCCTGCAGCCCCCCGCCACCTGGGCCGCTAGGGGGCCCGCCGGTCATTCAGGGCGTGAGAACGGGCAGGGCCCTCTGTGCCGCAGGCAACCTTCGAAGGCCCCCCCCCCCCCCCCGCTCCAAGATATTTGGGCCAAGGCTCCAGCTCGCCAGCGCCCTCACTCCGCTCGCCCCTCCACTCGCTGCACAGCGGGCATTTCGGGCCTGCCGGCATCCTTCTTGCTAACCCTAACCCTAGGTCAGTCCCCGAGAGGCCCCTGACAAGGGGCCTGGGGCTGCAACGCTGGGGATTGGGGACCCCCGAGCCCCAGGGCCAGACTACCACTGCTGCCGTCCACCACCTGGGCCACTAGGGGGCGCTGTCTCACATTCAGTGCTGGAGAAGGGGCAGGGCCCTCCGAGCCCCCGCGGACCTTCGATGGCCCCCGCCCCAAAGCGCTTGGGCCCACGTTCCCACTCCTCAGCGCCCTCAGCTCGGCCTGCCCCTCCGCTCGCTGCACATCCAGCAGATCGGGCTTGCCGGACTCCTGGGGGCTAACCCGACCTCTAGGTGGGCTCCTGAGGGGCCCCATCCAAGGGGCCTGGCGCCCTAACGCCGGGGATTGGGAAGCTCCAAACCCCAGCACTGGACTCACCCTGCAGCCCACCGCCACCTGGGCCGTAGGGGCGCCACCGGTCATTCAGGGCGGGAGAACGGGTAGGGCCCTCCGAGTCCCCGGCGAGCTTCGAAGGCCCCGTGCGCCAAAACACTTGGGCCCTCGCTCCATCTCTCCAGCGCCCTCCCCTCCGCCCCACCCCCCGCTCGCCACACCGCCGGTGGATCCTGCCTGCCGGCGTCCTGAGGGCTAATCCTAAACCTAGGTGGGCCCCCGAAGAGCCCATCCCAAGGGGCCTGGCACCGCAACTCCAGGCATTGGGGACCCCCAGCCCCAGGGCAAGACTAACACTGCTGCCCCTCCACCACCTGGGCACTCGGGGCGCTGCCGCTCATTCAGGGCTGGAGGAGGGGCAGGGCCCTCTGAGCCCCCGCCGACCTTTGATGGCCCCCCGCCCCAAAGCGCTTGGGCCCACGTTCCCACCAGTCAGCGCCCTCACCTCAAGCGGCCCCTCCGCTCGAAAGACAGCAGGCGGATCGGACCTGCCGGCCACCTGGGGGTAACCTTAACCCTAGGGCGGTCCCCGAGGGACCCCTCCAAGGGGCCTTGCGCAGCCACGCCGGGGATCCTGGACGTCTTAGCCCCAGGGCCGTACTCACCCTGCAGCCCCCTGGCACCCGGGCTGCTAGGGGCACCGCCGGTCATTCAGGCGGGAGAAGGGGCAGGGCCCTCCTATCCCCGACCTCCTTCGAAGGCCCCCGCGCCAAAACCTGTGGGCCCACGGTCCCGCTCTCCAGCTCCCTCCCCTCGGCCCGCCCCACCGCGAGCCACACAGCCAGGGGATTGGGCCTGAAGGCCTCCTGGGGGCTAACCCAAACCCTAGGTGGGTCCCCGAGGGGCCCATCCCAAGGGGCTTGGCGCCCCAACGCCGGCGATTGGGAACCTCCAAACCCCAGCGCTGGACTCACCCTGCAGCCCCCCGCCACCCGGGCCGCTAGGGGCGCCCCCCAGTCATTCAGGCGGGAGAAGGGGCAGGGCCCTCCGAGCCCCCGCCGACCTTCGACGGCCCCCCCGCCCCAAAGGGCTTGGGCCCACGTTCCCACTAGTCAGCGCCCTCACCTCAACCCGCCCCTCCGCTCGAAACACAGCAGGCGGATTGGACCTGCCGGACTCCTGGGGGCTAACCCGAACCCTAGGTGGGTCCCCGAGGGGCCCCTCCCAAGGGGCTTGGCGACCCAACGCCGGGGATTGGGAACCACCGAACCCCAGCGGTGGAATCACCCTGCAGCCCCCCACCACTCCGGCCGCTAGGGACGCCGCCGGTCATTCAGGCGGGAGAAGGAGCAGGGCCCTCCTAGCCCCTGATGACCTTCGAAGGCCCCCGCGCCAAAACGGTTGGGCCCACGCTCCCACTCCTCAGCACCCTCAGCTCGGCCTACCCCTCTGCTCGCCGCACATCCAGCAGGTCGGGCTTGCCGGCCTCCCGGGGGCTAACACTAACTCTAGGTGGGCTCCTGAGGGGCCCCACCCAAGGGGCCTGGCGCCTCAACGCCGGAGATTGGGGACCCGAGACCCAGCGCCGGACTCACCCTGCAGCCCCCCGCCACCTGGGCCGCTAGGGGGCCCGCCGGTCATTCAGGGCGTGAGAACGGGCAGGGCCCTCTGTGCCGCAGGCAACCTTCGAAGGCCCCCCCCCCCCCCCGCTCCAAGATATTTGGGCCAAGGCTCCAGCTCGCCAGCGCCCTCACTCCGCTCGCCCCTCCACTCGCTGCACAGCGGGCATTTCGGGCCTGCCGGCATCCTTCTTGCTAACCCTAACCCTAGGTCAGTCCCCGAGAGGCCCCTGACAAGGGGCCTGGGGCTGCAACGCTGGGGATTGGGGACCCCCGAGCCCCAGGGCCAGACTACCACTGCTGCCGTCCACCACCTGGGCCACTAGGGGGCGCTGTCTCACATTCAGTGCTGGAGAAGGGGCAGGGCCCTCCGAGCCCCCGCGGACCTTCGATGGCCCCCGCCCCAAAGCGCTTGGGCCCACGTTCCCACTCCTCAGCGCCCTCAGCTCGGCCTGCCCCTCCGCTCGCTGCACATCCAGCAGATCGGGCTTGCCGGACTCCTGGGGGCTAACCCGACCTCTAGGTGGGCTCCTGAGGGGCCCCATCCAAGGGGCCTGGCGCCCTAACGCCGGGGATTGGGAAGCTCCAAACCCCAGCACTGGACTCACCCTGCAGCCCACCGCCACCTGGGCCGTAGGGGCGCCACCGGTCATTCAGGGCGGGAGAACGGGTAGGGCCCTCCGAGTCCCCGGCGAGCTTCGAAGGCCCCGTGCGCCAAAACACTTGGGCCCTCGCTCCATCTCTCCAGCGCCCTCCCCTCCGCCCCACCCCCCGCTCGCCACACCGCCGGTGGATCCTGCCTGCCGGCGTCCTGAGGGCTAATCCTAAACCTAGGTGGGCCCCCGAAGAGCCCATCCCAAGGGGCCTGGCACCGCAACTCCAGGCATTGGGGACCCCCAGCCCCAGGGCAAGACTAACACTGCTGCCCCTCCACCACCTGGGCACTCGGGGCGCTGCCGCTCATTCAGGGCTGGAGGAGGGGCAGGGCCCTCTGAGCCCCCGCCGACCTTTGATGGCCCCCCGCCCCAAAGCGCTTGGGCCCACGTTCCCACCAGTCAGCGCCCTCACCTCAAGCGGCCCCTCCGCTCGAAAGACAGCAGGCGGATCGGACCTGCCGGCCACCTGGGGGTAACCTTAACCCTAGGGCGGTCCCCGAGGGACCCCTCCAAGGGGCCTTGCGCAGCCACGCCGGGGATCCTGGACGTCTTAGCCCCAGGGCCGTACTCACCCTGCAGCCCCCTGGCACCCGGGCTGCTAGGGGCACCGCCGGTCATTCAGGCGGGAGAAGGGGCAGGGCCCTCCTATCCCCGACCTCCTTCGAAGGCCCCCGCGCCAAAACCTGTGGGCCCACGGTCCCGCTCTCCAGCTCCCTCCCCTCGGCCCGCCCCACCGCGAGCCACACAGCCAGGGGATTGGGCCTGAAGGCCTCCTGGGGGCTAACCCAAACCCTAGGTGGGTCCCCGAGGGGCCCATCCCAAGGGGCTTGGCGCCCCAACGCCGGCGATTGGGAACCTCCAAACCCCAGCGCTGGACTCACCCTGCAGCCCCCCGCCACCCGGGCCGCTAGGGGCGCCCCCCAGTCATTCAGGCGGGAGAAGGGGCAGGGCCCTCCGAGCCCCCGCCGACCTTCGACGGCCCCCCCGCCCCAAAGGGCTTGGGCCCACGTTCCCACTAGTCAGCGCCCTCACCTCAACCCGCCCCTCCGCTCGAAACACAGCAGGCGGATTGGACCTGCCGGACTCCTGGGGGCTAACCCGAACCCTAGGTGGGTCCCCGAGGGGCCCCTCCCAAGGGGCTTGGCGACCCAACGCCGGGGATTGGGAACCACCGAACCCCAGCGGTGGAATCACCCTGCAGCCCCCCACCACTCCGGCCGCTAGGGACGCCGCCGGTCATTCAGGCGGGAGAAGGAGCAGGGCCCTCCTAGCCCCTGATGACCTTCGAAGGCCCCCGCGCCAAAACGGTTGGGCCCACGCTCCCACTCCTCAGCACCCTCAGCTCGGCCTACCCCTCTGCTCGCCGCACATCCAGCAGGTCGGGCTTGCCGGCCTCCCGGGGGCTAACACTAACTCTAGGTGGGCTCCTGAGGGGCCCCACCCAAGGGGCCTGGCGCCTCAACGCCGGAGATTGGGGACCCGAGACCCAGCGCCGGACTCACCCTGCAGCCCCCCGCCACCTGGGCCGCTAGGGGGCCCGCCGGTCATTCAGGGCGTGAGAACGGGCAGGGCCCTCTGTGCCGCAGGCAACCTTCGAAGGCCCCCCCCCCCCCCGCTCCAAGATATTTGGGCCAAGGCTCCACCTCGCCAGCGCCCTCACTCCGCTCGCCCCTCCACTCGCTGCACAGCGGGCATTTCGGGCCTGCCGGCATCCTTCTTGCTAACCCTAACCCTAGGTCAGTCCCCGAGAGGCCCCTGACAAGGGGCCTGGGGCTGCAACGCTGGGGATTGGGGACCCCCGAGCCCCAGGGCCAGACTACCACTGCTGCCGTCCACCACCTGGGCCACTAGGGGCGCTGTCTCTCATTGAGGGCTGGAGAAGGGGCAGGGCCCTCCGAGCCCCCGCGGACCTTCGATGGCCCCCGCCCCAAAGCGCTTGGGCCCACGTTCCCACTCCTCAGCGCCCTCAGCTCGGCCTGCCCCTCCGCTCGCTGCACATCCAGCAGATCGGGCTTGCCGGACTCCTGGGGGCTAACCCGACCTCTAGGTGGGCTCCTGAGGGGCCCCATCCAAGGGGCCTGGCGCCCTAACACCGGGGATTGGGAAGCTCCAAACCCCAGCACTGGACTCACCCTGCAGCCCACCGCCACCTGGGCCGTAGGGGCGCCACCGGTCATTCAGGGCGGGAGAACGGGTAGGGCCCTCCGAGTCCCCGGCGAGCTTCGAAGGCCCCGTGCGCCAAAACACTTGGGCCCTCGCTCCATCTCTCCAGCGCCCTCCCCTCCGCCCCACCCCCCGCTCGCCACACCGCCGGTGGATCCTGCCTGCCGGCGTCCTGAGGGCTAATCCTAAACCTAGGTGGGCCCCCGAAGAGCCCATCCCAAGGGGCCTGGCACCGCAACTCCAGGCATTGGGGACCCCCAGCCCCAGGGCAAGACTAACACTGCTGCCCCTCCACCACCTGGGCACTCGGGGCGCTGCCGCTCATTCAGGGCTGGAGGAGGGGCAGGGCCCTCTGAGCCCCCGCCGACCTTTGATGGCCCCCCGCCCCAAAGCGCTTGGGCCCACGTTCCCACCAGTCAGCGCCCTCACCTCAAGCGGCCCCTCCGCTCGAAAGACAGCAGGCGGATCGG
Organism: Ursus arctos; assembly: GCF_023065955.2. Lineage (NCBI taxonomy): Eukaryota > Metazoa > Chordata > Mammalia > Carnivora > Ursidae > Ursus > Ursus arctos. The sequence continues at coordinate 34,451,895 of NW_026622997.1, read as the reverse complement.
ACCTGCCGGCCACCTGGGGGTAACCTTAACCCTAGGGCGGTCCCCGAGGGACCCCTCCAAGGGGCCTTGCGCAGCCACGCCGGGGATCCTGGACGTCTTAGCCCCAGGGCCGTACTCACCCTGCAGCCCCCTGGCACCCGGGCTGCTAGGGGCACCGCCGGTCATTCAGGCGGGAGAAGGGGCAGGGCCCTCCTATCCCCGACCTCCTTCGAAGGCCCCCGCGCCAAAACCTGTGGGCCCACGGTCCCGCTCTCCAGCTCCCTCCCCTCGGCCCGCCCCACCGCGAGCCACACAGCCAGGGGATTGGGCCTGAAGGCCTCCTGGGGGCTAACCCAAACCCTAGGTGGGTCCCCGAGGGGCCCATCCCAAGGGGCTTGGCGCCCCAACGCCGGCGATTGGGAACCTCCAAACCCCAGCGCTGGACTCACCCTGCAGCCCCCCGCCACCCGGGCCGCTAGGGGCGCCCCCCAGTCATTCAGGCGGGAGAAGGGGCAGGGCCCTCCGAGCCCCCGCCGACCTTCGACGGCCCCCCCGCCCCAAAGGGCTTGGGCCCACGTTCCCACTAGTCAGCGCCCTCACCTCAACCCGCCCCTCCGCTCGAAACACAGCAGGCGGATTGGACCTGCCGGACTCCTGGGGGCTAACCCGAACCCTAGGTGGGTCCCCGAGGGGCCCCTCCCAAGGGGCTTGGCGACCCAACGCCGGGGATTGGGAACCACCGAACCCCAGCGGTGGAATCACCCTGCAGCCCCCCACCACTCCGGCCGCTAGGGACGCCGCCGGTCATTCAGGCGGGAGAAGGAGCAGGGCCCTCCTAGCCCCTGATGACCTTCGAAGGCCCCCGCGCCAAAACGGTTGGGCCCACGCTCCCACTCCTCAGCACCCTCAGCTCGGCCTACCCCTCTGCTCGCCGCACATCCAGCAGGTCGGGCTTGCCGGCCTCCCGGGGGCTAACACTAACTCTAGGTGGGCTCCTGAGGGGCCCCACCCAAGGGGCCTGGCGCCTCAACGCCGGAGATTGGGGACCCGAGACCCAGCGCCGGACTCACCCTGCAGCCCCCCGCCACCTGGGCCGCTAGGGGGCCCGCCGGTCATTCAGGGCGTGAGAACGGGCAGGGCCCTCTGTGCCGCAGGCAACCTTCGAAGGCCCCCCCCCCCCCCCCGCTCCAAGATATTTGGGCCAAGGCTCCAGCTCGCCAGCGCCCTCACTCCGCTCGCCCCTCCACTCGCTGCACAGCGGGCATTTCGGGCCTGCCGGCATCCTTCTTGCTAACCCTAACCCTAGGTCAGTCCCCGAGAGGCCCCTGACAAGGGGCCTGGGGCTGCAACGCTGGGGATTGGGGACCCCCGAGCCCCAGGGCCAGACTACCACTGCTGCCGTCCACCACCTGGGCCACTAGGGGCGCTGTCTCTCATTGAGGGCTGGAGAAGGGGCAGGGCCCTCCGAGCCCCCGCGGACCTTCGATGGCCCCCGCCCCAAAGCGCTTGGGCCCACGTTCCCACTCCTCAGCGCCCTCAGCTCGGCCTGCCCCTCCGCTCGCTGCACATCCAGCAGATCGGGCTTGCCGGACTCCTGGGGGCTAACCCGACCTCTAGGTGGGCTCCTGAGGGGCCCCATCCAAGGGGCCTGGCGCCCTAACGCCGGGGATTGGGAAGCTCCAAACCCCAGCACTGGACTCACCCTGCAGCCCACCGCCACCTGGGCCGTAGGGGCGCCACCGGTCATTCAGGGCGGGAGAACGGGTAGGGCCCTCCGAGTCCCCGGCGAGCTTCGAAGGCCCCGTGCGCCAAAACACTTGGGCCCTCGCTCCATCTCTCCAGCGCCCTCCCCTCCGCCCCACCCCCCGCTCGCCACACCGCCGGTGGATCCTGCCTGCCGGCGTCCTGAGGGCTAATCCTAAACCTAGGTGGGCCCCCGAAGAGCCCATCCCAAGGGGCCTGGCACCGCAACTCCAGGCATTGGGGACCCCCAGCCCCAGGGCAAGACTAACACTGCTGCCCCTCCACCACCTGGGCACTCGGGGCGCTGCCGCTCATTCAGGGCTGGAGGAGGGGCAGGGCCCTCTGAGCCCCCGCCGACCTTTGATGGCCCCCCCGCCCCAAAGCGCTTGGGCCCACGTTCCCACCAGTCAGCGCCCTCACCTCAAGCGGCCCCTCCGCTCGAAAGACAGCAGGCGGATCGGACCTGCCGGCCACCTGGGGGTAACCTTAACCCTAGGGCGGTCCCCGAGGGACCCCTCCAAGGGGCCTTGCGCAGCCACGCCGGGGATCCTGGACGTCTTAGCCCCAGGGCCGTACTCACCCTGCAGCCCCCTGGCACCCGGGCTGCTAGGGGCACCGCCGGTCATTCAGGCGGGAGAAGGGGCAGGGCCCTCCTATCCCCGACCTCCTTCGAAGGCCCCCGCGCCAAAACCTGTGGGCCCACGGTCCCGCTCTCCAGCTCCCTCCCCTCGGCCCGCCCCACCGCGAGCCACACAGCCAGGGGATTGGGCCTGAAGGCCTCCTGGGGGCTAACCCAAACCCTAGGTGGGTCCCCGAGGGGCCCATCCCAAGGGGCTTGGCGCCCCAACGCCGGCGATTGGGAACCTCCAAACCCCAGCGCTGGACTCACCCTGCAGCCCCCCGCCACCCGGGCCGCTAGGGGCGCCCCCCAGTCATTCAGGCGGGAGAAGGGGCAGGGCCCTCCGAGCCCCCGCCGACCTTCGACGGCCCCCCCGCCCCAAAGGGCTTGGGCCCACGTTCCCACTAGTCAGCGCCCTCACCTCAACCCGCCCCTCCGCTCGAAACACAGCAGGCGGATTGGACCTGCCGGACTCCTGGGGGCTAACCCGAACCCTAGGTGGGTCCCCGAGGGGCCCCTCCCAAGGGGCTTGGCGACCCAACGCCGGGGATTGGGAACCACCGAACCCCAGCGGTGGAATCACCCTGCAGCCCCCCACCACTCCGGCCGCTAGGGACGCCGCCGGTCATTCAGGCGGGAGAAGGAGCAGGGCCCTCCTAGCCCCTGATGACCTTCGAAGGCCCCCGCGCCAAAACGGTTGGGCCCACGCTCCCACTCCTCAGCACCCTCAGCTCGGCCTACCCCTCTGCTCGCCGCACATCCAGCAGGTCGGGCTTGCCGGCCTCCCGGGGGCTAACACTAACTCTAGGTGGGCTCCTGAGGGGCCCCACCCAAGGGGCCTGGCGCCTCAACGCCGGAGATTGGGGACCCGAGACCCAGCGCCGGACTCACCCTGCAGCCCCCCGCCACCTGGGCCGCTAGGGGGCCCGCCGGTCATTCAGGGCGTGAGAACGGGCAGGGCCCTCTGTGCCGCAGGCAACCTTCGAAGGCCCCCCCCCCCGCTCCAAAATGTTTGGGCCAAGGCTCCAGCTCGCCAGCGCCCTCACTCCGCTCGCCCCTCCACTCGCTGCACAGCGGGCATTTCGGGCCTGCCGGCATCCTTCTTGCTAACCCTAACCCTAGGTCAGTCCCCGAGAGGCCCCTGACAAGGGGCCTGGGGCTGCAACGCTGGGGATTGGGGACCCCCGAGCCCCAGGGCCAGACTACCACTGCTGCCGTCCACCACCTGGGCCACTAGGGGCGCTGTCTCTCATTGAGGGCTGGAGAAGGGGCAGGGCCCTCCGAGCCCCCGCGGACCTTCGATGGCCCCCGCCCCAAAGCGCTTGGGCCCACGTTCCCACTCCTCAGCGCCCTCAGCTCGGCCTGCCCCTCCGCTCGCTGCACATCCAGCAGATCGGGCTTGCCGGACTCCTGGGGGCTAACCCGACCTCTAGGTGGGCTCCTGAGGGGCCCCATCCAAGGGGCCTGGCGCCCTAACGCCGGGGATTGGGAAGCTCCAAACCCCAGCACTGGACTCACCCTGCAGCCCACCGCCACCTGGGCCGTAGGGGCGCCACCGGTCATTCAGGGCGGGAGAACGGGTAGGGCCCTCCGAGTCCCCGGCGAGCTTCGAAGGCCCCGTGCGCCAAAACACTTGGGCCCTCGCTCCATCTCTCCAGCGCCCTCCCCTCCGCCCCACCCCCCGCTCGCCACACCGCCGGTGGATCCTGCCTGCCGGCGTCCTGAGGGCTAATCCTAAACCTAGGTGGGCCCCCGAAGAGCCCATCCCAAGGGGCCTGGCACCGCAACTCCAGGCATTGGGGACCCCCAGCCCCAGGGCAAGACTAACACTGCTGCCCCTCCACCACCTGGGCACTCGGGGCGCTGCCGCTCATTCAGGGCTGGAGGAGGGGCAGGGCCCTCTGAGCCCCCGCCGACCTTTGATGGCCCCCCCGCCCCAAAGCGCTTGGGCCCACGTTCCCACCAGTCAGCGCCCTCACCTCAAGCGGCCCCTCCGCTCGAAAGACAGCAGGCGGATCGGACCTGCCGGCCACCTGGGGGTAACCTTAACCCTAGGGCGGTCCCCGAGGGACCCCTCCAAGGGGCCTTGCGCAGCCACGCCGGGGATCCTGGACGTCTTAGCCCCAGGGCCGTACTCACCCTGCAGCCCCCTGGCACCCGGGCTGCTAGGGGCACCGCCGGTCATTCAGGCGGGAGAAGGGGCAGGGCCCTCCTATCCCCGACCTCCTTCGAAGGCCCCCGCGCCAAAACCTGTGGGCCCACGGTCCCGCTCTCCAGCTCCCTCCCCTCGGCCCGCCCCACCGCGAGCCACACAGCCAGGGGATTGGGCCTGAAGGCCTCCTGGGGGCTAACCCAAACCCTAGGTGGGTCCCCGAGGGGCCCATCCCAAGGGGCTTGGCGCCCCAACGCCGGCGATTGGGAACCTCCAAACCCCAGCGCTGGACTCACCCTGCAGCCCCCCGCCACCCGGGCCGCTAGGGGCGCCCCCCAGTCATTCAGGCGGGAGAAGGGGCAGGGCCCTCCGAGCCCCCGCCGACCTTCGACGGCCCCCCCGCCCCAAAGGGCTTGGGCCCACGTTCCCACTAGTCAGCGCCCTCACCTCAACCCGCCCCTCCGCTCGAAACACAGCAGGCGGATTGGACCTGCCGGACTCCTGGGGGCTAACCCGAACCCTAGGTGGGTCCCCGAGGGGCCCCTCCCAAGGGGCTTGGCGACCCAACGCCGGGGATTGGGAACCACCGAACCCCAGCGGTGGAATCACCCTGCAGCCCCCCACCACTCCGGCCGCTAGGGACGCCGCCGGTCATTCAGGCGGGAGAAGGAGCAGGGCCCTCCTAGCCCCTGATGACCTTCGAAGGCCCCCGCGCCAAAACGGTTGGGCCCACGCTCCCACTCCTCAGCACCCTCAGCTCGGCCTACCCCTCTGCTCGCCGCACATCCAGCAGGTCGGGCTTGCCGGCCTCCCGGGGGCTAACACTAACTCTAGGTGGGCTCCTGAGGGGCCCCACCCAAGGGGCCTGGCGCCTCAACGCCGGAGATTGGGGACCCGAGACCCAGCGCCGGACTCACCCTGCAGCCCCCCGCCACCTGGGCCGCTAGGGGGCCCGCCGGTCATTCAGGGCGTGAGAACGGGCAGGGCCCTCTGTGCCGCAGGCAACCTTCGAAGGCCCCCCCCCCGCTCCAAGATATTTGGGCCAAGGCTCCAGCTCGCCAGCGCCCTCACTCCGCTCGCCCCTCCACTCGCTGCACAGCGGGCATTTCGGGCCTGCCGGCATCCTTCTTGCTAACCCTAACCCTAGGTCAGTCCCCGAGAGGCCCCTGACAAGGGGCCTGGGGCTGCAACGCTGGGGATTGGGGACCCCCGAGCCCCAGGGCCAGACTACCACTGCTGCCGTCCACCACCTGGGCCACTAGGGGCGCTGTCTCTCATTGAGGGCTGGAGAAGGGGCAGGGCCCTCCGAGCCCCCGCGGACCTTCGATGGCCCCCGCCCCAAAGCGCTTGGGCCCACGTTCCCACTCCTCAGCGCCCTCAGCTCGGCCTGCCCCTCCGCTCGCTGCACATCCAGCAGATCGGGCTTGCCGGACTCCTGGGGGCTAACCCGACCTCTAGGTGGGCTCCTGAGGGGCCCCATCCAAGGGGCCTGGCGCCCTAACGCCGGAAGGGGCGTTGGGAAGCTCCAAACCCCAGCACTGGACTCACCCTGCAGCCCACCGCCACCTGGGCCGTAGGGGCGCCACCGGTCATTCAGGGCGGGAGAACGGGTAGGGCCCTCCGAGTCCCCGGCGAGCTTCGAAGGCCCCGTGCGCCAAAACACTTGGGCCCTCGCTCCATCTCTCCAGCGCCCTCCCCTCCGCCCCACCCCCCGCTCGCCACACCGCCGGTGGATCCTGCCTGCCGGCGTCCTGAGGGCTAATCCTAAACCTAGGTGGGCCCCCGAAGAGCCCATCCCAAGGGGCCTGGCACCGCAACTCCAGGCATTGGGGACCCCCAGCCCCAGGGCAAGACTAACACTGCTGCCCCTCCACCACCTGGGCACTCGGGGCGCTGCCGCTCATTCAGGGCTGGAGGAGGGGCAGGGCCCTCTGAGCCCCCGCCGACCTTTGATGGCCCCCCGCCCCAAAGCGCTTGGGCCCACGTTCCCACCAGTCAGCGCCCTCACCTCAAGCGGCCCCTCCGCTCGAAAGACAGCAGGCGGATCGGACCTGCCGGCCACCTGGGGGTAACCTTAACCCTAGGGCGGTCCCCGAGGGACCCCTCCAAGGGGCCTTGCGCAGCCACGCCGGGGATCCTGGACGTCTTAGCCCCAGGGCCGTACTCACCCTGCAGCCCCCTGGCACCCGGGCTGCTAGGGGCACCGCCGGTCATTCAGGCGGGAGAAGGGGCAGGGCCCTCCTATCCCCGACCTCCTTCGAAGGCCCCCGCGCCAAAACCTGTGGGCCCACGGTCCCGCTCTCCAGCTCCCTCCCCTCGGCCCGCCCCACCGCGAGCCACACAGCCAGGGGATTGGGCCTGAAGGCCTCCTGGGGGCTAACCCAAACCCTAGGTGGGTCCCCGAGGGGCCCATCCCAAGGGGCTTGGCGCCCCAACGCCGGCGATTGGGAACCTCCAAACCCCAGCGCTGGACTCACCCTGCAGCCCCCCGCCACCCGGGCCGCTAGGGGCGCCCCCCAGTCATTCAGGCGGGAGAAGGGGCAGGGCCCTCCGAGCCCCCGCCGACCTTCGACGGCCCCCCCGCCCCAAAGGGCTTGGGCCCACGTTCCCACTAGTCAGCGCCCTCACCTCAACCCGCCCCTCCGCTCGAAACACAGCAGGCGGATTGGACCTGCCGGACTCCTGGGGGCTAACCCGAACCCTAGGTGGGTCCCCGAGGGGCCCCTCCCAAGGGGCTTGGCGACCCAACGCCGGGGATTGGGAACCACCGAACCCCAGCGGTGGAATCACCCTGCAGCCCCCCACCACTCCGGCCGCTAGGGACGCCGCCGGTCATTCAGGCGGGAGAAGGAGCAGGGCCCTCCTAGCCCCTGATGACCTTCGAAGGCCCCCGCGCCAAAACGGTTGGGCCCACGCTCCCACTCCTCAGCACCCTCAGCTCGGCCTACCCCTCTGCTCGCCGCACATCCAGCAGGTCGGGCTTGCCGGCCTCCCGGGGGCTAACACTAACTCTAGGTGGGCTCCTGAGGGGCCCCACCCAAGGGGCCTGGCGCCTCAACGCCGGAGATTGGGGACCCGAGACCCAGCGCCGGACTCACCCTGCAGCCCCCCGCCACCTGGGCCGCTAGGGGGCCCGCCGGTCATTCAGGGCGTGAGAACGGGCAGGGCCCTCTGTGCCGCAGGCAACCTTCGAAGGCCCCCCCCCCCCGCTCCAAGATATTTGGGCCAAGGCTCCAGCTCGCCAGCGCCCTCACTCCGCTCGCCCCTCCACTCGCTGCACAGCGGGCATTTCGGGCCTGCCGGCATCCTTCTTGCTAACCCTAACCCTAGGTCAGTCCCCGAGAGGCCCCTGACAAGGGGCCTGGGGCTGCAACGCTGGGGATTGGGGACCCCCGAGCCCCAGGGCCAGACTACCACTGCTGCCGTCCACCACCTGGGCCACTAGGGGCGCTGTCTCTCATTCAGGGCTGGAGAAGGGGCAGGGCCCTCCGAGCCCCCGCGGACCTTCGATGGCCCCCGCCCCAAAGCGCTTGGGCCCACGTTCCCACTCCTCAGCGCCCTCAGCTCGGCCTGCCCCTCCGCTCGCTGCACATCCAGCAGATCGGGCTTGCCGGACTCCTGGGGGCTAACCCGACCTCTAGGTGGGCTCCTGAGGGGCCCCATCCAAGGGGCCTGGCGCCCTAACGCCGGGGATTGGGAAGCTCCAAACCCCAGCACTGGACTCACCCTGCAGCCCACCGCCACCTGGGCCGTAGGGGCGCCACCGGTCATTCAGGGCGGGAGAACGGGTAGGGCCCTCCGAGTCCCCGGCGAGCTTCGAAGGCCCCGTGCGCCAAAACACTTGGGCCCTCGCTCCATCTCTCCAGCGCCCTCCCCTCCGCCCCACCCCCCGCTCGCCACACCGCCGGTGGATCCTGCCTGCCGGCGTCCTGAGGGCTAATCCTAAACCTAGGTGGGCCCCCGAAGAGCCCATCCCAAGGGGCCTGGCACCGCAACTCCAGGCATTGGGGACCCCCAGCCCCAGGGCAAGACTAACACTGCTGCCCCTCCACCACCTGGGCACTCGGGGCGCTGCCGCTCATTCAGGGCTGGAGGAGGGGCAGGGCCCTCTGAGCCCCCGCCGACCTTTGATGGCCCCCCGCCCCAAAGCGCTTGGGCCCACGTTCCCACCAGTCAGCGCCCTCACCTCAAGCGGCCCCTCCGCTCGAAAGACAGCAGGCGGATCGGACCTGCCGGCCACCTGGGGGTAACCTTAACCCTAGGGCGGTCCCCGAGGGACCCCTCCAAGGGGCCTTGCGCAGCCACGCCGGGGATCCTGGACGTCTTAGCCCCAGGGCCGTACTCACCCTGCACCCCCTGGCACCCGGGCTGCTAGGGGCACCGCCGGTCATTCAGGCGGGAGAAGGGGCAGGGCCCTCCTATCCCCGACCTCCTTCGAAGGCCCCCACGCCAAAACCTGTGGGCCCACGGTCCCGCTCTCCAGCTCCCTCCCCTCGGCCCGCCCCACCGCGAGCCACACAGCCAGGGGATTGGGCCTGAAGGCCTCCTGGGGGCTAACCCAAACCCTAGGTGGGTCCCCGAGGGGCCCATCCCAAGGGGCTTGGCGCCCCAACGCCGGCGATTGGGAACCTCCAAACCCCAGCGCTGGACTCACCCTGCAGCCCCCCGCCACCCGGGCCGCTAGGGGCGCCCCCCAGTCATTCAGGCGGGAGAAGGGGCAGGGCCCTCCGAGCCCCCGCCGACCTTCGACGGCCCCCCCGCCCCAAAGGGCTTGGGCCCACGTTCCCACTAGTCAGCGCCCTCACCTCAACCCGCCCCTCCGCTCGAAACACAGCAGGCGGATTGGACCTGCCGGACTCCTGGGGGCTAACCCGAACCCTAGGTGGGTCCCCGAGGGGCCCCTCCCAAGGGGCTTGGCGACCCAACGCCGGGGATTGGGAACCACCGAACCCCAGCGGTGGAATCACCCTGCAGCCCCCCACCACTCCGGCCGCTAGGGACGCCGCCGGTCATTCAGGCGGGAGAAGGAGCAGGGCCCTCCTAGCCCCTGATGACCTTCGAAGGCCCCCGCGCCAAAACGGTTGGGCCCACGCTCCCACTCCTCAGCACCCTCAGCTCGGCCTACCCCTCTGCTCGCCGCACATCCAGCAGGTCGGGCTTGCCGGCCTCCCGGGGGCTAACACTAACTCTAGGTGGGCTCCTGAGGGGCCCCACCCAAGGGGCCTGGCGCCTCAACGCCGGAGATTGGGGACCCGAGACCCAGCGCTGGACTCACCCTGCAGCCCCCCGCCACCTGGGCCGCTAGGGGGCCCGCCGGTCATTCAGGGCGTGAGAACGGGCAGGGCCCTCTGTGCCGCAGGCAACCTTCGAAGGCCCCCCCCCCCCCCCGCTCCAAGATATTTGGGCCAAGGCTCCAGCTCGCCAGCGCCCTCACTCCGCTCGCCCCTCCACTCGCTGCACAGCGGGCATTTCGGGCCTGCCGGCATCCTTCTTGCTAACCCTAACCCTAGGTCAGTCCCCGAGAGGCCCCTGACAAGGGGCCTGGGGCTGCAACGCTGGGGATTGGGGACCCCCGAGCCCCAGGGCCAGACTACCACTGCTGCCGTCCACCACCTGGGCCACTAGGGGCGCTGTCTCTCATTGAGGGCTGGAGAAGGGGCAGGGCCCTCCGAGCCCCCGCGGACCTTCGATGGCCCCCGCCCCAAAGCGCTTGGGCCCACGTTCCCACTCCTCAGCGCCCTCAGCTCGGCCTGCCCCTCCGCTCGCTGCACATCCAGCAGATCGGGCTTGCCGGACTCCTGGGGGCTAACCCGACCTCTAGGTGGGCTCCTGAGGGGCCCCATCCAAGGGGCCTGGCGCCCTAACGCCGGGGATTGGGAAGCTCCAAACCCCAGCACTGGACTCACCCTGCAGCCCACCGCCACCTGGGCCGTAGGGGCGCCACCGGTCATTCAGGGCGGGAGAACGGGTAGGGCCCTCCGAGTCCCCGGCGAGCTTCGAAGGCCCCGTGCGCCAAAACACTTGGGCCCTCGCTCCATCTCTCCAGCGCCCTCCCCTCCGCCCCACCCCCCGCTCGCCACACCGCCGGTGGATCCTGCCTGCCGGCGTCCTGAGGGCTAATCCTAAACCTAGGTGGGCCCCCGAAGAGCCCATCCCAAGGGGCCTGGCACCGCAACTCCAGGCATTGGGGACCCCCAGCCCCAGGGCAAGACTAACACTGCTGCCCCTCCACCACCTGGGCACTCGGGGCGCTGCCGCTCATTCAGGGCTGGAGGAGGGGCAGGGCCCTCTGAGCCCCCGCCGACCTTTGATGGCCCCCCGCCCCAAAGCGCTTGGGCCCACGTTCCCACCAGTCAGCGCCCTCACCTCAAGCGGCCCCTCCGCTCGAAAGACTGCAGGCGGATCGGACCTGCCGGCCACCTGGGGGTAACCTTAACCCTAGGGCGGTCCCCGAGGGACCCCTCCAAGGGGCCTTGCGCAGCCACGCCGGGGATCCTGGACGTCTTAGCCCCAGGGCCGTACTCACCCTGCAGCCCCCTGGCACCCGGGCTGCTAGGGGCACCGCCGGTCATTCAGGCGGGAGAAGGGGCAGGGCCCTCCTATCCCCGACCTCCTTCGAAGGCCCCCGCGCCAAAACCTGTGGGCCCACGGTCCCGCTCTCCAGCTCCCTCCCCTCGGCCCGCCCCACCGCGAGCCAGACAGCCAGGGGATTGGGCCTGAAGGCTTCCTGGGGGCTAACCCAAACCCTAGGTGGGTCCCCGAGGGGCCCATCCCAAGGGGCTTGGCGCCCCAACGCCGGCGATTGGGAACCTCCAAACCCCAGCGCTGGACTCACCCTGCAGACCCCGCCACCCGGGCCGCTAGGGGCGCCCCCCAGTCATTCAGGCGGGAGAAGGGGCAGGGCCCTCCGAGCCCCCGCTGACCTTCGACGGCCCCCCCGCCCCAAAGGGCTTGGGCCCACGTTCCCACTAGTCAGCGCCCTCACCTCAACCCGCCCCTCCGCTCGAAACACAGCAGGCGGATTGGACCTGCCGGACTCCTGGGGGCTAACCCGAACCCTAGGTGGGTCCCCGAGGGGCCCCTCCCAAGGGGCTTGGCGACCCAACGCCGGGGATTGGGAACCACCGAACCCCAGCGGTGGAATCACCCTGCAGCCCCCCACCACTCCGGCCGCTAGGGACGCCGCCGGTCATTCAGGCGGGAGAAGGAGCAGGGCCCTCCTAGCCCCTGATGACCTTCGAAGGCCCCCGCGCCAAAACGGTTGGGCCCACGCTCCCACTCCTCAGCACCCTCAGCTCGGCCTACCCCTCTGCTCGCCGCACATCCAGCAGGTCGGGCTTGCCGGCCTCCCGGGGGCTAACACTAACTCTAGGTGGGCTCCTGAGGGGCCCCACCCAAGGGGCCTGGCGCCTCAACGCCGGAGATTGGGGACCCGAGACCCAGCGCCGGACTCACCCTGCAGCCCCCCGCCACCTGGGCCGCTAGGGGGCCCGCCGGTCATTCAGGTCGTGAGAACGGGCAGGGCCCTCTGTGCCGCAGGCAACCTTCGAAGGCCCCCCCGCTCCAAAATGTTTGGGCCAAGGCTCCAGCTCGCCAGCGCCCTCACTCCGCTCGCCCCTCCACTCGCTGCACAGCGGGCATTTCGGGCCTGCCGGCATCCTTCTTGCTAACCCTAACCCTAGGTCAGTCGCCGAGAGGCCCCTGACAAGGGGCCTGGGGCTGCAACGCTGGGGATTGGGGACCCCCGAGCCCCAGGGCCAGACTACCACTGCTGCCGTCCACCACCTGGGCCACTAGGGGCGCTGTCTCTCATTGAGGGCTGGAGAAGGGGCAGGGCCCTCCGAGCCCCCGCGGACCTTCGATGGCCCCCGCCCCAAAGGGCTTGGGCCCACGTTCCCACTCCTCAGCGCCCTCAGCTCGGCCTGCCCCTCCGCTCGCTGCACATCCAGCAGATCGGGCTTGCCGGACTCCTGGGGGCTAACCCGACCTCTAGGTGGGCTCCTGAGGGGCCCCATCCAAGGGGCCTGGCGCCCTAACGCCGGAAGGGGCGTTGGGAAGCTCCAAACCCCAGCACTGGACTCACCCTGCAGCCCACCGCCACCTGGGCCGTAGGGGCGCCACCGGTCATTCAGGGCGGGAGAACGGGTAGGGCCCTCCGAGTCCCCGGCGAGCTTCGAAGGCCCCGTGCGCCAAAACACTTGGGCCCTCGCTCCATCTCTCCAGCGCCCTCCCCTCCGCCCCACCCCCCGCTCGCCACACCGCCGGTGGATCCTGCCTGCCGGCGTCCTGAGGGCTAATCCTAAACCTAGGTGGGCCCCCGAAGAGCCCATCCCAAGGGGCCTGGCACCGCAACTCCAGGCATTGGGGACCCCCAGCCCCAGGGCAAGACTAACACTGCTGCCCCTCCACCACCTGGGCACTCGGGGCGCTGCCGCTCATTCAGGGCTGGAGGAGGGGCAGGGCCCTCTGAGCCCCCGCCGACCTTTGATGGCCCCCCGCCCCAAAGCGCTTGGGCCCACGTTCCCACCAGTCAGCGCCCTCACCTCAAGCGGCCCCTCCGCTCGAAAGACAGCAGGCGGATCGGACCTGCCGGCCACCTGGGGGTAACCTTAACCCTAGGGCGGTCCCCGAGGGACCCCTCCAAGGGGCCTTGCGCAGCCACGCCGGGGATCCTGGACGTCTTAGCCCCAGGGCCGTACTCACCCTGCAGCCCCCTGGCACCCGGGCTGCTAGGGGCACCGCCGGTCATTCAGGCGGGAGAAGGGGCAGGGCCCTCCTATCCCCGACCTCCTTCGAAGGCCCCCGCGCCAAAACCTGTGGGCCCACGGTCCCGCTCTCCAGCTCCCTCCCCTCGGCCCGCCCCACCGCGAGCCACACAGCCAGGGGATTGGGCCTGAAGGCCTCCTGGGGGCTAACCCAAACCCTAGGTGGGTCCCCGAGGGGCCCATCCCAAGGGGCTTGGCGCCCCAACGCCGGCGATTGGGAACCTCCAAACCCCAGCGCTGGACTCACCCTGCAGCCCCCCGCCACCCGGGCCGCTAGGGGCGCCCCCCAGTCATTCAGGCGGGAGAAGGGGCAGGGCCCTCCGAGCCCCCGCCGACCTTCGACGGCCCCCCCGCCCCAAAGGGCTTGGGCCCACGTTCCCACTAGTCAGCGCCCTCACCTCAACCCGCCCCTCCGCTCGAAACACAGCAGGCGGATTGGACCTGCCGGACTCCTGGGGGCTAACCCGAACCCTAGGTGGGTCCCCGAGGGGCCCCTCCCAAGGGGCTTGGCGACCCAACGCCGGGGATTGGGAACCACCGAACCCCAGCGGTGGAATCACCCTGCAGCCCCCCACCACTCCGGCCGCTAGGGACGCCGCCGGTCATTCAGGCGGGAGAAGGAGCAGGGCCCTCCTAGCCCCTGATGACCTTCGAAGGCCCCCGCGCCAAAACGGTTGGGCCCACGCTCCCACTCCTCAGCACCCTCAGCTCGGCCTACCCCTCTGCTCGCCGCACATCCAGCAGGTCGGGCTTGCCGGCCTCCCGGGGGCTAACACTAACTCTAGGTGGGCTCCTGAGGGGCCCCACCCAAGGGGCCTGGCGCCTCAACGCCGGAGATTGGGGACCCGAGACCCAGCGCCGGACTCACCCTGCAGCCCCCCGCCACCTGGGCCGCTAGGGGGCCCGCCGGTCATTCAGGGCGTGAGAACGGGCAGGGCCCTCTGTGCCGCAGGCAACCTTCGAAGGCCCCCCCCCCCCCCCCCGCTCCAAGATATTTGGGCCAAGGCTCCAGCTCGCCAGCGCCCTCACTCCGCTCGCCCCTCCACTCGCTGCACAGCGGGCATTTCGGGCCTGCCGGCATCCTTCTTGCTAACCCTAACCCTAGGTCAGTCCCCGAGAGGCCCCTGACAAGGGGCCTGGGGCTGCAACGCTGGGGATTGGGGACCCCCGAGCCCCAGGGCCAGACTACCACTGCTGCCGTCCACCACCTGGGCCACTAGGGGCGCTGTCTCTCATTGAGGGCTGGAGAAGGGGCAGGGCCCTCCGAGCCCCCGCGGACCTTCGATGGCCCCCGCCCCAAAGCGCTTGGGCCCACGTTCCCACTCCTCAGCGCCCTCAGCTCGGCCTGCCCCTCCGCTCGCTGCACATCCAGCAGATCGGGCTTGCCGGACTCCTGGGGGCTAACCCGACCTCTAGGTGGGCTCCTGAGGGGCCCCATCCAAGGGGCCTGGCGCCCTAACGCCGGGGATTGGGAAGCTCCAAACCCCAGCACTGGACTCACCCTGCAGCCCACCGCCACCTGGGCCGTAGGGGCGCCACCGGTCATTCAGGGCGGGAGAACGGGTAGGGCCCTCCGAGTCCCCGGCGAGCTTCGAAGGCCCCGTGCGCCAAAACACTTGGGCCCTCGCTCCATCTCTCCAGCGCCCTCCCCTCCGCCCCACCCCCCGCTCGCCACACCGCCGGTGGATCCTGCCTGCCGGCGTCCTGAGGGCTAATCCTAAACCTAGGTGGGCCCCCGAAGAGCCCATCCCAAGGGGCCTGGCACCGCAACTCCAGGCATTGGGGACCCCCAGCCCCAGGGCAAGACTAACACTGCTGCCCCTCCACCACCTGGGCACTCGGGGCGCTGCCGCTCATTCAGGGCTGGAGGAGGGGCAGGGCCCTCTGAGCCCCCGCCGACCTTTGATGGCCCCCCGCCCCAAAGCGCTTGGGCCCACGTTCCCACCAGTCAGCGCCCTCACCTCAAGCGGCCCCTCCGCTCGAAAGACAGCAGGCGGATCGGACCTGCCGGCCACCTGGGGGTAACCTTAACCCTAGGGCGGTCCCCGAGGGACCCCTCCAAGGGGCCTTGCGCAGCCACGCCGGGGATCCTGGACGTCTTAGCCCCAGGGCCGTACTCACCCTGCAGCCCCCTGGCACCCGGGCTGCTAGGGGCACCGCCGGTCATTCAGGCGGGAGAAGGGGCAGGGCCCTCCTATCCCCGACCTCCTTCGAAGGCCCCCGCGCCAAAACCTGTGGGCCCACGGTCCCGCTCTCCAGCTCCCTCCCCTCGGCCCGCCCCACCGCGAGCCACACAGCCAGGGGATTGGGCCTGAAGGCCTCCTGGGGGCTAACCCAAACCCTAGGTGGGTCCCCGAGGGGCCCATCCCAAGGGGCTTGGCGCCCCAACGCCGGCGATTGGGAACCTCCAAACCCCAGCGCTGGACTCACCCTGCAGCCCCCCGCCACCCGGGCCGCTAGGGGCGCCCCCCAGTCATTCAGGCGGGAGAAGGGGCAGGGCCCTCCGAGCCCCCGCCGACCTTCGACGGCCCCCCCGCCCCAAAGGGCTTGGGCCCACGTTCCCACTAGTCAGCGCCCTCACCTCAACCCGCCCCTCCGCTCGAAACACAGCAGGCGGATTGGACCTGCCGGACTCCTGGGGGCTAACCCGAACCCTAGGTGGGTCCCCGAGGGGCCCCTCCCAAGGGGCTTGGCGACCCAACGCCGGGGATTGGGAACCACCGAACCCCAGCGGTGGAATCACCCTGCAGCCCCCCACCACTCCGGCCGCTAGGGACGCCGCCGGTCATTCAGGCGGGAGAAGGAGCAGGGCCCTCCTAGCCCCTGATGACCTTCGAAGGCCCCCGCGCCAAAACGGTTGGGCCCACGCTCCCACTCCTCAGCACCCTCAGCTCGGCCTACCCCTCTGCTCGCCGCACATCCAGCAGGTCGGGCTTGCCGGCCTCCCGGGGGCTAACACTAACTCTAGGTGGGCTCCTGAGGGGCCCCACCCAAGGGGCCTGGCGCCTCAACGCCGGAGATTGGGGACCCGAGACCCAGCGCCGGACTCACCCTGCAGCCCCCCGCCACCTGGGCCGCTAGGGGGCCCGCCGGTCATTCAGGGCGTGAGAACGGGCAGGGCCCTCTGTGCCGCAGGCAACCTTCGAAGGCCCCCCCGCTCCAAAATGTTTGGGCCAAGGCTCCAGCTCGCCAGCGCCCTCACTCCGCTCGCCCCTCCACTCGCTGCACAGCGGGCATTTCGGGCCTGCCGGCATCCTTCTTGCTAACCCTAACCCTAGGTCAGTCCCCGAGAGGCCCCTGACAAGGGGCCTGGGGCTGCAACGCTGGGGATTGGGGACCCCCGAGCCCCAGGGCCAGACTACCACTGCTGCCGTCCACCACCTGGGCCACTAGGGGCGCTGTCTCTCATTGAGGGCTGGAGAAGGGGCAGGGCCCTCCGAGCCCCCGCGGACCTTCGATGGCCCCCGCCCCAAAGCGCTTGGGCCCACGTTCCCACTCCTCAGCGCCCTCAGCTCGGCCTGCCCCTCCGCTCGCTGCACATCCAGCAGATCGGGCTTGCCGGACTCCTGGGGGCTAACCCGACCTCTAGGTGGGCTCCTGAGGGGCCCCATCCAAGGGGCCTGGCGCCCTAACACCGGGGATTGGGAAGCTCCAAACCCCAGCACTGGACTCACCCTGCAGCCCACCGCCACCTGGGCCGTAGGGGCGCCACCGGTCATTCAGGGCGGGAGAACGGGTAGGGCCCTCCGAGTCCCCGGCGAGCTTCGAAGGCCCCGTGCGCCAAAACACTTGGGCCCTCGCTCCATCTCTCCAGCGCCCTCCCCTCCGCCCCACCCCCCGCTCGCCACACCGCCGGTGGATCCTGCCTGCCGGCGTCCTGAGGGCTAATCCTAAACCTAGGTGGGCCCCCGAAGAGCCCATCCCAAGGGGCCTGGCACCGCAACTCCAGGCATTGGGGACCCCCAGCCCCAGGGCAAGACTAACACTGCTGCCCCTCCACCACCTGGGCACTCGGGGCGCTGCCGCTCATTCAGGGCTGGAGGAGGGGCAGGGCCCTCTGAGCCCCCGCCGACCTTTGATGGCCCCCCGCCCCAAAGCGCTTGGGCCCACGTTCCCACCAGTCAGCGCCCTCACCTCAAGCGGCCCCTCCGCTCGAAAGACAGCAGGCGGATCGGACCTGCCGGCCACCTGGGGGTAACCTTAACCCTAGGGCGGTCCCCGAGGGACCCCTCCAAGGGGCCTTGCGCAGCCACGCCGGGGATCCTGGACGTCTTAGCCCCAGGGCCGTACTCACCCTGCAGCCCCCTGGCACCCGGGCTGCTAGGGGCACCGCCGGTCATTCAGGCGGGAGAAGGGGCAGGGCCCTCCTATCCCCGACCTCCTTCGAAGGCCCCCGCGCCAAAACCTGTGGGCCCACGGTCCCGCTCTCCAGCTCCCTCCCCTCGGCCCGCCCCACCGCGAGCCACACAGCCAGGGGATTGGGCCTGAAGGCCTCCTGGGGGCTAACCCAAACCCTAGGTGGGTCCCCGAGGGGCCCATCCCAAGGGGCTTGGCGCCCCAACGCCGGCGATTGGGAACCTCCAAACCCCAGCGCTGGACTCACCCTGCAGCCCCCCGCCACCCGGGCCGCTAGGGGCGCCCCCCAGTCATTCAGGCGGGAGAAGGGGCAGGGCCCTCCGAGCCCCCGCCGACCTTCGACGGCCCCCCCGCCCCAAAGGGCTTGGGCCCACGTTCCCACTAGTCAGCGCCCTCACCTCAACCCGCCCCTCCGCTCGAAACACAGCAGGCGGATTGGACCTGCCGGACTCCTGGGGGCTAACCCGAACCCTAGGTGGGTCCCCGAGGGGCCCCTCCCAAGGGGCTTGGCGACCCAACGCCGGGGATTGGGAACCACCGAACCCCAGCGGTGGAATCACCCTGCAGCCCCCCACCACTCCGGCCGCTAGGGACGCCGCCGGTCATTCAGGCGGGAGAAGGAGCAGGGCCCTCCTAGCCCCTGATGACCTTCGAAGGCCCCCGCGCCAAAACGGTTGGGCCCACGCTCCCACTCCTCAGCACCCTCAGCTCGGCCTACCCCTCTGCTCGCCGCACATCCAGCAGGTCGGGCTTGCCGGCCTCCCGGGGGCTAACACTAACTCTAGGTGGGCTCCTGAGGGGCCCCACCCAAGGGGCCTGGCGCCTCAACGCCGGAGATTGGGGACCCGAGACCCAGCGCCGGACTCACCCTGCAGCCCCCCGCCACCTGGGCCGCTAGGGGGCCCGCCGGTCATTCAGGGCGTGAGAACGGGCAGGGCCCTCTGTGCCGCAGGCAACCTTCGAAGGCCCCCCCCCCCCCCCCGCTCCAAGATATTTGGGCCAAGGCTCCAGCTCGCCAGCGCCCTCACTCCGCTCGCCCCTCCACTCGCTGCACAGCGGGCATTTCGGGCCTGCCGGCATCCTTCTTGCTAACCCTAACCCTAGGTCAGTCCCCGAGAGGCCCCTGACAAGGGGCCTGGGGCTGCAACGCTGGGGATTGGGGACCCCCGAGCCCCAGGGCCAGACTACCACTGCTGCCGTCCACCACCTGGGCCACTAGGGGGCGCTGTCTCACATTCAGTGCTGGAGAAGGGGCAGGGCCCTCCGAGCCCCCGCGGACCTTCGATGGCCCCCGCCCCAAAGCGCTTGGGCCCACGTTCCCACTCCTCAGCGCCCTCAGCTCGGCCTGCCCCTCCGCTCGCTGCACATCCAGCAGATCGGGCTTGCCGGACTCCTGGGGGCTAACCCGACCTCTAGGTGGGCTCCTGAGGGGCCCCATCCAAGGGGCCTGGCGCCCTAACGCCGGGGATTGGGAAGCTCCAAACCCCAGCACTGGACTCACCCTGCAGCCCACCGCCACCTGGGCCGTAGGGGCGCCACCGGTCATTCAGGGCGGGAGAACGGGTAGGGCCCTCCGAGTCCCCGGCGAGCTTCGAAGGCCCCGTGCGCCAAAACACTTGGGCCCTCGCTCCATCTCTCCAGCGCCCTCCCCTCCGCCCCACCCCCCGCTCGCCACACCGCCGGTGGATCCTGCCTGCCGGCGTCCTGAGGGCTAATCCTAAACCTAGGTGGGCCCCCGAAGAGCCCATCCCAAGGGGCCTGGCACCGCAACTCCAGGCATTGGGGACCCCCAGCCCCAGGGCAAGACTAACACTGCTGCCCCTCCACCACCTGGGCACTCGGGGCGCTGCCGCTCATTCAGGGCTGGAGGAGGGGCAGGGCCCTCTGAGCCCCCGCCGACCTTTGATGGCCCCCCGCCCCAAAGCGCTTGGGCCCACGTTCCCACCAGTCAGCGCCCTCACCTCAAGCGGCCCCTCCGCTCGAAAGACAGCAGGCGGATCGGACCTGCCGGCCACCTGGGGGTAACCTTAACCCTAGGGCGGTCCCCGAGGGACCCCTCCAAGGGGCCTTGCGCAGCCACGCCGGGGATCCTGGACGTCTTAGCCCCAGGGCCGTACTCACCCTGCAGCCCCCTGGCACCCGGGCTGCTAGGGGCACCGCCGGTCATTCAGGCGGGAGAAGGGGCAGGGCCCTCCTATCCCCGACCTCCTTCGAAGGCCCCCGCGCCAAAACCTGTGGGCCCACGGTCCCGCTCTCCAGCTCCCTCCCCTCGGCCCGCCCCACCGCGAGCCACACAGCCAGGGGATTGGGCCTGAAGGCCTCCTGGGGGCTAACCCAAACCCTAGGTGGGTCCCCGAGGGGCCCATCCCAAGGGGCTTGGCGCCCCAACGCCGGCGATTGGGAACCTCCAAACCCCAGCGCTGGACTCACCCTGCAGCCCCCCGCCACCCGGGCCGCTAGGGGCGCCCCCCAGTCATTCAGGCGGGAGAAGGGGCAGGGCCCTCCGAGCCCCCGCCGACCTTCGACGGCCCCCCCGCCCCAAAGGGCTTGGGCCCACGTTCCCACTAGTCAGCGCCCTCACCTCAACCCGCCCCTCCGCTCGAAACACAGCAGGCGGATTGGACCTGCCGGACTCCTGGGGGCTAACCCGAACCCTAGGTGGGTCCCCGAGGGGCCCCTCCCAAGGGGCTTGGCGACCCAACGCCGGGGATTGGGAACCACCGAACCCCAGCGGTGGAATCACCCTGCAGCCCCCCACCACTCCGGCCGCTAGGGACGCCGCCGGTCATTCAGGCGGGAGAAGGAGCAGGGCCCTCCTAGCCCCTGATGACCTTCGAAGGCCCCCGCGCCAAAACGGTTGGGCCCACGCTCCCACTCCTCAGCACCCTCAGCTCGGCCTACCCCTCTGCTCGCCGCACATCCAGCAGGTCGGGCTTGCCGGCCTCCCGGGGGCTAACACTAACTCTAGGTGGGCTCCTGAGGGGCCCCACCCAAGGGGCCTGGCGCCTCAACGCCGGAGATTGGGGACCCGAGACCCAGCGCCGGACTCACCCTGCAGCCCCCCGCCACCTGGGCCGCTAGGGGGCCCGCCGGTCATTCAGGGCGTGAGAACGGGCAGGGCCCTCTGTGCCGCAGGCAACCTTCGAAGGCCCCCCCCCCCCCCCGCTCCAAGATATTTGGGCCAAGGCTCCAGCTCGCCAGCGCCCTCACTCCGCTCGCCCCTCCACTCGCTGCACAGCGGGCATTTCGGGCCTGCCGGCATCCTTCTTGCTAACCCTAACCCTAGGTCAGTCCCCGAGAGGCCCCTGACAAGGGGCCTGGGGCTGCAACGCTGGGGATTGGGGACCCCCGAGCCCCAGGGCCAGACTACCACTGCTGCCGTCCACCACCTGGGCCACTAGGGGGCGCTGTCTCACATTCAGTGCTGGAGAAGGGGCAGGGCCCTCCGAGCCCCCGCGGACCTTCGATGGCCCCCGCCCCAAAGCGCTTGGGCCCACGTTCCCACTCCTCAGCGCCCTCAGCTCGGCCTGCCCCTCCGCTCGCTGCACATCCAGCAGATCGGGCTTGCCGGACTCCTGGGGGCTAACCCGACCTCTAGGTGGGCTCCTGAGGGGCCCCATCCAAGGGGCCTGGCGCCCTAACGCCGGGGATTGGGAAGCTCCAAACCCCAGCACTGGACTCACCCTGCAGCCCACCGCCACCTGGGCCGTAGGGGCGCCACCGGTCATTCAGGGCGGGAGAACGGGTAGGGCCCTCCGAGTCCCCGGCGAGCTTCGAAGGCCCCGTGCGCCAAAACACTTGGGCCCTCGCTCCATCTCTCCAGCGCCCTCCCCTCCGCCCCACCCCCCGCTCGCCACACCGCCGGTGGATCCTGCCTGCCGGCGTCCTGAGGGCTAATCCTAAACCTAGGTGGGCCCCCGAAGAGCCCATCCCAAGGGGCCTGGCACCGCAACTCCAGGCATTGGGGACCCCCAGCCCCAGGGCAAGACTAACACTGCTGCCCCTCCACCACCTGGGCACTCGGGGCGCTGCCGCTCATTCAGGGCTGGAGGAGGGGCAGGGCCCTCTGAGCCCCCGCCGACCTTTGATGGCCCCCCGCCCCAAAGCGCTTGGGCCCACGTTCCCACCAGTCAGCGCCCTCACCTCAAGCGGCCCCTCCGCTCGAAAGACAGCAGGCGGATCGGACCTGCCGGCCACCTGGGGGTAACCTTAACCCTAGGGCGGTCCCCGAGGGACCCCTCCAAGGGGCCTTGCGCAGCCACGCCGGGGATCCTGGACGTCTTAGCCCCAGGGCCGTACTCACCCTGCAGCCCCCTGGCACCCGGGCTGCTAGGGGCACCGCCGGTCATTCAGGCGGGAGAAGGGGCAGGGCCCTCCTATCCCCGACCTCCTTCGAAGGCCCCCGCGCCAAAACCTGTGGGCCCACGGTCCCGCTCTCCAGCTCCCTCCCCTCGGCCCGCCCCACCGCGAGCCACACAGCCAGGGGATTGGGCCTGAAGGCCTCCTGGGGGCTAACCCAAACCCTAGGTGGGTCCCCGAGGGGCCCATCCCAAGGGGCTTGGCGCCCCAACGCCGGCGATTGGGAACCTCCAAACCCCAGCGCTGGACTCACCCTGCAGCCCCCCGCCACCCGGGCCGCTAGGGGCGCCCCCCAGTCATTCAGGCGGGAGAAGGGGCAGGGCCCTCCGAGCCCCCGCCGACCTTCGACGGCCCCCCCGCCCCAAAGGGCTTGGGCCCACGTTCCCACTAGTCAGCGCCCTCACCTCAACCCGCCCCTCCGCTCGAAACACAGCAGGCGGATTGGACCTGCCGGACTCCTGGGGGCTAACCCGAACCCTAGGTGGGTCCCCGAGGGGCCCCTCCCAAGGGGCTTGGCGACCCAACGCCGGGGATTGGGAACCACCGAACCCCAGCGGTGGAATCACCCTGCAGCCCCCCACCACTCCGGCCGCTAGGGACGCCGCCGGTCATTCAGGCGGGAGAAGGAGCAGGGCCCTCCTAGCCCCTGATGACCTTCGAAGGCCCCCGCGCCAAAACGGTTGGGCCCACGCTCCCACTCCTCAGCACCCTCAGCTCGGCCTACCCCTCTGCTCGCCGCACATCCAGCAGGTCGGGCTTGCCGGCCTCCCGGGGGCTAACACTAACTCTAGGTGGGCTCCTGAGGGGCCCCACCCAAGGGGCCTGGCGCCTCAACGCCGGAGATTGGGGACCCGAGACCCAGCGCCGGACTCACCCTGCAGCCCCCCGCCACCTGGGCCGCTAGGGGGCCCGCCGGTCATTCAGGGCGTGAGAACGGGCAGGGCCCTCTGTGCCGCAGGCAACCTTCGAAGGCCCCCCCCCCCCCCGCTCCAAGATATTTGGGCCAAGGCTCCACCTCGCCAGCGCCCTCACTCCGCTCGCCCCTCCACTCGCTGCACAGCGGGCATTTCGGGCCTGCCGGCATCCTTCTTGCTAACCCTAACCCTAGGTCAGTCCCCGAGAGGCCCCTGACAAGGGGCCTGGGGCTGCAACGCTGGGGATTGGGGACCCCCGAGCCCCAGGGCCAGACTACCACTGCTGCCGTCCACCACCTGGGCCACTAGGGGCGCTGTCTCTCATTGAGGGCTGGAGAAGGGGCAGGGCCCTCCGAGCCCCCGCGGACCTTCGATGGCCCCCGCCCCAAAGCGCTTGGGCCCACGTTCCCACTCCTCAGCGCCCTCAGCTCGGCCTGCCCCTCCGCTCGCTGCACATCCAGCAGATCGGGCTTGCCGGACTCCTGGGGGCTAACCCGACCTCTAGGTGGGCTCCTGAGGGGCCCCATCCAAGGGGCCTGGCGCCCTAACACCGGGGATTGGGAAGCTCCAAACCCCAGCACTGGACTCACCCTGCAGCCCACCGCCACCTGGGCCGTAGGGGCGCCACCGGTCATTCAGGGCGGGAGAACGGGTAGGGCCCTCCGAGTCCCCGGCGAGCTTCGAAGGCCCCGTGCGCCAAAACACTTGGGCCCTCGCTCCATCTCTCCAGCGCCCTCCCCTCCGCCCCACCCCCCGCTCGCCACACCGCCGGTGGATCCTGCCTGCCGGCGTCCTGAGGGCTAATCCTAAACCTAGGTGGGCCCCCGAAGAGCCCATCCCAAGGGGCCTGGCACCGCAACTCCAGGCATTGGGGACCCCCAGCCCCAGGGCAAGACTAACACTGCTGCCCCTCCACCACCTGGGCACTCGGGGCGCTGCCGCTCATTCAGGGCTGGAGGAGGGGCAGGGCCCTCTGAGCCCCCGCCGACCTTTGATGGCCCCCCGCCCCAAAGCGCTTGGGCCCACGTTCCCACCAGTCAGCGCCCTCACCTCAAGCGGCCCCTCCGCTCGAAAGACAGCAGGCGGATCGGACCTGCCGGCCACCTGGGGGTAACCTTAACCCTAGGGCGGTCCCCGAGGGACCCCTCCAAGGGGCCTTGCGCAGCCACGCCGGGGATCCTGGACGTCTTAGCCCCAGGGCCGTACTCACCCTGCAGCCCCCTGGCACCCGGGCTGCTAGGGGCACCGCCGGTCATTCAGGCGGGAGAAGGGGCAGGGCCCTCCTATCCCCGACCTCCTTCGAAGGCCCCCGCGCCAAAACCTGTGGGCCCACGGTCCCGCTCTCCAGCTCCCTCCCCTCGGCCCGCCCCACCGCGAGCCACACAGCCAGGGGATTGGGCCTGAAGGCCTCCTGGGGGCTAACCCAAACCCTAGGTGGGTCCCCGAGGGGCCCATCCCAAGGGGCTTGGCGCCCCAACGCCGGCGATTGGGAACCTCCAAACCCCAGCGCTGGACTCACCCTGCAGCCCCCCGCCACCCGGGCCGCTAGGGGCGCCCCCCAGTCATTCAGGCGGGAGAAGGGGCAGGGCCCTCCGAGCCCCCGCCGACCTTCGACGGCCCCCCCGCCCCAAAGGGCTTGGGCCCACGTTCCCACTAGTCAGCGCCCTCACCTCAACCCGCCCCTCCGCTCGAAACACAGCAGGCGGATTGGACCTGCCGGACTCCTGGGGGCTAACCCGAACCCTAGGTGGGTCCCCGAGGGGCCCCTCCCAAGGGGCTTGGCGACCCAACGCCGGGGATTGGGAACCACCGAACCCCAGCGGTGGAATCACCCTGCAGCCCCCCACCACTCCGGCCGCTAGGGACGCCGCCGGTCATTCAGGCGGGAGAAGGAGCAGGGCCCTCCTAGCCCCTGATGACCTTCGAAGGCCCCCGCGCCAAAACGGTTGGGCCCACGCTCCCACTCCTCAGCACCCTCAGCTCGGCCTACCCCTCTGCTCGCCGCACATCCAGCAGGTCGGGCTTGCCGGCCTCCCGGGGGCTAACACTAACTCTAGGTGGGCTCCTGAGGGGCCCCACCCAAGGGGCCTGGCGCCTCAACGCCGGAGATTGGGGACCCGAGACCCAGCGCCGGACTCACCCTGCAGCCCCCCGCCACCTGGGCCGCTAGGGGGCCCGCCGGTCATTCAGGGCGTGAGAACGGGCAGGGCCCTCTGTGCCGCAGGCAACCTTCGAAGGCCCCCCCCCCCCCCCCGCTCCAAGATATTTGGGCCAAGGCTCCAGCTCGCCAGCGCCCTCACTCCGCTCGCCCCTCCACTCGCTGCACAGCGGGCATTTCGGGCCTGCCGGCATCCTTCTTGCTAACCCTAACCCTAGGTCAGTCCCCGAGAGGCCCCTGACAAGGGGCCTGGGGCTGCAACGCTGGGGATTGGGGACCCCCGAGCCCCAGGGCCAGACTACCACTGCTGCCGTCCACCACCTGGGCCACTAGGGGCGCTGTCTCTCATTGAGGGCTGGAGAAGGGGCAGGGCCCTCCGAGCCCCCGCGGACCTTCGATGGCCCCCGCCCCAAAGCGCTTGGGCCCACGTTCCCACTCCTCAGCGCCCTCAGCTCGGCCTGCCCCTCCGCTCGCTGCACATCCAGCAGATCGGGCTTGCCGGACTCCTGGGGGCTAACCCGACCTCTAGGTGGGCTCCTGAGGGGCCCCATCCAAGGGGCCTGGCGCCCTAACGCCGGGGATTGGGAAGCTCCAAACCCCAGCACTGGACTCACCCTGCAGCCCACCGCCACCTGGGCCGTAGGGGCGCCACCGGTCATTCAGGGCGGGAGAACGGGTAGGGCCCTCCGAGTCCCCGGCGAGCTTCGAAGGCCCCGTGCGCCAAAACACTTGGGCCCTCGCTCCATCTCTCCAGCGCCCTCCCCTCCGCCCCACCCCCCGCTCGCCACACCGCCGGTGGATCCTGCCTGCCGGCGTCCTGAGGGCTAATCCTAAACCTAGGTGGGCCCCCGAAGAGCCCATCCCAAGGGGCCTGGCACCGCAACTCCAGGCATTGGGGACCCCCAGCCCCAGGGCAAGACTAACACTGCTGCCCCTCCACCACCTGGGCACTCGGGGCGCTGCCGCTCATTCAGGGCTGGAGGAGGGGCAGGGCCCTCTGAGCCCCCGCCGACCTTTGATGGCCCCCCCGCCCCAAAGCGCTTGGGCCCACGTTCCCACCAGTCAGCGCCCTCACCTCAAGCGGCCCCTCCGCTCGAAAGACAGCAGGCGGATCGGACCTGCCGGCCACCTGGGGGTAACCTTAACCCTAGGGCGGTCCCCGAGGGACCCCTCCAAGGGGCCTTGCGCAGCCACGCCGGGGATCCTGGACGTCTTAGCCCCAGGGCCGTACTCACCCTGCAGCCCCCTGGCACCCGGGCTGCTAGGGGCACCGCCGGTCATTCAGGCGGGAGAAGGGGCAGGGCCCTCCTATCCCCGACCTCCTTCGAAGGCCCCCGCGCCAAAACCTGTGGGCCCACGGTCCCGCTCTCCAGCTCCCTCCCCTCGGCCCGCCCCACCGCGAGCCACACAGCCAGGGGATTGGGCCTGAAGGCCTCCTGGGGGCTAACCCAAACCCTAGGTGGGTCCCCGAGGGGCCCATCCCAAGGGGCTTGGCGCCCCAACGCCGGCGATTGGGAACCTCCAAACCCCAGCGCTGGACTCACCCTGCAGCCCCCCGCCACCCGGGCCGCTAGGGGCGCCCCCCAGTCATTCAGGCGGGAGAAGGGGCAGGGCCCTCCGAGCCCCCGCCGACCTTCGACGGCCCCCCCGCCCCAAAGGGCTTGGGCCCACGTTCCCACTAGTCAGCGCCCTCACCTCAACCCGCCCCTCCGCTCGAAACACAGCAGGCGGATTGGACCTGCCGGACTCCTGGGGGCTAACCCGAACCCTAGGTGGGTCCCCGAGGGGCCCCTCCCAAGGGGCTTGGCGACCCAACGCCGGGGATTGGGAACCACCGAACCCCAGCGGTGGAATCACCCTGCAGCCCCCCACCACTCCGGCCGCTAGGGACGCCGCCGGTCATTCAGGCGGGAGAAGGAGCAGGGCCCTCCTAGCCCCTGATGACCTTCGAAGGCCCCCGCGCCAAAACGGTTGGGCCCACGCTCCCACTCCTCAGCACCCTCAGCTCGGCCTACCCCTCTGCTCGCCGCACATCCAGCAGGTCGGGCTTGCCGGCCTCCCGGGGGCTAACACTAACTCTAGGTGGGCTCCTGAGGGGCCCCACCCAAGGGGCCTGGCGCCTCAACGCCGGAGATTGGGGACCCGAGACCCAGCGCCGGACTCACCCTGCAGCCCCCCGCCACCTGGGCCGCTAGGGGGCCCGCCGGTCATTCAGGGCGTGAGAACGGGCAGGGCCCTCTGTGCCGCAGGCAACCTTCGAAGGCCCCCCCCCCCGCTCCAAAATGTTTGGGCCAAGGCTCCAGCTCGCCAGCGCCCTCACTCCGCTCGCCCCTCCACTCGCTGCACAGCGGGCATTTCGGGCCTGCCGGCATCCTTCTTGCTAACCCTAACCCTAGGTCAGTCCCCGAGAGGCCCCTGACAAGGGGCCTGGGGCTGCAACGCTGGGGATTGGGGACCCCCGAGCCCCAGGGCCAGACTACCACTGCTGCCGTCCACCACCTGGGCCACTAGGGGCGCTGTCTCTCATTGAGGGCTGGAGAAGGGGCAGGGCCCTCCGAGCCCCCGCGGACCTTCGATGGCCCCCGCCCCAAAGCGCTTGGGCCCACGTTCCCACTCCTCAGCGCCCTCAGCTCGGCCTGCCCCTCCGCTCGCTGCACATCCAGCAGATCGGGCTTGCCGGACTCCTGGGGGCTAACCCGACCTCTAGGTGGGCTCCTGAGGGGCCCCATCCAAGGGGCCTGGCGCCCTAACGCCGGGGATTGGGAAGCTCCAAACCCCAGCACTGGACTCACCCTGCAGCCCACCGCCACCTGGGCCGTAGGGGCGCCACCGGTCATTCAGGGCGGGAGAACGGGTAGGGCCCTCCGAGTCCCCGGCGAGCTTCGAAGGCCCCGTGCGCCAAAACACTTGGGCCCTCGCTCCATCTCTCCAGCGCCCTCCCCTCCGCCCCACCCCCCGCTCGCCACACCGCCGGTGGATCCTGCCTGCCGGCGTCCTGAGGGCTAATCCTAAACCTAGGTGGGCCCCCGAAGAGCCCATCCCAAGGGGCCTGGCACCGCAACTCCAGGCATTGGGGACCCCCAGCCCCAGGGCAAGACTAACACTGCTGCCCCTCCACCACCTGGGCACTCGGGGCGCTGCCGCTCATTCAGGGCTGGAGGAGGGGCAGGGCCCTCTGAGCCCCCGCCGACCTTTGATGGCCCCCCCGCCCCAAAGCGCTTGGGCCCACGTTCCCACCAGTCAGCGCCCTCACCTCAAGCGGCCCCTCCGCTCGAAAGACAGCAGGCGGATCGGACCTGCCGGCCACCTGGGGGTAACCTTAACCCTAGGGCGGTCCCCGAGGGACCCCTCCAAGGGGCCTTGCGCAGCCACGCCGGGGATCCTGGACGTCTTAGCCCCAGGGCCGTACTCACCCTGCAGCCCCCTGGCACCCGGGCTGCTAGGGGCACCGCCGGTCATTCAGGCGGGAGAAGGGGCAGGGCCCTCCTATCCCCGACCTCCTTCGAAGGCCCCCGCGCCAAAACCTGTGGGCCCACGGTCCCGCTCTCCAGCTCCCTCCCCTCGGCCCGCCCCACCGCGAGCCACACAGCCAGGGGATTGGGCCTGAAGGCCTCCTGGGGGCTAACCCAAACCCTAGGTGGGTCCCCGAGGGGCCCATCCCAAGGGGCTTGGCGCCCCAACGCCGGCGATTGGGAACCTCCAAACCCCAGCGCTGGACTCACCCTGCAGCCCCCCGCCACCCGGGCCGCTAGGGGCGCCCCCCAGTCATTCAGGCGGGAGAAGGGGCAGGGCCCTCCGAGCCCCCGCCGACCTTCGACGGCCCCCCCGCCCCAAAGGGCTTGGGCCCACGTTCCCACTAGTCAGCGCCCTCACCTCAACCCGCCCCTCCGCTCGAAACACAGCAGGCGGATTGGACCTGCCGGACTCCTGGGGGCTAACCCGAACCCTAGGTGGGTCCCCGAGGGGCCCCTCCCAAGGGGCTTGGCGACCCAACGCCGGGGATTGGGAACCACCGAACCCCAGCGGTGGAATCACCCTGCAGCCCCCCACCACTCCGGCCGCTAGGGACGCCGCCGGTCATTCAGGCGGGAGAAGGAGCAGGGCCCTCCTAGCCCCTGATGACCTTCGAAGGCCCCCGCGCCAAAACGGTTGGGCCCACGCTCCCACTCCTCAGCACCCTCAGCTCGGCCTACCCCTCTGCTCGCCGCACATCCAGCAGGTCGGGCTTGCCGGCCTCCCGGGGGCTAACACTAACTCTAGGTGGGCTCCTGAGGGGCCCCACCCAAGGGGCCTGGCGCCTCAACGCCGGAGATTGGGGACCCGAGACCCAGCGCCGGACTCACCCTGCAGCCCCCCGCCACCTGGGCCGCTAGGGGGCCCGCCGGTCATTCAGGGCGTGAGAACGGGCAGGGCCCTCTGTGCCGCAGGCAACCTTCGAAGGCCCCCCCCCCGCTCCAAGATATTTGGGCCAAGGCTCCAGCTCGCCAGCGCCCTCACTCCGCTCGCCCCTCCACTCGCTGCACAGCGGGCATTTCGGGCCTGCCGGCATCCTTCTTGCTAACCCTAACCCTAGGTCAGTCCCCGAGAGGCCCCTGACAAGGGGCCTGGGGCTGCAACGCTGGGGATTGGGGACCCCCGAGCCCCAGGGCCAGACTACCACTGCTGCCGTCCACCACCTGGGCCACTAGGGGCGCTGTCTCTCATTGAGGGCTGGAGAAGGGGCAGGGCCCTCCGAGCCCCCGCGGACCTTCGATGGCCCCCGCCCCAAAGCGCTTGGGCCCACGTTCCCACTCCTCAGCGCCCTCAGCTCGGCCTGCCCCTCCGCTCGCTGCACATCCAGCAGATCGGGCTTGCCGGACTCCTGGGGGCTAACCCGACCTCTAGGTGGGCTCCTGAGGGGCCCCATCCAAGGGGCCTGGCGCCCTAACGCCGGAAGGGGCGTTGGGAAGCTCCAAACCCCAGCACTGGACTCACCCTGCAGCCCACCGCCACCTGGGCCGTAGGGGCGCCACCGGTCATTCAGGGCGGGAGAACGGGTAGGGCCCTCCGAGTCCCCGGCGAGCTTCGAAGGCCCCGTGCGCCAAAACACTTGGGCCCTCGCTCCATCTCTCCAGCGCCCTCCCCTCCGCCCCACCCCCCGCTCGCCACACCGCCGGTGGATCCTGCCTGCCGGCGTCCTGAGGGCTAATCCTAAACCTAGGTGGGCCCCCGAAGAGCCCATCCCAAGGGGCCTGGCACCGCAACTCCAGGCATTGGGGACCCCCAGCCCCAGGGCAAGACTAACACTGCTGCCCCTCCACCACCTGGGCACTCGGGGCGCTGCCGCTCATTCAGGGCTGGAGGAGGGGCAGGGCCCTCTGAGCCCCCGCCGACCTTTGATGGCCCCCCGCCCCAAAGCGCTTGGGCCCACGTTCCCACCAGTCAGCGCCCTCACCTCAAGCGGCCCCTCCGCTCGAAAGACAGCAGGCGGATCGGACCTGCCGGCCACCTGGGGGTAACCTTAACCCTAGGGCGGTCCCCGAGGGACCCCTCCAAGGGGCCTTGCGCAGCCACGCCGGGGATCCTGGACGTCTTAGCCCCAGGGCCGTACTCACCCTGCAGCCCCCTGGCACCCGGGCTGCTAGGGGCACCGCCGGTCATTCAGGCGGGAGAAGGGGCAGGGCCCTCCTATCCCCGACCTCCTTCGAAGGCCCCCGCGCCAAAACCTGTGGGCCCACGGTCCCGCTCTCCAGCTCCCTCCCCTCGGCCCGCCCCACCGCGAGCCACACAGCCAGGGGATTGGGCCTGAAGGCCTCCTGGGGGCTAACCCAAACCCTAGGTGGGTCCCCGAGGGGCCCATCCCAAGGGGCTTGGCGCCCCAACGCCGGCGATTGGGAACCTCCAAACCCCAGCGCTGGACTCACCCTGCAGCCCCCCGCCACCCGGGCCGCTAGGGGCGCCCCCCAGTCATTCAGGCGGGAGAAGGGGCAGGGCCCTCCGAGCCCCCGCCGACCTTCGACGGCCCCCCCGCCCCAAAGGGCTTGGGCCCACGTTCCCACTAGTCAGCGCCCTCACCTCAACCCGCCCCTCCGCTCGAAACACAGCAGGCGGATTGGACCTGCCGGACTCCTGGGGGCTAACCCGAACCCTAGGTGGGTCCCCGAGGGGCCCCTCCCAAGGGGCTTGGCGACCCAACGCCGGGGATTGGGAACCACCGAACCCCAGCGGTGGAATCACCCTGCAGCCCCCCACCACTCCGGCCGCTAGGGACGCCGCCGGTCATTCAGGCGGGAGAAGGAGCAGGGCCCTCCTAGCCCCTGATGACCTTCGAAGGCCCCCGCGCCAAAACGGTTGGGCCCACGCTCCCACTCCTCAGCACCCTCAGCTCGGCCTACCCCTCTGCTCGCCGCACATCCAGCAGGTCGGGCTTGCCGGCCTCCCGGGGGCTAACACTAACTCTAGGTGGGCTCCTGAGGGGCCCCACCCAAGGGGCCTGGCGCCTCAACGCCGGAGATTGGGGACCCGAGACCCAGCGCCGGACTCACCCTGCAGCCCCCCGCCACCTGGGCCGCTAGGGGGCCCGCCGGTCATTCAGGGCGTGAGAACGGGCAGGGCCCTCTGTGCCGCAGGCAACCTTCGAAGGCCCCCCCCCCCCGCTCCAAGATATTTGGGCCAAGGCTCCAGCTCGCCAGCGCCCTCACTCCGCTCGCCCCTCCACTCGCTGCACAGCGGGCATTTCGGGCCTGCCGGCATCCTTCTTGCTAACCCTAACCCTAGGTCAGTCCCCGAGAGGCCCCTGACAAGGGGCCTGGGGCTGCAACGCTGGGGATTGGGGACCCCCGAGCCCCAGGGCCAGACTACCACTGCTGCCGTCCACCACCTGGGCCACTAGGGGCGCTGTCTCTCATTCAGGGCTGGAGAAGGGGCAGGGCCCTCCGAGCCCCCGCGGACCTTCGATGGCCCCCGCCCCAAAGCGCTTGGGCCCACGTTCCCACTCCTCAGCGCCCTCAGCTCGGCCTGCCCCTCCGCTCGCTGCACATCCAGCAGATCGGGCTTGCCGGACTCCTGGGGGCTAACCCGACCTCTAGGTGGGCTCCTGAGGGGCCCCATCCAAGGGGCCTGGCGCCCTAACGCCGGGGATTGGGAAGCTCCAAACCCCAGCACTGGACTCACCCTGCAGCCCACCGCCACCTGGGCCGTAGGGGCGCCACCGGTCATTCAGGGCGGGAGAACGGGTAGGGCCCTCCGAGTCCCCGGCGAGCTTCGAAGGCCCCGTGCGCCAAAACACTTGGGCCCTCGCTCCATCTCTCCAGCGCCCTCCCCTCCGCCCCACCCCCCGCTCGCCACACCGCCGGTGGATCCTGCCTGCCGGCGTCCTGAGGGCTAATCCTAAACCTAGGTGGGCCCCCGAAGAGCCCATCCCAAGGGGCCTGGCACCGCAACTCCAGGCATTGGGGACCCCCAGCCCCAGGGCAAGACTAACACTGCTGCCCCTCCACCACCTGGGCACTCGGGGCGCTGCCGCTCATTCAGGGCTGGAGGAGGGGCAGGGCCCTCTGAGCCCCCGCCGACCTTTGATGGCCCCCCGCCCCAAAGCGCTTGGGCCCACGTTCCCACCAGTCAGCGCCCTCACCTCAAGCGGCCCCTCCGCTCGAAAGACAGCAGGCGGATCGGACCTGCCGGCCACCTGGGGGTAACCTTAACCCTAGGGCGGTCCCCGAGGGACCCCTCCAAGGGGCCTTGCGCAGCCACGCCGGGGATCCTGGACGTCTTAGCCCCAGGGCCGTACTCACCCTGCACCCCCTGGCACCCGGGCTGCTAGGGGCACCGCCGGTCATTCAGGCGGGAGAAGGGGCAGGGCCCTCCTATCCCCGACCTCCTTCGAAGGCCCCCACGCCAAAACCTGTGGGCCCACGGTCCCGCTCTCCAGCTCCCTCCCCTCGGCCCGCCCCACCGCGAGCCACACAGCCAGGGGATTGGGCCTGAAGGCCTCCTGGGGGCTAACCCAAACCCTAGGTGGGTCCCCGAGGGGCCCATCCCAAGGGGCTTGGCGCCCCAACGCCGGCGATTGGGAACCTCCAAACCCCAGCGCTGGACTCACCCTGCAGCCCCCCGCCACCCGGGCCGCTAGGGGCGCCCCCCAGTCATTCAGGCGGGAGAAGGGGCAGGGCCCTCCGAGCCCCCGCCGACCTTCGACGGCCCCCCCGCCCCAAAGGGCTTGGGCCCACGTTCCCACTAGTCAGCGCCCTCACCTCAACCCGCCCCTCCGCTCGAAACACAGCAGGCGGATTGGACCTGCCGGACTCCTGGGGGCTAACCCGAACCCTAGGTGGGTCCCCGAGGGGCCCCTCCCAAGGGGCTTGGCGACCCAACGCCGGGGATTGGGAACCACCGAACCCCAGCGGTGGAATCACCCTGCAGCCCCCCACCACTCCGGCCGCTAGGGACGCCGCCGGTCATTCAGGCGGGAGAAGGAGCAGGGCCCTCCTAGCCCCTGATGACCTTCGAAGGCCCCCGCGCCAAAACGGTTGGGCCCACGCTCCCACTCCTCAGCACCCTCAGCTCGGCCTACCCCTCTGCTCGCCGCACATCCAGCAGGTCGGGCTTGCCGGCCTCCCGGGGGCTAACACTAACTCTAGGTGGGCTCCTGAGGGGCCCCACCCAAGGGGCCTGGCGCCTCAACGCCGGAGATTGGGGACCCGAGACCCAGCGCTGGACTCACCCTGCAGCCCCCCGCCACCTGGGCCGCTAGGGGGCCCGCCGGTCATTCAGGGCGTGAGAACGGGCAGGGCCCTCTGTGCCGCAGGCAACCTTCGAAGGCCCCCCCCCCCCCCCGCTCCAAGATATTTGGGCCAAGGCTCCAGCTCGCCAGCGCCCTCACTCCGCTCGCCCCTCCACTCGCTGCACAGCGGGCATTTCGGGCCTGCCGGCATCCTTCTTGCTAACCCTAACCCTAGGTCAGTCCCCGAGAGGCCCCTGACAAGGGGCCTGGGGCTGCAACGCTGGGGATTGGGGACCCCCGAGCCCCAGGGCCAGACTACCACTGCTGCCGTCCACCACCTGGGCCACTAGGGGCGCTGTCTCTCATTGAGGGCTGGAGAAGGGGCAGGGCCCTCCGAGCCCCCGCGGACCTTCGATGGCCCCCGCCCCAAAGCGCTTGGGCCCACGTTCCCACTCCTCAGCGCCCTCAGCTCGGCCTGCCCCTCCGCTCGCTGCACATCCAGCAGATCGGGCTTGCCGGACTCCTGGGGGCTAACCCGACCTCTAGGTGGGCTCCTGAGGGGCCCCATCCAAGGGGCCTGGCGCCCTAACGCCGGGGATTGGGAAGCTCCAAACCCCAGCACTGGACTCACCCTGCAGCCCACCGCCACCTGGGCCGTAGGGGCGCCACCGGTCATTCAGGGCGGGAGAACGGGTAGGGCCCTCCGAGTCCCCGGCGAGCTTCGAAGGCCCCGTGCGCCAAAACACTTGGGCCCTCGCTCCATCTCTCCAGCGCCCTCCCCTCCGCCCCACCCCCCGCTCGCCACACCGCCGGTGGATCCTGCCTGCCGGCGTCCTGAGGGCTAATCCTAAACCTAGGTGGGCCCCCGAAGAGCCCATCCCAAGGGGCCTGGCACCGCAACTCCAGGCATTGGGGACCCCCAGCCCCAGGGCAAGACTAACACTGCTGCCCCTCCACCACCTGGGCACTCGGGGCGCTGCCGCTCATTCAGGGCTGGAGGAGGGGCAGGGCCCTCTGAGCCCCCGCCGACCTTTGATGGCCCCCCGCCCCAAAGCGCTTGGGCCCACGTTCCCACCAGTCAGCGCCCTCACCTCAAGCGGCCCCTCCGCTCGAAAGACTGCAGGCGGATCGGACCTGCCGGCCACCTGGGGGTAACCTTAACCCTAGGGCGGTCCCCGAGGGACCCCTCCAAGGGGCCTTGCGCAGCCACGCCGGGGATCCTGGACGTCTTAGCCCCAGGGCCGTACTCACCCTGCAGCCCCCTGGCACCCGGGCTGCTAGGGGCACCGCCGGTCATTCAGGCGGGAGAAGGGGCAGGGCCCTCCTATCCCCGACCTCCTTCGAAGGCCCCCGCGCCAAAACCTGTGGGCCCACGGTCCCGCTCTCCAGCTCCCTCCCCTCGGCCCGCCCCACCGCGAGCCAGACAGCCAGGGGATTGGGCCTGAAGGCTTCCTGGGGGCTAACCCAAACCCTAGGTGGGTCCCCGAGGGGCCCATCCCAAGGGGCTTGGCGCCCCAACGCCGGCGATTGGGAACCTCCAAACCCCAGCGCTGGACTCACCCTGCAGACCCCGCCACCCGGGCCGCTAGGGGCGCCCCCCAGTCATTCAGGCGGGAGAAGGGGCAGGGCCCTCCGAGCCCCCGCTGACCTTCGACGGCCCCCCCGCCCCAAAGGGCTTGGGCCCACGTTCCCACTAGTCAGCGCCCTCACCTCAACCCGCCCCTCCGCTCGAAACACAGCAGGCGGATTGGACCTGCCGGACTCCTGGGGGCTAACCCGAACCCTAGGTGGGTCCCCGAGGGGCCCCTCCCAAGGGGCTTGGCGACCCAACGCCGGGGATTGGGAACCACCGAACCCCAGCGGTGGAATCACCCTGCAGCCCCCCACCACTCCGGCCGCTAGGGACGCCGCCGGTCATTCAGGCGGGAGAAGGAGCAGGGCCCTCCTAGCCCCTGATGACCTTCGAAGGCCCCCGCGCCAAAACGGTTGGGCCCACGCTCCCACTCCTCAGCACCCTCAGCTCGGCCTACCCCTCTGCTCGCCGCACATCCAGCAGGTCGGGCTTGCCGGCCTCCCGGGGGCTAACACTAACTCTAGGTGGGCTCCTGAGGGGCCCCACCCAAGGGGCCTGGCGCCTCAACGCCGGAGATTGGGGACCCGAGACCCAGCGCCGGACTCACCCTGCAGCCCCCCGCCACCTGGGCCGCTAGGGGGCCCGCCGGTCATTCAGGTCGTGAGAACGGGCAGGGCCCTCTGTGCCGCAGGCAACCTTCGAAGGCCCCCCCGCTCCAAAATGTTTGGGCCAAGGCTCCAGCTCGCCAGCGCCCTCACTCCGCTCGCCCCTCCACTCGCTGCACAGCGGGCATTTCGGGCCTGCCGGCATCCTTCTTGCTAACCCTAACCCTAGGTCAGTCGCCGAGAGGCCCCTGACAAGGGGCCTGGGGCTGCAACGCTGGGGATTGGGGACCCCCGAGCCCCAGGGCCAGACTACCACTGCTGCCGTCCACCACCTGGGCCACTAGGGGCGCTGTCTCTCATTGAGGGCTGGAGAAGGGGCAGGGCCCTCCGAGCCCCCGCGGACCTTCGATGGCCCCCGCCCCAAAGGGCTTGGGCCCACGTTCCCACTCCTCAGCGCCCTCAGCTCGGCCTGCCCCTCCGCTCGCTGCACATCCAGCAGATCGGGCTTGCCGGACTCCTGGGGGCTAACCCGACCTCTAGGTGGGCTCCTGAGGGGCCCCATCCAAGGGGCCTGGCGCCCTAACGCCGGAAGGGGCGTTGGGAAGCTCCAAACCCCAGCACTGGACTCACCCTGCAGCCCACCGCCACCTGGGCCGTAGGGGCGCCACCGGTCATTCAGGGCGGGAGAACGGGTAGGGCCCTCCGAGTCCCCGGCGAGCTTCGAAGGCCCCGTGCGCCAAAACACTTGGGCCCTCGCTCCATCTCTCCAGCGCCCTCCCCTCCGCCCCACCCCCCGCTCGCCACACCGCCGGTGGATCCTGCCTGCCGGCGTCCTGAGGGCTAATCCTAAACCTAGGTGGGCCCCCGAAGAGCCCATCCCAAGGGGCCTGGCACCGCAACTCCAGGCATTGGGGACCCCCAGCCCCAGGGCAAGACTAACACTGCTGCCCCTCCACCACCTGGGCACTCGGGGCGCTGCCGCTCATTCAGGGCTGGAGGAGGGGCAGGGCCCTCTGAGCCCCCGCCGACCTTTGATGGCCCCCCGCCCCAAAGCGCTTGGGCCCACGTTCCCACCAGTCAGCGCCCTCACCTCAAGCGGCCCCTCCGCTCGAAAGACAGCAGGCGGATCGGACCTGCCGGCCACCTGGGGGTAACCTTAACCCTAGGGCGGTCCCCGAGGGACCCCTCCAAGGGGCCTTGCGCAGCCACGCCGGGGATCCTGGACGTCTTAGCCCCAGGGCCGTACTCACCCTGCAGCCCCCTGGCACCCGGGCTGCTAGGGGCACCGCCGGTCATTCAGGCGGGAGAAGGGGCAGGGCCCTCCTATCCCCGACCTCCTTCGAAGGCCCCCGCGCCAAAACCTGTGGGCCCACGGTCCCGCTCTCCAGCTCCCTCCCCTCGGCCCGCCCCACCGCGAGCCACACAGCCAGGGGATTGGGCCTGAAGGCCTCCTGGGGGCTAACCCAAACCCTAGGTGGGTCCCCGAGGGGCCCATCCCAAGGGGCTTGGCGCCCCAACGCCGGCGATTGGGAACCTCCAAACCCCAGCGCTGGACTCACCCTGCAGCCCCCCGCCACCCGGGCCGCTAGGGGCGCCCCCCAGTCATTCAGGCGGGAGAAGGGGCAGGGCCCTCCGAGCCCCCGCCGACCTTCGACGGCCCCCCCGCCCCAAAGGGCTTGGGCCCACGTTCCCACTAGTCAGCGCCCTCACCTCAACCCGCCCCTCCGCTCGAAACACAGCAGGCGGATTGGACCTGCCGGACTCCTGGGGGCTAACCCGAACCCTAGGTGGGTCCCCGAGGGGCCCCTCCCAAGGGGCTTGGCGACCCAACGCCGGGGATTGGGAACCACCGAACCCCAGCGGTGGAATCACCCTGCAGCCCCCCACCACTCCGGCCGCTAGGGACGCCGCCGGTCATTCAGGCGGGAGAAGGAGCAGGGCCCTCCTAGCCCCTGATGACCTTCGAAGGCCCCCGCGCCAAAACGGTTGGGCCCACGCTCCCACTCCTCAGCACCCTCAGCTCGGCCTACCCCTCTGCTCGCCGCACATCCAGCAGGTCGGGCTTGCCGGCCTCCCGGGGGCTAACACTAACTCTAGGTGGGCTCCTGAGGGGCCCCACCCAAGGGGCCTGGCGCCTCAACGCCGGAGATTGGGGACCCGAGACCCAGCGCCGGACTCACCCTGCAGCCCCCCGCCACCTGGGCCGCTAGGGGGCCCGCCGGTCATTCAGGGCGTGAGAACGGGCAGGGCCCTCTGTGCCGCAGGCAACCTTCGAAGGCCCCCCCCCCCCCCCCGCTCCAAGATATTTGGGCCAAGGCTCCAGCTCGCCAGCGCCCTCACTCCGCTCGCCCCTCCACTCGCTGCACAGCGGGCATTTCGGGCCTGCCGGCATCCTTCTTGCTAACCCTAACCCTAGGTCAGTCCCCGAGAGGCCCCTGACAAGGGGCCTGGGGCTGCAACGCTGGGGATTGGGGACCCCCGAGCCCCAGGGCCAGACTACCACTGCTGCCGTCCACCACCTGGGCCACTAGGGGCGCTGTCTCTCATTGAGGGCTGGAGAAGGGGCAGGGCCCTCCGAGCCCCCGCGGACCTTCGATGGCCCCCGCCCCAAAGCGCTTGGGCCCACGTTCCCACTCCTCAGCGCCCTCAGCTCGGCCTGCCCCTCCGCTCGCTGCACATCCAGCAGATCGGGCTTGCCGGACTCCTGGGGGCTAACCCGACCTCTAGGTGGGCTCCTGAGGGGCCCCATCCAAGGGGCCTGGCGCCCTAACGCCGGGGATTGGGAAGCTCCAAACCCCAGCACTGGACTCACCCTGCAGCCCACCGCCACCTGGGCCGTAGGGGCGCCACCGGTCATTCAGGGCGGGAGAACGGGTAGGGCCCTCCGAGTCCCCGGCGAGCTTCGAAGGCCCCGTGCGCCAAAACACTTGGGCCCTCGCTCCATCTCTCCAGCGCCCTCCCCTCCGCCCCACCCCCCGCTCGCCACACCGCCGGTGGATCCTGCCTGCCGGCGTCCTGAGGGCTAATCCTAAACCTAGGTGGGCCCCCGAAGAGCCCATCCCAAGGGGCCTGGCACCGCAACTCCAGGCATTGGGGACCCCCAGCCCCAGGGCAAGACTAACACTGCTGCCCCTCCACCACCTGGGCACTCGGGGCGCTGCCGCTCATTCAGGGCTGGAGGAGGGGCAGGGCCCTCTGAGCCCCCGCCGACCTTTGATGGCCCCCCGCCCCAAAGCGCTTGGGCCCACGTTCCCACCAGTCAGCGCCCTCACCTCAAGCGGCCCCTCCGCTCGAAAGACAGCAGGCGGATCGGACCTGCCGGCCACCTGGGGGTAACCTTAACCCTAGGGCGGTCCCCGAGGGACCCCTCCAAGGGGCCTTGCGCAGCCACGCCGGGGATCCTGGACGTCTTAGCCCCAGGGCCGTACTCACCCTGCAGCCCCCTGGCACCCGGGCTGCTAGGGGCACCGCCGGTCATTCAGGCGGGAGAAGGGGCAGGGCCCTCCTATCCCCGACCTCCTTCGAAGGCCCCCGCGCCAAAACCTGTGGGCCCACGGTCCCGCTCTCCAGCTCCCTCCCCTCGGCCCGCCCCACCGCGAGCCACACAGCCAGGGGATTGGGCCTGAAGGCCTCCTGGGGGCTAACCCAAACCCTAGGTGGGTCCCCGAGGGGCCCATCCCAAGGGGCTTGGCGCCCCAACGCCGGCGATTGGGAACCTCCAAACCCCAGCGCTGGACTCACCCTGCAGCCCCCCGCCACCCGGGCCGCTAGGGGCGCCCCCCAGTCATTCAGGCGGGAGAAGGGGCAGGGCCCTCCGAGCCCCCGCCGACCTTCGACGGCCCCCCCGCCCCAAAGGGCTTGGGCCCACGTTCCCACTAGTCAGCGCCCTCACCTCAACCCGCCCCTCCGCTCGAAACACAGCAGGCGGATTGGACCTGCCGGACTCCTGGGGGCTAACCCGAACCCTAGGTGGGTCCCCGAGGGGCCCCTCCCAAGGGGCTTGGCGACCCAACGCCGGGGATTGGGAACCACCGAACCCCAGCGGTGGAATCACCCTGCAGCCCCCCACCACTCCGGCCGCTAGGGACGCCGCCGGTCATTCAGGCGGGAGAAGGAGCAGGGCCCTCCTAGCCCCTGATGACCTTCGAAGGCCCCCGCGCCAAAACGGTTGGGCCCACGCTCCCACTCCTCAGCACCCTCAGCTCGGCCTACCCCTCTGCTCGCCGCACATCCAGCAGGTCGGGCTTGCCGGCCTCCCGGGGGCTAACACTAACTCTAGGTGGGCTCCTGAGGGGCCCCACCCAAGGGGCCTGGCGCCTCAACGCCGGAGATTGGGGACCCGAGACCCAGCGCCGGACTCACCCTGCAGCCCCCCGCCACCTGGGCCGCTAGGGGGCCCGCCGGTCATTCAGGGCGTGAGAACGGGCAGGGCCCTCTGTGCCGCAGGCAACCTTCGAAGGCCCCCCCGCTCCAAAATGTTTGGGCCAAGGCTCCAGCTCGCCAGCGCCCTCACTCCGCTCGCCCCTCCACTCGCTGCACAGCGGGCATTTCGGGCCTGCCGGCATCCTTCTTGCTAACCCTAACCCTAGGTCAGTCCCCGAGAGGCCCCTGACAAGGGGCCTGGGGCTGCAACGCTGGGGATTGGGGACCCCCGAGCCCCAGGGCCAGACTACCACTGCTGCCGTCCACCACCTGGGCCACTAGGGGCGCTGTCTCTCATTGAGGGCTGGAGAAGGGGCAGGGCCCTCCGAGCCCCCGCGGACCTTCGATGGCCCCCGCCCCAAAGCGCTTGGGCCCACGTTCCCACTCCTCAGCGCCCTCAGCTCGGCCTGCCCCTCCGCTCGCTGCACATCCAGCAGATCGGGCTTGCCGGACTCCTGGGGGCTAACCCGACCTCTAGGTGGGCTCCTGAGGGGCCCCATCCAAGGGGCCTGGCGCCCTAACACCGGGGATTGGGAAGCTCCAAACCCCAGCACTGGACTCACCCTGCAGCCCACCGCCACCTGGGCCGTAGGGGCGCCACCGGTCATTCAGGGCGGGAGAACGGGTAGGGCCCTCCGAGTCCCCGGCGAGCTTCGAAGGCCCCGTGCGCCAAAACACTTGGGCCCTCGCTCCATCTCTCCAGCGCCCTCCCCTCCGCCCCACCCCCCGCTCGCCACACCGCCGGTGGATCCTGCCTGCCAGCGTCCTGAGGGCTAATCCTAAACCTAGGTGGGCCCCCGAAGAGCCCATCCCAAGGGGCCTGGCACCGCAACTCCAGGCATTGGGGACCCCCAGCCCCAGGGCAAGACTAACACTGCTGCCCCTCCACCACCTGGGCACTCGGGGCGCTGCCGCTCATTCAGGGCTGGAGGAGGGGCAGGGCCCTCTGAGCCCCCGCCGACCTTTGATGGCCCCCCGCCCCAAAGCGCTTGGGCCCACGTTCCCACCAGTCAGCGCCCTCACCTCAAGCGGCCCCTCCGCTCGAAAGACAGCAGGCGGATCGGACCTGCCGGCCACCTGGGGGTAACCTTAACCCTAGGGCGGTCCCCGAGGGACCCCTCCAAGGGGCCTTGCGCAGCCACGCCGGGGATCCTGGACGTCTTAGCCCCAGGGCCGTACTCACCCTGCAGCCCCCTGGCACCCGGGCTGCTAGGGGCACCGCCGGTCATTCAGGCGGGAGAAGGGGCAGGGCCCTCCTATCCCCGACCTCCTTCGAAGGCCCCCGCGCCAAAACCTGTGGGCCCACGGTCCCGCTCTCCAGCTCCCTCCCCTCGGCCCGCCCCACCGCGAGCCACACAGCCAGGGGATTGGGCCTGAAGGCCTCCTGGGGGCTAACCCAAACCCTAGGTGGGTCCCCGAGGGGCCCATCCCAAGGGGCTTGGCGCCCCAACGCCGGCGATTGGGAACCTCCAAACCCCAGCGCTGGACTCACCCTGCAGCCCCCCGCCACCCGGGCCGCTAGGGGCGCCCCCCAGTCATTCAGGCGGGAGAAGGGGCAGGGCCCTCCGAGCCCCCGCCGACCTTCGACGGCCCCCCCGCCCCAAAGGGCTTGGGCCCACGTTCCCACTAGTCAGCGCCCTCACCTCAACCCGCCCCTCCGCTCGAAACACAGCAGGCGGATTGGACCTGCCGGACTCCTGGGGGCTAACCCGAACCCTAGGTGGGTCCCCGAGGGGCCCCTCCCAAGGGGCTTGGCGACCCAACGCCGGGGATTGGGAACCACCGAACCCCAGCGGTGGAATCACCCTGCAGCCCCCCACCACTCCGGCCGCTAGGGACGCCGCCGGTCATTCAGGCGGGAGAAGGAGCAGGGCCCTCCTAGCCCCTGATGACCTTCGAAGGCCCCCGCGCCAAAACGGTTGGGCCCACGCTCCCACTCCTCAGCACCCTCAGCTCGGCCTACCCCTCTGCTCGCCGCACATCCAGCAGGTCGGGCTTGCCGGCCTCCCGGGGGCTAACACTAACTCTAGGTGGGCTCCTGAGGGGCCCCACCCAAGGGGCCTGGCGCCTCAACGCCGGAGATTGGGGACCCGAGACCCAGCGCCGGACTCACCCTGCAGCCCCCCGCCACCTGGGCCGCTAGGGGGCCCGCCGGTCATTCAGGGCGTGAGAACGGGCAGGGCCCTCTGTGCCGCAGGCAACCTTCGAAGGCCCCCCCCCCCCCCCCCCGCTCCAAGATATTTGGGCCAAGGCTCCAGCTCGCCAGCGCCCTCACTCCGCTCGCCCCTCCACTCGCTGCACAGCGGGCATTTCGGGCCTGCCGGCATCCTTCTTGCTAACCCTAACCCTAGGTCAGTCCCCGAGAGGCCCCTGACAAGGGGCCTGGGGCTGCAACGCTGGGGATTGGGGACCCCCGAGCCCCAGGGCCAGACTACCACTGCTGCCGTCCACCACCTGGGCCACTAGGGGGCGCTGTCTCACATTCAGTGCTGGAGAAGGGGCAGGGCCCTCCGAGCCCCCGCGGACCTTCGATGGCCCCCGCCCCAAAGCGCTTGGGCCCACGTTCCCACTCCTCAGCGCCCTCAGCTCGGCCTGCCCCTCCGCTCGCTGCACATCCAGCAGATCGGGCTTGCCGGACTCCTGGGGGCTAACCCGACCTCTAGGTGGGCTCCTGAGGGGCCCCATCCAAGGGGCCTGGCGCCCTAACGCCGGGGATTGGGAAGCTCCAAACCCCAGCACTGGACTCACCCTGCAGCCCACCGCCACCTGGGCCGTAGGGGCGCCACCGGTCATTCAGGGCGGGAGAACGGGTAGGGCCCTCCGAGTCCCCGGCGAGCTTCGAAGGCCCCGTGCGCCAAAACACTTGGGCCCTCGCTCCATCTCTCCAGCGCCCTCCCCTCCGCCCCACCCCCCGCTCGCCACACCGCCGGTGGATCCTGCCTGCCGGCGTCCTGAGGGCTAATCCTAAACCTAGGTGGGCCCCCGAAGAGCCCATCCCAAGGGGCCTGGCACCGCAACTCCAGGCATTGGGGACCCCCAGCCCCAGGGCAAGACTAACACTGCTGCCCCTCCACCACCTGGGCACTCGGGGCGCTGCCGCTCATTCAGGGCTGGAGGAGGGGCAGGGCCCTCTGAGCCCCCGCCGACCTTTGATGGCCCCCCGCCCCAAAGCGCTTGGGCCCACGTTCCCACCAGTCAGCGCCCTCACCTCAAGCGGCCCCTCCGCTCGAAAGACAGCAGGCGGATCGGACCTGCCGGCCACCTGGGGGTAACCTTAACCCTAGGGCGGTCCCCGAGGGACCCCTCCAAGGGGCCTTGCGCAGCCACGCCGGGGATCCTGGACGTCTTAGCCCCAGGGCCGTACTCACCCTGCAGCCCCCTGGCACCCGGGCTGCTAGGGGCACCGCCGGTCATTCAGGCGGGAGAAGGGGCAGGGCCCTCCTATCCCCGACCTCCTTCGAAGGCCCCCGCGCCAAAACCTGTGGGCCCACGGTCCCGCTCTCCAGCTCCCTCCCCTCGGCCCGCCCCACCGCGAGCCACACAGCCAGGGGATTGGGCCTGAAGGCCTCCTGGGGGCTAACCCAAACCCTAGGTGGGTCCCCGAGGGGCCCATCCCAAGGGGCTTGGCGCCCCAACGCCGGCGATTGGGAACCTCCAAACCCCAGCGCTGGACTCACCCTGCAGCCCCCCGCCACCCGGGCCGCTAGGGGCGCCCCCCAGTCATTCAGGCGGGAGAAGGGGCAGGGCCCTCCGAGCCCCCGCCGACCTTCGACGGCCCCCCCGCCCCAAAGGGCTTGGGCCCACGTTCCCACTAGTCAGCGCCCTCACCTCAACCCGCCCCTCCGCTCGAAACACAGCAGGCGGATTGGACCTGCCGGACTCCTGGGGGCTAACCCGAACCCTAGGTGGGTCCCCGAGGGGCCCCTCCCAAGGGGCTTGGCGACCCAACGCCGGGGATTGGGAACCACCGAACCCCAGCGGTGGAATCACCCTGCAGCCCCCCACCACTCCGGCCGCTAGGGACGCCGCCGGTCATTCAGGCGGGAGAAGGAGCAGGGCCCTCCTAGCCCCTGATGACCTTCGAAGGCCCCCGCGCCAAAACGGTTGGGCCCACGCTCCCACTCCTCAGCACCCTCAGCTCGGCCTACCCC
Organism: Ursus arctos; assembly: GCF_023065955.2. NCBI lineage: Eukaryota > Metazoa > Chordata > Mammalia > Carnivora > Ursidae > Ursus > Ursus arctos. Next base: position 34,407,398 of record NW_026622997.1, on the reverse strand, counting down.
TCTGCTCGCCGCACATCCAGCAGGTCGGGCTTGCCGGCCTCCCGGGGGCTAACACTAACTCTAGGTGGGCTCCTGAGGGGCCCCACCCAAGGGGCCTGGCGCCTCAACGCCGGAGATTGGGGACCCGAGACCCAGCGCCGGACTCACCCTGCAGCCCCCCGCCACCTGGGCCGCTAGGGGGCCCGCCGGTCATTCAGGGCGTGAGAACGGGCAGGGCCCTCTGTGCCGCAGGCAACCTTCGAAGGCCCCCCCCCCCCCCGCTCCAAGATATTTGGGCCAAGGCTCCAGCTCGCCAGCGCCCTCACTCCGCTCGCCCCTCCACTCGCTGCACAGCGGGCATTTCGGGCCTGCCGGCATCCTTCTTGCTAACCCTAACCCTAGGTCAGTCCCCGAGAGGCCCCTGACAAGGGGCCTGGGGCTGCAACGCTGGGGATTGGGGACCCCCGAGCCCCAGGGCCAGACTACCACTGCTGCCGTCCACCACCTGGGCCACTAGGGGGCGCTGTCTCACATTCAGTGCTGGAGAAGGGGCAGGGCCCTCCGAGCCCCCGCGGACCTTCGATGGCCCCCGCCCCAAAGCGCTTGGGCCCACGTTCCCACTCCTCAGCGCCCTCAGCTCGGCCTGCCCCTCCGCTCGCTGCACATCCAGCAGATCGGGCTTGCCGGACTCCTGGGGGCTAACCCGACCTCTAGGTGGGCTCCTGAGGGGCCCCATCCAAGGGGCCTGGCGCCCTAACGCCGGGGATTGGGAAGCTCCAAACCCCAGCACTGGACTCACCCTGCAGCCCACCGCCACCTGGGCCGTAGGGGCGCCACCGGTCATTCAGGGCGGGAGAACGGGTAGGGCCCTCCGAGTCCCCGGCGAGCTTCGAAGGCCCCGTGCGCCAAAACACTTGGGCCCTCGCTCCATCTCTCCAGCGCCCTCCCCTCCGCCCCACCCCCCGCTCGCCACACCGCCGGTGGATCCTGCCTGCCGGCGTCCTGAGGGCTAATCCTAAACCTAGGTGGGCCCCCGAAGAGCCCATCCCAAGGGGCCTGGCACCGCAACTCCAGGCATTGGGGACCCCCAGCCCCAGGGCAAGACTAACACTGCTGCCCCTCCACCACCTGGGCACTCGGGGCGCTGCCGCTCATTCAGGGCTGGAGGAGGGGCAGGGCCCTCTGAGCCCCCGCCGACCTTTGATGGCCCCCCGCCCCAAAGCGCTTGGGCCCACGTTCCCACCAGTCAGCGCCCTCACCTCAAGCGGCCCCTCCGCTCGAAAGACAGCAGGCGGATCGGACCTGCCGGCCACCTGGGGGTAACCTTAACCCTAGGGCGGTCCCCGAGGGACCCCTCCAAGGGGCCTTGCGCAGCCACGCCGGGGATCCTGGACGTCTTAGCCCCAGGGCCGTACTCACCCTGCAGCCCCCTGGCACCCGGGCTGCTAGGGGCACCGCCGGTCATTCAGGCGGGAGAAGGGGCAGGGCCCTCCTATCCCCGACCTCCTTCGAAGGCCCCCGCGCCAAAACCTGTGGGCCCACGGTCCCGCTCTCCAGCTCCCTCCCCTCGGCCCGCCCCACCGCGAGCCACACAGCCAGGGGATTGGGCCTGAAGGCCTCCTGGGGGCTAACCCAAACCCTAGGTGGGTCCCCGAGGGGCCCATCCCAAGGGGCTTGGCGCCCCAACGCCGGCGATTGGGAACCTCCAAACCCCAGCGCTGGACTCACCCTGCAGCCCCCCGCCACCCGGGCCGCTAGGGGCGCCCCCCAGTCATTCAGGCGGGAGAAGGGGCAGGGCCCTCCGAGCCCCCGCCGACCTTCGACGGCCCCCCCGCCCCAAAGGGCTTGGGCCCACGTTCCCACTAGTCAGCGCCCTCACCTCAACCCGCCCCTCCGCTCGAAACACAGCAGGCGGATTGGACCTGCCGGACTCCTGGGGGCTAACCCGAACCCTAGGTGGGTCCCCGAGGGGCCCCTCCCAAGGGGCTTGGCGACCCAACGCCGGGGATTGGGAACCACCGAACCCCAGCGGTGGAATCACCCTGCAGCCCCCCACCACTCCGGCCGCTAGGGACGCCGCCGGTCATTCAGGCGGGAGAAGGAGCAGGGCCCTCCTAGCCCCTGATGACCTTCGAAGGCCCCCGCGCCAAAACGGTTGGGCCCACGCTCCCACTCCTCAGCACCCTCAGCTCGGCCTACCCCTCTGCTCGCCGCACATCCAGCAGGTCGGGCTTGCCGGCCTCCCGGGGGCTAACACTAACTCTAGGTGGGCTCCTGAGGGGCCCCACCCAAGGGGCCTGGCGCCTCAACGCCGGAGATTGGGGACCCGAGACCCAGCGCCGGACTCACCCTGCAGCCCCCCGCCACCTGGGCCGCTAGGGGGCCCGCCGGTCATTCAGGGCGTGAGAACGGGCAGGGCCCTCTGTGCCGCAGGCAACCTTCGAAGGCCCCCCCCCCCCCCGCTCCAAGATATTTGGGCCAAGGCTCCACCTCGCCAGCGCCCTCACTCCGCTCGCCCCTCCACTCGCTGCACAGCGGGCATTTCGGGCCTGCCGGCATCCTTCTTGCTAACCCTAACCCTAGGTCAGTCCCCGAGAGGCCCCTGACAAGGGGCCTGGGGCTGCAACGCTGGGGATTGGGGACCCCCGAGCCCCAGGGCCAGACTACCACTGCTGCCGTCCACCACCTGGGCCACTAGGGGCGCTGTCTCTCATTGAGGGCTGGAGAAGGGGCAGGGCCCTCCGAGCCCCCGCGGACCTTCGATGGCCCCCGCCCCAAAGCGCTTGGGCCCACGTTCCCACTCCTCAGCGCCCTCAGCTCGGCCTGCCCCTCCGCTCGCTGCACATCCAGCAGATCGGGCTTGCCGGACTCCTGGGGGCTAACCCGACCTCTAGGTGGGCTCCTGAGGGGCCCCATCCAAGGGGCCTGGCGCCCTAACACCGGGGATTGGGAAGCTCCAAACCCCAGCACTGGACTCACCCTGCAGCCCACCGCCACCTGGGCCGTAGGGGCGCCACCGGTCATTCAGGGCGGGAGAACGGGTAGGGCCCTCCGAGTCCCCGGCGAGCTTCGAAGGCCCCGTGCGCCAAAACACTTGGGCCCTCGCTCCATCTCTCCAGCGCCCTCCCCTCCGCCCCACCCCCCGCTCGCCACACCGCCGGTGGATCCTGCCTGCCGGCGTCCTGAGGGCTAATCCTAAACCTAGGTGGGCCCCCGAAGAGCCCATCCCAAGGGGCCTGGCACCGCAACTCCAGGCATTGGGGACCCCCAGCCCCAGGGCAAGACTAACACTGCTGCCCCTCCACCACCTGGGCACTCGGGGCGCTGCCGCTCATTCAGGGCTGGAGGAGGGGCAGGGCCCTCTGAGCCCCCGCCGACCTTTGATGGCCCCCCGCCCCAAAGCGCTTGGGCCCACGTTCCCACCAGTCAGCGCCCTCACCTCAAGCGGCCCCTCCGCTCGAAAGACAGCAGGCGGATCGGACCTGCCGGCCACCTGGGGGTAACCTTAACCCTAGGGCGGTCCCCGAGGGACCCCTCCAAGGGGCCTTGCGCAGCCACGCCGGGGATCCTGGACGTCTTAGCCCCAGGGCCGTACTCACCCTGCAGCCCCCTGGCACCCGGGCTGCTAGGGGCACCGCCGGTCATTCAGGCGGGAGAAGGGGCAGGGCCCTCCTATCCCCGACCTCCTTCGAAGGCCCCCGCGCCAAAACCTGTGGGCCCACGGTCCCGCTCTCCAGCTCCCTCCCCTCGGCCCGCCCCACCGCGAGCCACACAGCCAGGGGATTGGGCCTGAAGGCCTCCTGGGGGCTAACCCAAACCCTAGGTGGGTCCCCGAGGGGCCCATCCCAAGGGGCTTGGCGCCCCAACGCCGGCGATTGGGAACCTCCAAACCCCAGCGCTGGACTCACCCTGCAGCCCCCCGCCACCCGGGCCGCTAGGGGCGCCCCCCAGTCATTCAGGCGGGAGAAGGGGCAGGGCCCTCCGAGCCCCCGCCGACCTTCGACGGCCCCCCCGCCCCAAAGGGCTTGGGCCCACGTTCCCACTAGTCAGCGCCCTCACCTCAACCCGCCCCTCCGCTCGAAACACAGCAGGCGGATTGGACCTGCCGGACTCCTGGGGGCTAACCCGAACCCTAGGTGGGTCCCCGAGGGGCCCCTCCCAAGGGGCTTGGCGACCCAACGCCGGGGATTGGGAACCACCGAACCCCAGCGGTGGAATCACCCTGCAGCCCCCCACCACTCCGGCCGCTAGGGACGCCGCCGGTCATTCAGGCGGGAGAAGGAGCAGGGCCCTCCTAGCCCCTGATGACCTTCGAAGGCCCCCGCGCCAAAACGGTTGGGCCCACGCTCCCACTCCTCAGCACCCTCAGCTCGGCCTACCCCTCTGCTCGCCGCACATCCAGCAGGTCGGGCTTGCCGGCCTCCCGGGGGCTAACACTAACTCTAGGTGGGCTCCTGAGGGGCCCCACCCAAGGGGCCTGGCGCCTCAACGCCGGAGATTGGGGACCCGAGACCCAGCGCCGGACTCACCCTGCAGCCCCCCGCCACCTGGGCCGCTAGGGGGCCCGCCGGTCATTCAGGGCGTGAGAACGGGCAGGGCCCTCTGTGCCGCAGGCAACCTTCGAAGGCCCCCCCCCCCCCCCCGCTCCAAGATATTTGGGCCAAGGCTCCAGCTCGCCAGCGCCCTCACTCCGCTCGCCCCTCCACTCGCTGCACAGCGGGCATTTCGGGCCTGCCGGCATCCTTCTTGCTAACCCTAACCCTAGGTCAGTCCCCGAGAGGCCCCTGACAAGGGGCCTGGGGCTGCAACGCTGGGGATTGGGGACCCCCGAGCCCCAGGGCCAGACTACCACTGCTGCCGTCCACCACCTGGGCCACTAGGGGCGCTGTCTCTCATTGAGGGCTGGAGAAGGGGCAGGGCCCTCCGAGCCCCCGCGGACCTTCGATGGCCCCCGCCCCAAAGCGCTTGGGCCCACGTTCCCACTCCTCAGCGCCCTCAGCTCGGCCTGCCCCTCCGCTCGCTGCACATCCAGCAGATCGGGCTTGCCGGACTCCTGGGGGCTAACCCGACCTCTAGGTGGGCTCCTGAGGGGCCCCATCCAAGGGGCCTGGCGCCCTAACGCCGGGGATTGGGAAGCTCCAAACCCCAGCACTGGACTCACCCTGCAGCCCACCGCCACCTGGGCCGTAGGGGCGCCACCGGTCATTCAGGGCGGGAGAACGGGTAGGGCCCTCCGAGTCCCCGGCGAGCTTCGAAGGCCCCGTGCGCCAAAACACTTGGGCCCTCGCTCCATCTCTCCAGCGCCCTCCCCTCCGCCCCACCCCCCGCTCGCCACACCGCCGGTGGATCCTGCCTGCCGGCGTCCTGAGGGCTAATCCTAAACCTAGGTGGGCCCCCGAAGAGCCCATCCCAAGGGGCCTGGCACCGCAACTCCAGGCATTGGGGACCCCCAGCCCCAGGGCAAGACTAACACTGCTGCCCCTCCACCACCTGGGCACTCGGGGCGCTGCCGCTCATTCAGGGCTGGAGGAGGGGCAGGGCCCTCTGAGCCCCCGCCGACCTTTGATGGCCCCCCGCCCCAAAGCGCTTGGGCCCACGTTCCCACCAGTCAGCGCCCTCACCTCAAGCGGCCCCTCCGCTCGAAAGACAGCAGGCGGATCGGACCTGCCGGCCACCTGGGGGTAACCTTAACCCTAGGGCGGTCCCCGAGGGACCCCTCCAAGGGGCCTTGCGCAGCCACGCCGGGGATCCTGGACGTCTTAGCCCCAGGGCCGTACTCACCCTGCAGCCCCCTGGCACCCGGGCTGCTAGGGGCACCGCCGGTCATTCAGGCGGGAGAAGGGGCAGGGCCCTCCTATCCCCGACCTCCTTCGAAGGCCCCCGCGCCAAAACCTGTGGGCCCACGGTCCCGCTCTCCAGCTCCCTCCCCTCGGCCCGCCCCACCGCGAGCCACACAGCCAGGGGATTGGGCCTGAAGGCCTCCTGGGGGCTAACCCAAACCCTAGGTGGGTCCCCGAGGGGCCCATCCCAAGGGGCTTGGCGCCCCAACGCCGGCGATTGGGAACCTCCAAACCCCAGCGCTGGACTCACCCTGCAGCCCCCCGCCACCCGGGCCGCTAGGGGCGCCCCCCAGTCATTCAGGCGGGAGAAGGGGCAGGGCCCTCCGAGCCCCCGCCGACCTTCGACGGCCCCCCCGCCCCAAAGGGCTTGGGCCCACGTTCCCACTAGTCAGCGCCCTCACCTCAACCCGCCCCTCCGCTCGAAACACAGCAGGCGGATTGGACCTGCCGGACTCCTGGGGGCTAACCCGAACCCTAGGTGGGTCCCCGAGGGGCCCCTCCCAAGGGGCTTGGCGACCCAACGCCGGGGATTGGGAACCACCGAACCCCAGCGGTGGAATCACCCTGCAGCCCCCCACCACTCCGGCCGCTAGGGACGCCGCCGGTCATTCAGGCGGGAGAAGGAGCAGGGCCCTCCTAGCCCCTGATGACCTTCGAAGGCCCCCGCGCCAAAACGGTTGGGCCCACGCTCCCACTCCTCAGCACCCTCAGCTCGGCCTACCCCTCTGCTCGCCGCACATCCAGCAGGTCGGGCTTGCCGGCCTCCCGGGGGCTAACACTAACTCTAGGTGGGCTCCTGAGGGGCCCCACCCAAGGGGCCTGGCGCCTCAACGCCGGAGATTGGGGACCCGAGACCCAGCGCCGGACTCACCCTGCAGCCCCCCGCCACCTGGGCCGCTAGGGGGCCCGCCGGTCATTCAGGGCGTGAGAACGGGCAGGGCCCTCTGTGCCGCAGGCAACCTTCGAAGGCCCCCCCCCCCGCTCCAAGATATTTGGGCCAAGGCTCCAGCTCGCCAGCGCCCTCACTCCGCTCGCCCCTCCACTCGCTGCACAGCGGGCATTTCGGGCCTGCCGGCATCCTTCTTGCTAACCCTAACCCTAGGTCAGTCCCCGAGAGGCCCCTGACAAGGGGCCTGGGGCTGCAACGCTGGGGATTGGGGACCCCCGAGCCCCAGGGCCAGACTACCACTGCTGCCGTCCACCACCTGGGCCACTAGGGGCGCTGTCTCTCATTGAGGGCTGGAGAAGGGGCAGGGCCCTCCGAGCCCCCGCGGACCTTCGATGGCCCCCGCCCCAAAGCGCTTGGGCCCACGTTCCCACTCCTCAGCGCCCTCAGCTCGGCCTGCCCCTCCGCTCGCTGCACATCCAGCAGATCGGGCTTGCCGGACTCCTGGGGGCTAACCCGACCTCTAGGTGGGCTCCTGAGGGGCCCCATCCAAGGGGCCTGGCGCCCTAACGCCGGGGATTGGGAAGCTCCAAACCCCAGCACTGGACTCACCCTGCAGCCCACCGCCACCTGGGCCGTAGGGGCGCCACCGGTCATTCAGGGCGGGAGAACGGGTAGGGCCCTCCGAGTCCCCGGCGAGCTTCGAAGGCCCCGTGCGCCAAAACACTTGGGCCCTCGCTCCATCTCTCCAGCGCCCTCCCCTCCGCCCCACCCCCCGCTCGCCACACCGCCGGTGGATCCTGCCTGCCGGCGTCCTGAGGGCTAATCCTAAACCTAGGTGGGCCCCCGAAGAGCCCATCCCAAGGGGCCTGGCACCGCAACTCCAGGCATTGGGGACCCCCAGCCCCAGGGCAAGACTAACACTGCTGCCCCTCCACCACCTGGGCACTCGGGGCGCTGCCGCTCATTCAGGGCTGGAGGAGGGGCAGGGCCCTCTGAGCCCCCGCCGACCTTTGATGGCCCCCCGCCCCAAAGCGCTTGGGCCCACGTTCCCACCAGTCAGCGCCCTCACCTCAAGCGGCCCCTCCGCTCGAAAGACAGCAGGCGGATCGGACCTGCCGGCCACCTGGGGGTAACCTTAACCCTAGGGCGGTCCCCGAGGGACCCCTCCAAGGGGCCTTGCGCAGCCACGCCGGGGATCCTGGACGTCTTAGCCCCAGGGCCGTACTCACCCTGCAGCCCCCTGGCACCCGGGCTGCTAGGGGCACCGCCGGTCATTCAGGCGGGAGAAGGGGCAGGGCCCTCCTATCCCCGACCTCCTTCGAAGGCCCCCGCGCCAAAACCTGTGGACCCACGGTCCCGCTCTCCAGCTCCCTCCCCTCGGCCCGCCCCACCGCGAGCCACACAGCCAGGGGATTGGGCCTGAAGGCCTCCTGGGGGCTAACCCAAACCCTAGGTGGGTCCCCGAGGGGCCCATCCCAAGGGGCTTGGCGCCCCAACGCCGGCGATTGGGAACCTCCAAACCCCAGCGCTGGACTCACCCTGCAGCCCCCCGCCACCCGGGCCGCTAGGGGCGCCCCCCAGTCATTCAGGCGGGAGAAGGGGCAGGGCCCTCCGAGCCCCCGCCGACCTTCGACGGCCCCCCCGCCCCAAAGGGCTTGGGCCCACGTTCCCACTAGTCAGCGCCCTCACCTCAACCCGCCCCTCCGCTCGAAACACAGCAGGCGGATTGGACCTGCCGGACTCCTGGGGGCTAACCCGAACCCTAGGTGGGTCCCCGAGGGGCCCCTCCCAAGGGGCTTGGCGACCCAACGCCGGGGATTGGGAACCACCGAACCCCAGCGGTGGAATCACCCTGCAGCCCCCCACCACTCCGGCCGCTAGGGACGCCGCCGGTCATTCAGGCGGGAGAAGGAGCAGGGCCCTCCTAGCCCCTGATGACCTTCGAAGGCCCCCGCGCCAAAACGGTTGGGCCCACGCTCCCACTCCTCAGCACCCTCAGCTCGGCCTACCCCTCTGCTCGCCGCACATCCAGCAGGTCGGGCTTGCCGGCCTCCCGGGGGCTAACACTAACTCTAGGTGGGCTCCTGAGGGGCCCCACCCAAGGGGCCTGGCGCCTCAACGCCGGAGATTGGGGACCCGAGACCCAGCGCCGGACTCACCCTGCAGCCCCCCGCCACCTGGGCCGCTAGGGGGCCCGCCGGTCATTCAGGGCGTGAGAACGGGCAGGGCCCTCTGTGCCGCAGGCAACCTTCGAAGGCCCCCCCCCCCCCGCTCCAAGATATTTGGGCCAAGGCTCCAGCTCGCCAGCGCCCTCACTCCGCTCGCCCCTCCACTCGCTGCACAGCGGGCATTTCGGGCCTGCCGGCATCCTTCTTGCTAACCCTAACCCTAGGTCAGTCCCCGAGAGGCCCCTGACAAGGGGCCTGGGGCTGCAACGCTGGGGATTGGGGACCCCCGAGCCCCAGGGCCAGACTACCACTGCTGCCGTCCACCACCTGGGCCACTAGGGGCGCTGTCTCTCATTGAGGGCTGGAGAAGGGGCAGGGCCCTCCGAGCCCCCGCGGACCTTCGATGGCCCCCGCCCCAAAGCGCTTGGGCCCACGTTCCCACTCCTCAGCGCCCTCAGCTCGGCCTGCCCCTCCGCTCGCTGCACATCCAGCAGATCGGGCTTGCCGGACTCCTGGGGGCTAACCCGACCTCTAGGTGGGCTCCTGAGGGGCCCCATCCAAGGGGCCTGGCGCCCTAACGCCGGGGATTGGGAAGCTCCAAACCCCAGCACTGGACTCACCCTGCAGCCCACCGCCACCTGGGCCGTAGGGGCGCCACCGGTCATTCAGGGCGGGAGAACGGGTAGGGCCCTCCGAGTCCCCGGCGAGCTTCGAAGGCCCCGTGCGCCAAAACACTTGGGCCCTCGCTCCATCTCTCCAGCGCCCTCCCCTCCGCCCCACCCCCCGCTCGCCACACCGCCGGTGGATCCTGCCTGCCGGCGTCCTGAGGGCTAATCCTAAACCTAGGTGGGCCCCCGAAGAGCCCATCCCAAGGGGCCTGGCACCGCAACTCCAGGCATTGGGGACCCCCAGCCCCAGGGCAAGACTAACACTGCTGCCCCTCCACCACCTGGGCACTCGGGGCGCTGCCGCTCATTCAGGGCTGGAGGAGGGGCAGGGCCCTCTGAGCCCCCGCCGACCTTTGATGGCCCCCCGCCCCAAAGCGCTTGGGCCCACGTTCCCACCAGTCAGCGCCCTCACCTCAAGCGGCCCCTCCGCTCGAAAGACAGCAGGCGGATCGGACCTGCCGGCCACCTGGGGGTAACCTTAACCCTAGGGCGGTCCCCGAGGGACCCCTCCAAGGGGCCTTGCGCAGCCACGCCGGGGATCCTGGACGTCTTAGCCCCAGGGCCGTACTCACCCTGCAGCCCCCTGGCACCCGGGCTGCTAGGGGCACCGCCGGTCATTCAGGCGGGAGAAGGGGCAGGGCCCTCCTATCCCCGACCTCCTTCGAAGGCCCCCGCGCCAAAACCTGTGGGCCCACGGTCCCGCTCTCCAGCTCCCTCCCCTCGGCCCGCCCCACCGCGAGCCACACAGCCAGGGGATTGGGCCTGAAGGCCTCCTGGGGGCTAACCCAAACCCTAGGTGGGTCCCCGAGGGGCCCATCCCAAGGGGCTTGGCGCCCCAACGCCGGCGATTGGGAACCTCCAAACCCCAGCGCTGGACTCACCCTGCAGCCCCCCGCCACCCGGGCCGCTAGGGGCGCCCCCCAGTCATTCAGGCGGGAGAAGGGGCAGGGCCCTCCGAGCCCCCGCCGACCTTCGACGGCCCCCCCGCCCCAAAGGGCTTGGGCCCACGTTCCCACTAGTCAGCGCCCTCACCTCAACCCGCCCCTCCGCTCGAAACACAGCAGGCGGATTGGACCTGCCGGACTCCTGGGGGCTAACCCGAACCCTAGGTGGGTTCCCGAGGGGCCCCTCCCAAGGGGCTTGGCGACCCAACGCCGGGGATTGGGAACCACCGAACCCCAGCGGTGGAATCACCCTGCAGCCCCCCACCACTCCGGCCACTAGGGACGCCGCCGGTCATTCAGGCGAGAGAAGGAGCAGGGCCCTCCTAGCCCCTGATGACCTTCGAAGGCCCCCGCCCCAAACCGCTTGGGCCCACGTTCCCACTCCTCAGCGCCCTCAGCTTGGCCTGCCCCTCCGCTCGCTGCACATCCAGCAGATCGGGCTTGCCGGACTCCTGGGGGCTAACCCGACCTCTAGGTGGGCTCCTGAGGGGCCCCATCCAAGGGGCCTGGCGCCCTAACGCCGGGGATTGGGAAGCTCCAAACCCCAGCACTGGACTCACCCTGCAGCCCACCGCCACCTGGGCCGTAGGGGCGCCACCGGTCATTCAGGGCGGGAGAACGGGTAGGGCCCTCCGAGTCCCCGGCGAGCTTCGAAGGCCCCGTGCGCCAAAACACTTGGGCCCTCGCTCCATCTCTCCAGCGCCCTCCCCTCCGCCCCACCCCCCGCTCGCCGCACATCCAGCAGGTCGGGCTTGCCGGCCTCCCGGGGGCTAACACTAACTCTAGGTGGGCTCCTGAGGGGCCCCACCCAAGGGGCCTGGCGCCTCAACAACGGAGATTGGGGACCCGAGACCCAGCGCCGGACTCACCCTGCAGCCCCCCGCCACCTGGGCCGCTAGGGGGCCCGCTGGTCATTCAGGGCGTGAGAACGGGCAGGGCCCTCTGTGCCGCAGGCAACCTTCGAAGTCCCCCCCGCTCCAAAATGTTTGGGCCAAGGCTCCAGCTCGCCAGCGCCCTCACTCCGCTCGCCCCTCCACTCGCTGCAAAGCGGGCATTTCGGGCCTGCCGGCATCCTTCTTGCTAACCCTAACCCTAGGTCAGTCCCCGAGAGGCCCCTGACAAGGGGCCTGGGGCTGCAACGCTGGGGATTGGGGACCCCCGAGCCCCAGGGCCAGACTACCACTGCTGCCGTCCACCACCTGGGCCACTAGGGGCGCTGTCTCTCATTGAGGGCTGGAGAAGGGGCAGGGCCCTCCGAGCCCCCGCGGACCTTCGATGGCCCCCGCCCCAAAGCGCTTGGGCCCACGTTCCCACTCCTCAGCGCCCTCAGCTCGGCCTGCCCCTCCGCTCGCTGCACATCCAGCAGATCGGGCTTGCCGGACTCCTGGGGGCTAACCCGACCTCTAGGTGGGCTCCTGAGGGGCCCCATCCAAGGGGCCTGGCGCCCTAACGCCGGGGATTGGGAAGCTCCAAACCCCAGCACTGGACTCACCCTGCAGCCCACCGCCACCTGGGCCGTAGGGGCGCCACCGGTCATTCAGGGCGGGAGAACGGGTAGGGCCCTCCGAGTCCCCGGCGAGCTTCGAAGGCCCCGTGCGCCAAAACACTTGGGCCCTCGCTCCATCTCTCCAGCGCCCTCCCCTCCGCCCCACCCCCCGCTCGCCACACCGCCGGTGGATCCTGCCTGCCGGCGTCCTGAGGGCTAATCCTAAACCTAGGTGGGCCCCCGAAGAGCCCATCCCAAGGGGCCTGGCACCGCAACTCCAGGCATTGGGGACCCCCAGCCCCAGGGCAAGACTAACACTGCTGCCCCTCCACCACCTGGGCACTCGGGGCGCTGCCGCTCATTCAGGGCTGGAGGAGGGGCAGGGCCCTCTGAGCCCCCGCCGACCTTTGATGGCCCCCCGCCCCAAAGCGCTTGGGCCCACGTTCCCACCAGTCAGCGCCCTCACCTCAAGCGGCCCCTCCGCTCGAAAGACTGCAGGCGGATCGGACCTGCCGGCCACCTGGGGGTAACCTTAACCCTAGGGCGGTCCCCGAGGGACCCCTCCAAGGGGCCTTGCGCAGCCACGCCGGGGATCCTGGACGTCTTAGCCCCAGGGCCGTACTCACCCTGCAGCCCCCTGGCACCCGGGCTGCTAGGGGCACCGCCGGTCATTCAGGCGGGAGAAGGGGCAGGGCCCTCCTATCCCCGACCTCCTTCGAAGGCCCCCGCGCCAAAACCTGTGGGCCCACGGTCCCGCTCTCCAGCTCCCTCCCCTCGGCCCGCCCCACCGCGAGCCACACAGCCAGGGGATTGGGCCTGAAGGCCTCCTGGGGGCTAACCCAAACCCTAGGTGGGTCCCCGAGGGGCCCATCCCAAGGGGCTTGGCGCCCCAACGCCGGCGATTGGGAACCTCCAAACCCCAGCGCTGGACTCACCCTGCAGCCCCCCGCCACCCGGGCCGCTAGGGGCGCCCCCCAGTCATTCAGGCGGGAGAAGGGGCAGGGCCCTCCGAGCCCCCGCCGACCTTCGACGGCCCCCCCGCCCCAAAGGGCTTGGGCCCACGTTCCCACTAGTCAGCGCCCTCACCTCAACCCGCCCCTCCGCTCGAAACACAGCAGGCGGATTGGACCTGCCGGACTCCTGGGGGCTAACCCGAACCCTAGGTGGGTCCCCGAGGGGCCCCTCCCAAGGGGCTTGGCGACCCAACGCCGGGGATTGGGAACCACCGAACCCCAGCGGTGGAATCACCCTGCAGCCCCCCACCACTCCGGCCGCTAGGGACGCCGCCGGTCATTCAGGCGGGAGAAGGAGCAGGGCCCTCCTAGCCCCTGATGACCTTCGAAGGCCCCCGCGCCAAAACGGTTGGGCCCACGCTCCCACTCCTCAGCACCCTCAGCTCGGCCTACCCCTCTGCTCGCCGCACATCCAGCAGGTCGGGCTTGCCGGCCTCCCGGGGGCTAACACTAACTCTAGGTGGGCTCCTGAGGGGCCCCACCCAAGGGGCCTGGCGCCTCAACGCCAGAGATTGGGGACCCGAGACCCAGCGCCGGACTCACCCTGCAGCCCCCCGCCACCTGGGCCGCTAGGGGGCCCGCCGGTCATTCAGGGCGTGAGAACTGGCAGGGCCCTCTGTGCCGCAGGCAACCTTCGAAGGCCCCCCCCCCCCGCTCCAAAATGTTTGGGCCAAGGCTCCAGCTCGCCAGCGCCCTCACTCCGCTCGCCCCTCCACTCGCTGCACAGCGGGCATTTCGGGCCTGCCGGCATCCTTCTTGCTAACCCTAACCCTAGGTCAGTCCCCGAGAGGCCCCTGACAAGGGGCCTGGGGCTGCAACGCTGGGGATTGGGGACCCCCGAGCCCCAGGGCCAGACTACCACTGCTGCCGTCCACCACCTGGGCCACTAGGGGCGCTGTCTCTCATTGAGGGCTGGAGAAGGGGCAGGGCCCTCCGAGCCCCCGCGGACCTTCGATGGCCCCCGCCCCAAAGCGCTTGGGCCCACGTTCCCACTCCTCAGCGCCCTCAGCTCGGCCTGCCCCTCCGCTCGCTGCACATCCAGCAGATCGGGCTTGCCGGACTCCTGGGGGCTAACCCGACCTCTAGGTGGGCTCCTGAGGGGCCCCATCCAAGGGGCCTGGCGCCCTAACGCCGGGGATTGGGAAGCTCCAAACCCCAGCACTGGACTCACCCTGCAGCCCACCGCCACCTGGGCCGTAGGGGCGCCACCGGTCATTCAGGGCGGGAGAACGGGTAGGGCCCTCCGAGTCCCCGGCGAGCTTCGAAGGCCCCGTGCGCCAAAACACTTGGGCCCTCGCTCCATCTCTCCAGCGCCCTCCCCTCCGCCCCACCCCCCGCTCGCCACACCGCCGGTGGATCCTGCCTGCCGGCGTCCTGAGGGCTAATCCTAAACCTAGGTGGGCCCCCGAAGAGCCCATCCCAAGGGGCCTGGCACCGCAACTCCAGGCATTGGGGACCCCCAGCCCCAGGGCAAGACTAACACTGCTGCCCCTCCACCACCTGGGCACTCGGGGCGCTGCCGCTCATTCAGGGCTGGAGGAGGGGCAGGGCCCTCTGAGCCCCCGCCGACCTTTGATGGCCCCCCGCCCCAAAGCGCTTGGGCCCACGTTCCCACCAGTCAGCGCCCTCACCTCAAGCGGCCCCTCCGCTCGAAAGACTGCAGGCGGATCGGACCTGCCGGCCACCTGGGGGTAACCTTAACCCTAGGGCGGTCCCCGAGGGACCCCTCCAAGGGGCCTTGCGCAGCCACGCCGGGGATCCTGGCCGTCTTAGCCCCAGGGCCGTACTCACCCTGCAGCCCCCTGGCACCCGGGCTGCTAGGGGCACCGCCGGTCATTCAGGCGGGAGAAGGGGCAGGGCCCTCCTATCCCCGACCTCCTTCGAAGGCCCCCGCGCCAAAACCTGTGGGCCCACGGTCCCGCTCTCCAGCTCCCTCCCCTCGGCCCGCCCCACCGCGAGCCACACAGCCAGGGGATTGGGCCTGAAGGCCTCCTGGGGGCTAACCCAAACCCTAGGTGGGTCCCCGAGGGGCCCATCCCAAGGGGCTTGGCGCCCCAACGCCGGCGATTGGGAACCTCCAAACCCCAGCGCTGGACTCACCCTGCAGCCCCCCGCCACCCGGGCCGCTAGGGGCGCCCCCCAGTCATTCAGGCGGGAGAAGGGGCAGGGCCCTCCGAGCCCCCGCCGACCTTCGACGGCCCCCCCGCCCCAAAGGGCTTGGGCCCACGTTCCCACTAGTCAGCGCCCTCACCTCAACCCGCCCCTCCGCTCGAAACACAGCAGGCGGATTGGACCTGCCGGACTCCTGGGGGCTAACCCGAACCCTAGGTGGGTCCCCGAGGGGCCCCTCCCAAGGGGCTTGGCGACCCAACGCCGGGGATTGGGAACCACCGAACCCCAGCGGTGGAATCACCCTGCAGCCCCCCACCACTCCGGCCGCTAGGGACGCCGCCGGTCATTCAGGCGGGAGAAGGAGCAGGGCCCTCCTAGCCCCTGATGACCTTCGAAGGCCCCCGCGCCAAAACGGTTGGGCCCACGCTCCCACTCCTCAGCACCCTCAGCTCGGCCTACCCCTCTGCTCGCCGCACATCCAGCAGGTCGGGCTTGCCGGCCTCCCGGGGGCTAACACTAACTCTAGGTGGGCTCCTGAGGGGCCCCACCCAAGGGGCCTGGCGCCTCAACGCCGGAGATTGGGGACCCGAGACCCAGCGCCGGACTCACCCTGCAGCCCCCCGCCACCTGGGCCGCTAGGGGGCCCGCCGGTCATTCAGGGCGTGAGAACTGGCAGGGCCCTCTGTGCCGCAGGCAACCTTCGAAGGCCCCCCCCCCGCTCCAAAATGTTTGGGCCAAGGCTCCAGCTCGCCAGCGCCCTCACTCCGCTCGCCCCTCCACTCGCTGCACAGCGGGCATTTCGGGCCTGCCGGCATCCTTCTTGCTAACCCTAACCCTAGGTCAGTCCCCGAGAGGCCCCTGACAAGGGGCCTGGGGCTGCAACGCTGGGGATTGGGGACCCCCGAGCCCCAGGGCCAGACTACCACTGCTGCCGTCCACCACCTGGGCCACTAGGGGCGCTGTCTCTCATTGAGGGCTGGAGAAGGGGCAGGGCCCTCCGAGCCCCCGCGGACCTTCGATGGCCCCCGCCCCAAAGCGCTTGGGCCCACGTTCCCACTCCTCAGCGCCCTCAGCTCGGCCTGCCCCTCCGCTCGCTGCACATCCAGCAGATCGGGCTTGCCGGACTCCTGGGGGCTAACCCGACCTCTAGGTGGGCTCCTGAGGGGCCCCATCCAAGGGGCCTGGCGCCCTAACGCCGGGGATTGGGAAGCTCCAAACCCCAGCACTGGACTCACCCTGCAGCCCACCGCCACCTGGGCCGTAGGGGCGCCACCGGTCATTCAGGGCGGGAGAACGGGTAGGGCCCTCCGAGTCCCCGGCGAGCTTCGAAGGCCCCGTGCGCCAAAACACTTGGGCCCTCGCTCCATCTCTCCAGCGCCCTCCCCTCCGCCCCACCCCCCGCTCGCCACACCGCCGGTGGATCCTGCCTGCCGGCGTCCTGAGGGCTAATCCTAAACCTAGGTGGGCCCCCGAAGAGCCCATCCCAAGGGGCCTGGCACCGCAACTCCAGGCATTGGGGACCCCCAGCCCCAGGGCAAGACTAACACTGCTGCCCCTCCACCACCTGGGCACTCGGGGCGCTGCCGCTCATTCAGGGCTGGAGGAGGGGCAGGGCCCTCTGAGCCCCCGCCGACCTTTGATGGCCCCCCGCCCCAAAGCGCTTGGGCCCACGTTCCCACCAGTCAGCGCCCTCACCTCAAGCGGCCCCTCCGCTCGAAAGACTGCAGGCGGATCGGACCTGCCGGCCACCTGGGGGTAACCTTAACCCTAGGGCGGTCCCCGAGGGACCCCTCCAAGGGGCCTTGCGCAGCCACGCCGGGGATCCTGGACGTCTTAGCCCCAGGGCCGTACTCACCCTGCAGCCCCCTGGCACCCGGGCTGCTAGGGGCACCGCCGGTCATTCAGGCGGGAGAAGGGGCAGGGCCCTCCTATCCCCGACCTCCTTCGAAGGCCCCCGCGCCAAAACCTGTGGGCCCACGGTCCCGCTCTCCAGCTCCCTCCCCTCGGCCCGCCCCACCGCGAGCCACACAGCCAGGGGATTGGGCCTGAAGGCCTCCTGGGGGCTAACCCAAACCCTAGGTGGGTCCCCGAGGGGCCCATCCCAAGGGGCTTGGCGCCCCAACGCCGGCGATTGGGAACCTCCAAACCCCAGCGCTGGACTCACCCTGCAGCCCCCCGCCACCCGGGCCGCTAGGGGCGCCCCCCAGTCATTCAGGCGGGAGAAGGGGCAGGGCCCTCCGAGCCCCCGCCGACCTTCGACGGCCCCCCCGCCCCAAAGGGCTTGGGCCCACGTTCCCACTAGTCAGCGCCCTCACCTCAACCCGCCCCTCCGCTCGAAACACAGCAGGCGGATTGGACCTGCCGGACTCCTGGGGGCTAACCCGAACCCTAGGTGGGTCCCCGAGGGGCCCCTCCCAAGGGGCTTGGCGACCCAACGCCGGGGATTGGGAACCACCGAACCCCAGCGGTGGAATCACCCTGCAGCCCCCCACCACTCCGGCCGCTAGGGACGCCGCCGGTCATTCAGGCGGGAGAAGGAGCAGGGCCCTCCTAGCCCCTGATGACCTTCGAAGGCCCCCGCGCCAAAACGGTTGGGCCCACGCTCCCACTCCTCAGCACCCTCAGCTCGGCCTACCCCTCTGCTCGCCGCACATCCAGCAGGTCGGGCTTGCCGGCCTCCCGGGGGCTAACACTAACTCTAGGTGGGCTCCTGAGGGGCCCCACCCAAGGGGCCTGGCGCCTCAACGCCGGAGATTGGGGACCCGAGACCCAGCGCCGGACTCACCCTGCAGCCCCCCGCCACCTGGGCCGCTAGGGGGCCCGCCGGTCATTCAGGGCGTGAGAACGGGCAGGGCCCTCTGTGCCGCAGGCAACCTTCGAAGGCCCCCCCCCCGCTCCAAAATGTTTGGGCCAAGGCTCCAGCTCGCCAGCGCCCTCACTCCGCTCGCCCCTCCACTCGCTGCACAGCGGGCATTTCGGGCCTGCCGGCATCCTTCTTGCTAACCCTAACCCTAGGTCAGTCCCCGAGAGGCCCCTGACAAGGGGCCTGGGGCTGCAACGCTGGGGATTGGGGACCCCCGAGCCCCAGGGCCAGACTACCACTGCTGCCGTCCACCACCTGGGCCACTAGGGGCGCTGTCTCTCATTGAGGGCTGGAGAAGGGGCAGGGCCCTCCGAGCCCCCGCGGACCTTCGATGGCCCCCGCCCCAAAGCGCTTGGGCCCACGTTCCCACTCCTCAGCGCCCTCAGCTCGGCCTGCCCCTCCGCTCGCTGCACATCCAGCAGATCGGGCTTGCCGGACTCCTGGGGGCTAACCCGACCTCTAGGTGGGCTCCTGAGGGGCCCCATCCAAGGGGCCTGGCGCCCTAACGCCGGGGATTGGGAAGCTCCAAACCCCAGCACTGGACTCACCCTGCAGCCCACCGCCACCTGGGCCGTAGGGGCGCCACCGGTCATTCAGGGCGGGAGAACGGGTAGGGCCCTCCGAGTCCCCGGCGAGCTTCGAAGGCCCCGTGCGCCAAAACACTTGGGCCCTCGCTCCATCTCTCCAGCGCCCTCCCCTCCGCCCCACCCCCCGCTCGCCACACCGCCGGTGGATCCTGCCTGCCGGCGTCCTGAGGGCTAATCCTAAACCTAGGTGGGCCCCCGAAGAGCCCATCCCAAGGGGCCTGGCACCGCAACTCCAGGCATTGGGGACCCCCAGCCCCAGGGCAAGACTAACACTGCTGCCCCTCCACCACCTGGGCACTCGGGGCGCTGCCGCTCATTCAGGGCTGGAGGAGGGGCAGGGCCCTCTGAGCCCCCGCCGACCTTTGATGGCCCCCCGCCCCAAAGCGCTTGGGCCCACGTTCCCACCAGTCAGCGCCCTCACCTCAAGCGGCCCCTCCGCTCGAAAGACTGCAGGCGGATCGGACCTGCCGGCCACCTGGGGGTAACCTTAACCCTAGGGCGGTCCCCGAGGGACCCCTCCAAGGGGCCTTGCGCAGCCACGCCGGGGATCCTGGACGTCTTAGCCCCAGGGCCGTACTCACCCTGCAGCCCCCTGGCACCCGGGCTGCTAGGGGCACCGCCGGTCATTCAGGCGGGAGAAGGGGCAGGGCCCTCCTATCCCCGACCTCCTTCGAAGGCCCCCGCGCCAAAACCTGTGGGCCCACGGTCCCGCTCTCCAGCTCCCTCCCCTCGGCCCGCCCCACCGCGAGCCACACAGCCAGGGGATTGGGCCTGAAGGCCTCCTGGGGGCTAACCCAAACCCTAGGTGGGTCCCCGAGGGGCCCATCCCAAGGGGCTTGGCGCCCCAACGCCGGCGATTGGGAACCTCCAAACCCCAGCGCTGGACTCACCCTGCAGCCCCCCGCCACCCGGGCCGCTAGGGGCGCCCCCCAGTCATTCAGGCGGGAGAAGGGGCAGGGCCCTCCGAGCCCCCGCCGACCTTCGACGGCCCCCCCGCCCCAAAGGGCTTCGGCCCACGTTCCCACTAGTCAGCGCCCTCACCTCAACCCGCCCCTCCGCTCGAAACACAGCAGGCGGATTGGACCTGCCGGACTCCTGGGGGCTAACCCGAACCCTAGGTGGGTCCCCGAGGGGCCCCTCCCAAGGGGCTTGGCGACCCAACGCCGGGGATTGGGAACCACCGAACCCCAGCGGTGGAATCACCCTGCAGCCCCCCACCACTCCGGCCGCTAGGGACGCCGCCGGTCATTCAGGCGGGAGAAGGAGCAGGGCCCTCCTAGCCCCTGATGACCTTCGAAGGCCCCCGCGCCAAAACGGTTGGGCCCACGCTCCCACTCCTCAGCACCCTCAGCTCGGCCTACCCCTCTGCTCGCCGCACATCCAGCAGGTCGGGCTTGCCGGCCTCCCGGGGGCTAACACTAACTCTAGGTGGGCTCCTGAGGGGCCCCACCCAAGGGGCCTGGCGCCTCAACGCCGGAGATTGGGGACCCGAGACCCAGCGCCGGACTCACCCTGCAGCCCCCCGCCACCTGGGCCGCTAGGGGGCCCGCCGGTCATTCAGGGCGTGAGAACGGGCAGGGCCCTCTGTGCCGCAGGCAACCTTCGAAGGCCCCCCCCCGCTCCAAAATGTTTGGGCCAAGGCTCCAGCTCGCCAGCGCCCTCACTCCGCTCGCCCCTCCACTCGCTGCACAGCGGGCATTTCGGGCCTGCCGGCATCCTTCTTGCTAACCCTAACCCTAGGTCAGTCCCCGAGAGGCCCCTGACAAGGGGCCTGGGGCTGCAACGCTGGGGATTGGGGACCCCCGAGCCCCAGGGCCAGACTACCACTGCTGCCGTCCACCACCTGGGCCACTAGGGGCGCTGTCTCTCATTGAGGGCTGGAGAAGGGGCAGGGCCCTCCGAGCCCCCGCGGACCTTCGATGGCCCCCGCCCCAAAGCGCTTGGGCCCACGTTCCCACTCCTCAGCGCCCTCAGCTCGGCCTGCCCCTCCGCTCGCTGCACATCCAGCAGATCGGGCTTGCCGGACTCCTGGGGGCTAACCCGACCTCTAGGTGGGCTCCTGAGGGGCCCCATCCAAGGGGCCTGGCGCCCTAACGCCGGGGATTGGGAAGCTCCAAACCCCAGCACTGGACTCACCCTGCAGCCCACCGCCACCTGGGCCGTAGGGGCGCCACCGGTCATTCAGGGCGGGAGAACGGGTAGGGCCCTCCGAGTCCCCGGCGAGCTTCGAAGGCCCCGTGCGCCAAAACACTTGGGCCCTCGCTCCATCTCTCCAGCGCCCTCCCCTCCGCCCCACCCCCCGCTCGCCACACCGCCGGTGGATCCTGCCTGCCGGCGTCCTGAGGGCTAATCCTAAACCTAGGTGGGCCCCCGAAGAGCCCATCCCAAGGGGCCTGGCACCGCAACTCCAGGCATTGGGGACCCCCAGCCCCAGGGCAAGACTAACACTGCTGCCCCTCCACCACCTGGGCACTCGGGGCGCTGCCGCTCATTCAGGGCTGGAGGAGGGGCAGGGCCCTCTGAGCCCCCGCCGACCTTTGATGGCCCCCCGCCCCAAAGCGCTTGGGCCCACGTTCCCACCAGTCAGCGCCCTCACCTCAAGCGGCCCCTCCGCTCGAAAGACTGCAGGCGGATCGGACCTGCCGGCCACCTGGGGGTAACCTTAACCCTAGGGCGGTCCCCGAGGGACCCCTCCAAGGGGCCTTGCGCAGCCACGCCGGGGATCCTGGACGTCTTAGCCCCAGGGCCGTACTCACCCTGCAGCCCCCTGGCACCCGGGCTGCTAGGGGCACCGCCGGTCATTCAGGCGGGAGAAGGGGCAGGGCCCTCCTATCCCCGACCTCCTTCGAAGGCCCCCGCGCCAAAACCTGTGGGCCCACGGTCCCGCTCTCCAGCTCCCTCCCCTCGGCCCGCCCCACCGCGAGCCACACAGCCAGGGGATTGGGCCTGAAGGCCTCCTGGGGGCTAACCCAAACCCTAGGTGGGTCCCCGAGGGGCCCATCCCAAGGGGCTTGGCGCCCCAACGCCGGCGATTGGGAACCTCCAAACCCCAGCGCTGGACTCACCCTGCAGCCCCCCGCCACCCGGGCCGCTAGGGGCGCCCCCCAGTCATTCAGGCGGGAGAAGGGGCAGGGCCCTCCGAGCCCCCGCCGACCTTCGACGGCCCCCCCGCCCCAAAGGGCTTCGGCCCACGTTCCCACTAGTCAGCGCCCTCACCTCAACCCGCCCCTCCGCTCGAAACACAGCAGGCGGATTGGACCTGCCGGACTCCTGGGGGCTAACCCGAACCCTAGGTGGGTCCCCGAGGGGCCCCTCCCAAGGGGCTTGGCGACCCAACGCCGGGGATTGGGAACCACCGAACCCCAGCGGTGGAATCACCCTGCAGCCCCCCACCACTCCGGCCGCTAGGGACGCCGCCGGTCATTCAGGCGGGAGAAGGAGCAGGGCCCTCCTAGCCCCTGATGACCTTCGAAGGCCCCCGCGCCAAAACGGTTGGGCCCACGCTCCCACTCCTCAGCACCCTCAGCTCGGCCTACCCCTCTGCTCGCCGCACATCCAGCAGGTCGGGCTTGCCGGCCTCCCGGGGGCTAACACTAACTCTAGGTGGGCTCCTGAGGGGCCCCACCCAAGGGGCCTGGCGCCTCAACGCCGGAGATTGGGGACCCGAGACCCAGCGCCGGACTCACCCTGCAGCCCCCCGCCACCTGGGCCGCTAGGGGGCCCGCCGGTCATTCAGGGCGTGAGAACGGGCAGGGCCCTCTGTGCCGCAGGCAACCTTCGAAGGCCCCCCCCCGCTCCAAAATGTTTGGGCCAAGGCTCCAGCTCGCCAGCGCCCTCACTCCGCTCGCCCCTCCACTCGCTGCACAGCGGGCATTTCGGGCCTGCCGGCATCCTTCTTGCTAACCCTAACCCTAGGTCAGTCCCCGAGAGGCCCCTGACAAGGGGCCTGGGGCTGCAACGCTGGGGATTGGGGACCCCCGAGCCCCAGGGCCAGACTACCACTGCTGCCGTCCACCACCTGGGCCACTAGGGGCGCTGTCTCTCATTGAGGGCTGGAGAAGGGGCAGGGCCCTCCGAGCCCCCGCGGACCTTCGATGGCCCCCGCCCCAAAGCGCTTGGGCCCACGTTCCCACTCCTCAGCGCCCTCAGCTCGGCCTGCCCCTCCGCTCGCTGCACATCCAGCAGATCGGGCTTGCCGGACTCCTGGGGGCTAACCCGACCTCTAGGTGGGCTCCTGAGGGGCCCCATCCAAGGGGCCTGGCGCCCTAACGCCGGGGATTGGGAAGCTCCAAACCCCAGCACTGGACTCACCCTGCAGCCCACCGCCACCTGGGCCGTAGGGGCGCCACCGGTCATTCAGGGCGGGAGAACGGGTAGGGCCCTCCGAGTCCCCGGCGAGCTTCGAAGGCCCCGTGCGCCAAAACACTTGGGCCCTCGCTCCATCTCTCCAGCGCCCTCCCCTCCGCCCCACCCCCCGCTCGCCACACCGCCGGTGGATCCTGCCTGCCGGCGTCCTGAGGGCTAATCCTAAACCTAGGTGGGCCCCCGAAGAGCCCATCCCAAGGGGCCTGGCACCGCAACTCCAGGCATTGGGGACCCCCAGCCCCAGGGCAAGACTAACACTGCTGCCCCTCCACCACCTGGGCACTCGGGGCGCTGCCGCTCATTCAGGGCTGGAGGAGGGGCAGGGCCCTCTGAGCCCCCGCCGACCTTTGATGGCCCCCCGCCCCAAAGCGCTTGGGCCCACGTTCCCACCAGTCAGCGCCCTCACCTCAAGCGGCCCCTCCGCTCGAAAGACTGCAGGCGGATCGGACCTGCCGGCCACCTGGGGGTAACCTTAACCCTAGGGCGGTCCCCGAGGGACCCCTCCAAGGGGCCTTGCGCAGCCACGCCGGGGATCCTGGACGTCTTAGCCCCAGGGCCGTACTCACCCTGCAGCCCCCTGGCACCCGGGCTGCTAGGGGCACCGCCGGTCATTCAGGCGGGAGAAGGGGCAGGGCCCTCCTATCCCCGACCTCCTTCGAAGGCCCCCGCGCCAAAACCTGTGGGCCCACGGTCCCGCTCTCCAGCTCCCTCCCCTCGGCCCGCCCCACCGCGAGCCACACAGCCAGGGGATTGGGCCTGAAGGCCTCCTGGGGGCTAACCCAAACCCTAGGTGGGTCCCCGAGGGGCCCATCCCAAGGGGCTTGGCGCCCCAACGCCGGCGATTGGGAACCTCCAAACCCCAGCGCTGGACTCACCCTGCAGCCCCCCGCCACCCGGGCCGCTAGGGGCGCCCCCCAGTCATTCAGGCGGGAGAAGGGGCAGGGCCCTCCGAGCCCCCGCCGACCTTCGACGGCCCCCCCGCCCCAAAGGGCTTGGGCCCACGTTCCCACTAGTCAGCGCCCTCACCTCAACCCGCCCCTCCGCTCGAAACACAGCAGGCGGATTGGACCTGCCGGACTCCTGGGGGCTAACCCGAACCCTAGGTGGGTCCCCGAGGGGCCCCTCCCAAGGGGCTTGGCGACCCAACGCCGGGGATTGGGAACCACCGAACCCCAGCGGTGGAATCACCCTGCAGCCCCCCACCACTCCGGCCGCTAGGGACGCCGCCGGTCATTCAGGCGGGAGAAGGAGCAGGGCCCTCCTAGCCCCTGATGACCTTCGAAGGCCCCCGCGCCAAAACGGTTGGGCCCACGCTCCCACTCCTCAGCACCCTCAGCTCGGCCTACCCCTCTGCTCGCCGCACATCCAGCAGGTCGGGCTTGCCGGCCTCCCGGGGGCTAACACTAACTCTAGGTGGGCTCCTGAGGGGCCCCACCCAAGGGGCCTGGCGCCTCAACGCCGGAGATTGGGGACCCGAGACCCAGCGCCGGACTCACCCTGCAGCCCCCCGCCACCTGGGCCGCTAGGGGGCCCGCCGGTCATTCAGGGCGTGAGAACGGGCAGGGCCCTCTGTGCCGCAGGCAACCTTCGAAGGCCCCCCCCCGCTCCAAAATGTTTGGGCCAAGGCTCCAGCTCGCCAGCGCCCTCACTCCGCTCGCCCCTCCACTCGCTGCACAGCGGGCATTTCGGGCCTGCCGGCATCCTTCTTGCTAACCCTAACCCTAGGTCAGTCCCCGAGAGGCCCCTGACAAGGGGCCTGGGGCTGCAACGCTGGGGATTGGGGACCCCCGAGCCCCAGGGCCAGACTACCACTGCTGCCGTCCACCACCTGGGCCACTAGGGGCGCTGTCTCTCATTGAGGGCTGGAGAAGGGGCAGGGCCCTCCGAGCCCCCGCGGACCTTCGATGGCCCCCGCCCCAAAGGGCTTGGGCCCACGTTCCCACTCCTCAGCGCCCTCAGCTCGGCCTGCCCCTCCGCTCGCTGCACATCCAGCAGATCGGGCTTGCCGGACTCCTGGGGGCTAACCCGACCTCTAGGTGGGCTCCTGAGGGGCCCCATCCAAGGGGCCTGGCGCCCTAACGCCGGGGATTGGGAAGCTCCAAACCCCAGCACTGGACTCACCCTGCAGCCCACCGCCACCTGGGCCGTAGGGGCGCCACCGGTCATTCAGGGCGGGAGAACGGGTAGGGCCCTCCGAGTCCCCGGCGAGCTTCGAAGGCCCCGTGCGCCAAAACACTTGGGCCCTCGCTCCATCTCTCCAGCGCCCTCCCCTCCGCCCCACACCCCGCTCGCCACACCGCCGGTGGATCCTGCCTGCCGGCGTCCTGAGGGCTAATCCTAAACCTAGGTGGGCCCCCGAAGAGCCCATCCCAAGGGGCCTGGCACCGCAACTCCAGGCATTGGGGACCCCCAGCCCCAGGGCAAGACTAACACTGCTGCCCCTCCACCACCTGGGCACTCGGGGCGCTGCCGCTCATTCAGGGCTGGAGGAGGGGCAGGGCCCTCTGAGCCCCCGCCGACCTTTGATGGCCCCCCGCCCCAAAGCGCTTGGGCCCACGTTCCCACCAGTCAGCGCCCTCACCTCAACCCGCCCCTCCGCTCGAAACACAGCAGGCGGATTGGACCTGCCGGACTCCTGGGGGCTAACCCGAACCCTAGGTGGGTCCCCGAGGGGCCCCTCCCAAGGGGCTTGGCGACCCAACGCCGGGGATTGGGAACCACCGAACCCCAGCGGTGGAATCACCCTGCAGCCCCCCACCACTCCGGCCGCTAGGGACGCCGCCGGTCATTCAGGCGGGAGAAGGAGCAGGGCCCTCCTAGCCCCTGATGACCTTCGAAGGCCCCCGCGCCAAAACGGTTGGGCCCACGCTCCCACTCCTCAGCACCCTCAGCTCGGCCTACCCCTCTGCTCGCCGCACATCCAGCAGGTCGGGCTTGCCGGCCTCCCGGGGGCTAACACTAACTCTAGGTGGGCTCCTGAGGGGCCCCACCCAAGGGGCCTGGCGCCTCAACGCCGGAGATTGGGGACCCGAGACCCAGCGCCGGACTCACCCTGCAGCCCCCCGCCACCTGGGCCGCTAGGGGGCCCGCCGGTCATTCAGGGCGTGAGAACGGGCAGGGCCCTCTGTGCCGCAGGCAACCTTCGAAGGCCCCCCCCCCGCTCCAAAATGTTTGGGCCAAGGCTCCAGCTCGCCAGCGCCCTCACTCCGCTCGCCCCTCCACTCGCTGCACAGCGGGCATTTCGGGCCTGCCGGCATCCTTCTTGCTAACCCTAACCCTAGGTCAGTCCCCGAGAGGCCCCTGACAAGGGGCCTGGGGCTGCAACGCTGGGGATTGGGGACCCCCGAGCCCCAGGGCCAGACTACCACTGCTGCCGTCCACCACCTGGGCCACTAGGGGCGCTGTCTCTCATTCAGGGCTGGAGAAGGGGCAGGGCCCTCCGAGCCCCCGCGGACCTTCGATGGCCCCCGCCCCAAAGGGCTTGGGCCCACGTTCCCACTCCTCAGCGCCCTCAGCTCGGCCTGCCCCTCCGCTCGCTGCACATCCAGCAGATCGGGCTTGCCGGACTCCTGGGGGCTAACCCGACCTCTAGGTGGGCTCCTGAGGGGCCCCATCCAAGGGGCCTGGCGCCCTAACGCCGGGGATTGGGAAGCTCCAAACCCCAGCACTGGACTCACCCTGCAGCCCACCGCCACCTGGGCCGTAGGGGCGCCACCGGTCATTCAGGGCGGGAGAACGGGTAGGGCCCTCCGAGTCCCCGGCGAGCTTCGAAGGCCCCGTGCGCCAAAACACTTGGGCCCTCGCTCCATCTCTCCAGCGCCCTCCCCTCCGCCCCACCCCCCGCTCGCCACACCGCCAGTGGATCCTGCCTGCCGGCGTCCTGAGGGCTAATCCTAAACCTAGGTGGGCCCCCGAAGAGCCCATCCCAAGGGGCCTGGCACCGCAACTCCAGGCATTGGGGACCCCCAGCCCCAGGGCAAGACTAACACTGCTGCCCCTCCACCACCTGGGCACTCGGGGCGCTGCCGCTCATTCAGGGCTGGAGGAGGGGCAGGGCCCTCTGAGCCCCCGCCGACCTTTGATGGCCCCCCGCCCCAAAGCGCTTGGGCCCACGTTCCCACCAGTCAGCGCCCTCACCTCAAGCGGCCCCTCCGCTCGAAAGACTGCAGGCGGATCGGACCTGCCGGCCACCTGGGGGTAACCTTAACCCTAGGGCGGTCCCCGAGGGACCCCTCCAAGGGGCCTTGCGCAGCCACGCCGGGGATCCTGGACGTCTTAGCCCCAGGGCCGTACTCACCCTGCAGCCCCCTGGCACCCGGGCTGCTAGGGGCACCGCCGGTCATTCAGGCGGGAGAAGGGGCAGGGCCCTCCTATCCCCGACCTCCTTCGAAGGCCCCCGCGCCAAAACCTGTGGGCCCACGGTCCCGCTCTCCAGCTCCCTCCCCTCGGCCCGCCCCACCGCGAGCCACACAGCCAGGGGATTGGGCCTGAAGGCCTCCTGGGGGCTAACCCAAACCCTAGGTGGGTCCCCGAGGGGCCCATCCCAAGGGGCTTGGCGCCCCAACGCCGGCGATTGGGAACCTCCAAACCCCAGCGCTGGACTCACCCTGCAGCCCCCCGCCACCCGGGCCGCTAGGGGCGCCCCCCAGTCATTCAGGCGGGAGAAGGGGCAGGGCCCTCCGAGCCCCCGCCGACCTTCGACGGCCCCCCCGCCCCAAAGGGCTTGGGCCCACGTTCCCACTAGTCAGCGCCCTCACCTCAACCCGCCCCTCCGCTCGAAACACAGCAGGCGGATTGGACCTGCCGGACTCCTGGGGGCTAACCCGAACCCTAGGTGGGTCCCCGAGGGGCCCCTCCCAAGGGGCTTGGCGACCCAACGCCGGGGATTGGGAACCACCGAACCCCAGCGGTGGAATCACCCTGCAGCCCCCCACCACTCCGGCCGCTAGGGACGCCGCCGGTCATTCAGGCGGGAGAAGGAGCAGGGCCCTCCTAGCCCCTGATGACCTTCGAAGGCCCCCGCGCCAAAACGGTTGGGCCCACGCTCCCACTCCTCAGCACCCTCAGCTCGGCCTACCCCTCTGCTCGCCGCACATCCAGCAGGTCGGGCTTGCCGGCCTCCCGGGGGCTAACACTAACTCTAGGTGGGCTCCTGAGGGGCCCCACCCAAGGGGCCTGGCGCCTCAACGCCGGAGATTGGGGACCCGAGACCCAGCGCCGGACTCACCCTGCAGCCCCCCGCCACCTGGGCCGCTAGGGGGCCCGCCGGTCATTCAGGGCGTGAGAACGGGCAGGGCCCTCTGTGCCGCAGGCAACCTTCGAAGGCCCCCCTGCTCCAAAATGTTTGGGCCAAGGCTCCAGCTCGCCAGCGCCCTCACTCCGCTCGCCCCTCCACTCGCTGCACAGCGGGCATTTCGGGCCTGCCGGCATCCTTCTTGCTAACCCTAACCCTAGGTCAGTCCCCGAGAGGCCCCTGACAAGGGGCCTGGGGCTGCAACGCTGGGGATTGGGGACCCCCGAGCCCCAGGGCCAGACTACCACTGCTGCCGTCCACCACCTGGGCCACAAGGGGCGCTGTCTCTCATTCAGGGCTGGAGAAGGGGCAGGGCCCTCCGAGCCCCCGCGGACCTTCGATGGCCCCCACCCCAAAGGGCTTGGGCCCACGTTCCCACTCCTCAGCGCCCTCAGCTCGGCCTGCCCCTCCGCTCGCTGCACATCCAGCAGATCGGGCTTGCCGGACTCCTGGGGGCTAACCCGACCTCTAGGTGGGCTCCTGAGGGGCCCCATCCATGGGGCCTGGCGCCCTAACGCCGGGGATTGGGAAGCTCCAAACCCCAGCACTGGACTCACCCTGCAGCCCACCGCCACCTGGGCCGTAGGGGCGCCACCGGTCATTCAGGGCGGGAGAACGGGTAGGGCCCTCCGAGTCCCCGGCGAGCTTCGAAGGCCCCGTGCGCCAAAACACTTGGGCCCTCGCTCCATCTCTCCAGCGCCCTCCCCTCCGCCCCACCCCCCGCTCGCCACACCGCCGGTGGATCCTGCCTGCCGGCGTCCTGAGGGCTAATCCTAAACCTAGGTGGGCCCCCGAAGAGCCCATCCCAAGGGGCCTGGCACCGCAACTCCAGGCATTGGGGACCCCCAGCCCCAGGGCAAGACTAACACTGCTGCCCCTCCACCACCTGGGCACTCGGGGCGCTGCCGCTCATTCAGGGCTGGAGGAGGGGCAGGGCCCTCTGAGCCCCCGCCGACCTTTGATGGCCCCCCGCCCCAAAGCGCTTGGGCCCACGTTCCCACCAGTCAGCGCCCTCACCTCAAGCGGCCCCTCCGCTCGAAAGACTGCAGGCGGATCGGACCTGCCGGCCACCTGGGGGTAACCTTAACCCTAGGGCGGTCCCCGAGGGACCCCTCCAAGGGGCCTTGCGCAGCCACGCCGGGGATCCTGGACGTCTTAGCCCCAGGGCCGTACTCACCCTGCAGCCCCCTGGCACCCGGGCTGCTAGGGGCACCGCCGGTCATTCAGGCGGGAGAAGGGGCAGGGCCCTCCTATCCCCGACCTCCTTCGAAGGCCCCCGCGCCAAAACCTGTGGGCCCACGGTCCCGCTCTCCAGCTCCCTCCCCTCGGCCCGCCCCACCGCGAGCCACACAGCCAGGGGATTGGGCCTGAAGGCCTCCTGGGGGCTAACCCAAACCCTAGGTGGGTCCCCGAGGGGCCCATCCCAAGGGGCTTGGCGCCCCAACGCCGGCGATTGGGAACCTCCAAACCCCAGCGCTGGACTCACCCTGCAGCCCCCCGCCACCCGGGCCGCTAGGGGCGCCCCCCAGTCATTCAGGCGGGAGAAGGGGCAGGGCCCTCCGAGCCCCCGCCGACCTTCGACGGCCCCCCCGCCCCAAAGGGCTTGGGCCCACGTTCCCACTAGTCAGCGCCCTCACCTCAACCCGCCCCTCCGCTCGAAACACAGCAGGCGGATTGGACCTGCCGGACTCCTGGGGGCTAACCCGAACCCTAGGTGGGTCCCCGAGGGGCCCCTCCCAAGGGGCTTGGCGACCCAACGCCGGGGATTGGGAACCACCGAACCCCAGCGGTGGAATCACCCTGCAGCCCCCCACCACTCCGGCCGCTAGGGACGCCGCCGGTCATTCAGGCGGGAGAAGGAGCAGGGCCCTCCTAGCCCCTGATGACCTTCGAAGGCCCCCGCGCCAAAACGGTTGGGCCCACGCTCCCACTCCTCAGCACCCTCAGCTCGGCCTACCCCTCTGCTCGCCGCACATCCAGCAGGTCGGGCTTGCCGGCCTCCCGGGGGCTAACACTAACTCTAGGTGGGCTCCTGAGGGGCCCCACCCAAGGGGCCTGGCGCCTCAACGCCGGAGATTGGGGACCCGAGACCCAGCGCCGGACTCACCCTGCAGCCCCCCGCCACCTGGGCCGCTAGGGGGCCCGCCGGTCATTCAGGGCGTGAGAACGGGCAGGGCCCTCTGTGCCGCAG
Organism: Ursus arctos; assembly: GCF_023065955.2. Classification (NCBI taxonomy): domain Eukaryota; kingdom Metazoa; phylum Chordata; class Mammalia; order Carnivora; family Ursidae; genus Ursus; species Ursus arctos. The sequence continues at coordinate 34,377,000 of NW_026622997.1, read as the reverse complement.
GCAACCTTCGAAGGCCCCCCCCCCGCTCCAAAATGTTTGGGCCAAGGCTCCAGCTCGCCAGCGCCCTCACTCCGCTCGCCCCTCCACTCGCTGCACAGCGGGCATTTCGGGCCTGCCGGCATCCTTCTTGCTAACCCTAACCCTAGGTCAGTCCCCGAGAGGCCCCTGACAAGGGGCCTGGGGCTGCAACGCTGGGGATTGGGGACCCCCGAGCCCCAGGGCCAGACTACCACTGCTGCCGTCCACCACCTGGGCCACAAGGGGCGCTGTCTCTCATTCAGGGCTGGAGAAGGGGCAGGGCCCTCCGAGCCCCCGCGGACCTTCGATGGCCCCCGCCCCAAAGGGCTTGGGCCCACGTTCCCACTCCTCAGCGCCCTCAGCTCGGCCTGCCCCTCCGCTCGCTGCACATCCAGCAGATCGGGCTTGCCGGACTCCTGGGGGCTAACCCGACCTCTAGGTGGGCTCCTGAGGGGCCCCATCCAAGGGGCCTGGCGCCCTAACGCCGGGGATTGGGAAGCTCCAAACCCCAGCACTGGACTCACCCTGCAGCCCACCGCCACCTGGGCCGTAGGGGCGCCACCGGTCATTCAGGGCGGGAGAACGGGTAGGGCCCTCCGAGTCCCCGGCGAGCTTCGAAGGCCCCGTGCGCCAAAACACTTGGGCCCTCGCTCCATCTCTCCAGCGCCCTCCCCTCCGCCCCACCCCCCGCTCGCCACACCGCCGGTGGATCCTGCCTGCCGGCGTCCTGAGGGCTAATCCTAAACCTAGGTGGGCCCCCGAAGAGCCCATCCCAAGGGGCCTGGCACCGCAACTCCAGGCATTGGGGACCCCCAGCCCCAGGGCAAGACTAACACTGCTGCCCCTCCACCACCTGGGCACTCGGGGCGCTGCCGCTCATTCAGGGCTGGAGGAGGGGCAGGGCCCTCTGAGCCCCCGCCGACCTTTGATGGCCCCCCGCCCCAAAGCGCTTGGGCCCACGTTCCCACCAGTCAGCGCCCTCACCTCAAGCGGCCCCTCCGCTCGAAAGACTGCAGGCGGATCGGACCTGCCGGCCACCTGGGGGTAACCTTAACCCTAGGGCGGTCCCCGAGGGACCCCTCCAAGGGGCCTTGCGCAGCCACGCCGGGGATCCTGGACGTCTTAGCCCCAGGGCCGTACTCACCCTGCAGCCCCCTGGCACCCGGGCTGCTAGGGGCACCGCCGGTCATTCAGGCGGGAGAAGGGGCAGGGCCCTCCTATCCCCGACCTCCTTCGAAGGCCCCCGCGCCAAAACCTGTGGGCCCACGGTCCCGCTCTCCAGCTCCCTCCCCTCGGCCCGCCCCACCGCGAGCCACACAGCCAGGGGATTGGGCCTGAAGGCCTCCTGGGGGCTAACCCAAACCCTAGGTGGGTCCCCGAGGGGCCCATCCCAAGGGGCTTGGCGCCCCAACGCCGGCGATTGGGAACCTCCAAACCCCAGCGCTGGACTCACCCTGCAGCCCCCCGCCACCCGGGCCGCTAGGGGCGCCCCCCAGTCATTCAGGCGGGAGAAGGGGCAGGGCCCTCCGAGCCCCCGCCGACCTTCGACGGCCCCCCCGCCCCAAAGGGCTTGGGCCCACGTTCCCACTAGTCAGCGCCCTCACCTCAACCCGCCCCTCCGCTCGAAACACAGCAGGCGGATTGGACCTGCCGGACTCCTGGGGGCTAACCCGAACCCTAGGTGGGTCCCCGAGGGGCCCCTCCCAAGGGGCTTGGCGACCCAACGCCGGGGATTGGGAACCACCGAACCCCAGCGGTGGAATCACCCTGCAGCCCCCCACCACTCCGGCCGCTAGGGACGCCGCCGGTCATTCAGGCGGGAGAAGGAGCAGGGCCCTCCTAGCCCCTGATGACCTTCGAAGGCCCCCGCGCCAAAACGGTTGGGCCCACGCTCCCACTCCTCAGCACCCTCAGCACGGCCTACCCCTCTGCTCGCCGCACATCCAGCAGGTCGGGCTTGCCGGCCTCCCGGGGGCTAACACTAACTCTAGGTGGGCTCCTGAGGGGCCCCACCCAAGGGGCCTGGCGCCTCAACGCCGGAGATTGGGGACCCGAGACCCAGCGCCGGACTCACCCTGCAGCCCCCCGCCACCTGGGCCGCTAGGGGGCCCGCCGGTCATTCAGGGCGTGAGAACGGGCAGGGCCCTCTGTGCCGCAGGCAACCTTCGAAGGCCCCCCCCCGCTCCAAAATGTTTGGGCCAAGGCTCCAGCTCGCCAGCGCCCTCACTCCGCTCGCCCCTCCACTCGCTGCACAGCGGGCATTTCGGGCCTGCCGGCATCCTTCTTGCTAACCCTAACCCTAGGTCAGTCCCCGAGAGGCCCCTGACAAGGGGCCTGGGGCTGCAACGCTGGGGATTGGGGACCCCCGAGCCCCAGGGCCAGACTACCACTGCTGCCGTCCACCACCTGGGCCACTAGGGGCGCTGTCTCTCATTGAGGGCTGGAGAAGGGGCAGGGCCCTCGGAGCCCCCGCGGACCTTCGATGGCCCCCGCCCCAAAGCGCTTGGGCCCACGTTCCCACTCCTCAGCGCCCTCAGCTCGGCCTGCCCCTCCGCTCGCTGCACATCCAGCAGATCGGGCTTGCCGGACTCCTGGGGGCTAACCCGACCTCTAGGTGGGCTCCTGAGGGGCCCCATCCAAGGGGCCTGGCGCCCTAACGCCGGGGATTGGGAAGCTCCAAACCCCAGCACTGGACTCACCCTGCAGCCCACCGCCACCTGGGCCGTAGGGGCGCCACCGGTCATTCAGGGCGGGAGAACGGGTAGGGCCCTCCGAGTCCCCGGCGAGCTTCGAAGGCCCCGTGCGCCAAAACACTTGGGCCCTCGCTCCATCTCTCCAGCGCCCTCCCCTCCGCCCCACCCCCCGCTCGCCACACCGCCGGTGGATCCTGCCTGCCGGCGTCCTGAGGGCTAATCCTAAACCTAGGTGGGCCCCCGAAGAGCCCATCCCAAGGGGCCTGGCACCGCAACTCCAGGCATTGGGGACCCCCAGCCCCAGGGCAAGACTAACACTGCTGCCCCTCCACCACCTGGGCACTCGGGGCGCTGCCGCTCATTCAGGGCTGGAGGAGGGGCAGGGCCCTCTGAGCCCCCGCCGACCTTTGATGGCCCCCCGCCCCAAAGCGCTTGGGCCCACGTTCCCACCAGTCAGCGCCCTCACCTCAAGCGGCCCCTGCGCTCGAAAGACAGCAGGCGGATCGGACCTGCCGGCCACCTGGGGGTAACCTTAACCCTAGGGCGGTCCCCGAGGGACCCCTCCAAGGGGCCTTGCGCAGCCACGCCGGGGATCCTGGACGTCTTAGCCCCAGGGCCGTACTCACCCTGCAGCCCCCTGGCACCCGGGCTGCTAGGGGCACCGCCGGTCATTCAGGCGGGAGAAGGGGCAGGGCCCTCCTATCCCCGACCTCCTTCGAAGGCCCCCGCGCCAAAACCTGTGGGCCCACGGTCCCGCTCTCCAGCTCCCTCCCCTCGGCCCGCCCCACCGCGAGCCACACAGCCAGGGGATTGGGCCTGAAGGCCTCCTGGGGGCTAACCCAAACCCTAGGTGGGTCCCCGAGGGGCCCATCCCAAGGGGCTTGGCGCCCCAACGCCGGCGATTGGGAACCTCCAAACCCCAGCGCTGGACTCACCCTGCAGCCCCCCGCCACCCGGGCCGCTAGGGGCGCCCCCCAGTCATTCAGGCGGGAGAAGGGGCAGGGCCCTCCGAGCCCCCGCCGACCTTCGACGGCCCCCCCGCCCCAAAGGGCTTGGGCCCACGTTCCCACTAGTCAGCGCCCTCACCTCAACCCGCCCCTCCGCTCGAAACACAGCAGGCGGATTGGACCTGCCGGACTCCTGGGGGCTAACCCGAACCCTAGGTGGGTCCCCGAGGGGCCCCTCCCAAGGGGCTTGGCGACCCAACGCCGGGGATTGGGAACCACCGAACCCCAGCGGTGGAATCACCCTGCAGCCCCCCACCACTCCGGCCGCTAGGGACGCCGCCGGTCATTCAGGCGGGAGAAGGAGCAGGGCCCTCCTAGCCCCTGATGACCTTCGAAGGCCCCCGCGCCAAAACGGTTGGGCCCACGCTCCCACTCCTCAGCACCCTCAGCTCGGCCTACCCCTCTGCTCGCCGCACATCCAGCAGGTCGGGCTTGCCGGCCTCCCGGGGGCTAACACTAACTCTAGGTGGGCTCCTGAGGGGCCCCACCCAAGGGGCCTGGCGCCTCAACGCCGGAGATTGGGGACCCGAGACCCAGCGCCGGACTCACCCTGCAGCCCCCCGCCACCTGGGCCGCTAGGGGGCCCGCCGGTCATTCAGGGCGTGAGAACGGGCAGGGCCCTCTGTGCCGCAGGCAACCTTCGAAGGCCCCCCCCCGCTCCAAAATGTTTGGGCCAAGGCTCCAGCTCGCCAGCGCCCTCACTCCGCTCGCCCCTCCACTCGCTGCACAGCGGGCATTTCGGGCCTGCCGGCATCCTTCTTGCTAACCCTAACCCTAGGTCAGTCCCCGAGAGGCCCCTGACAAGGGGCCTGGGGCTGCAACGCTGGGGATTGGGGACCCCCGAGCCCCAGGGCCAGACTACCACTGCTGCCGTCCACCACCTGGGCCACTAGGGGCGCTGTCTCTCATTCAGGGCTGGAGAAGGGGCAGGGCCCTCCGAGCCCCCGCGGACCTTCGATGGCCCCCGCCCCAAAGCGCTTGGGCCCACGTTCCCACTCCTCAGCGCCCTCAGCTCGGCCTGCCCCTCCGCTCGCTGCACATCCAGCAGATCGGGCTTGCCGGACTCCTGGGGGCTAACCCGACCTCTAGGTGGGCTCCTGAGGGGCCCCATCCAAGGGGCCTGGCGCCCTAACGCCGGGGATTGGGAAGCTCCAAACCCCAGCACTGGACTCACCCTGCAGCCCACCGCCACCTGGGCCGTAGGGGCGCCACCGGTCATTCAGGGCGGGAGAACGGGTAGGGCCCTCCGAGTCCCCGGCGAGCTTCGAAGGCCCCGTGCGCCAAAACACTTGGGCCCTCGCTCCATCTCTCCAGCGCCCTCCCCTCCGCCCCACCCCCCGCTCGCCACACCGCCGGTGGATCCTGCCTGCCGGCGTCCTGAGGGCTAATCCTAAACCTAGGTGGGCCCCCGAAGAGCCCATCCCAAGGGGCCTGGCACCGCAACTCCAGGCATTGGGGACCCCCAGCCCCAGGGCAAGACTAACACTGCTGCCCCTCCACCACCTGGGCACTCGGGGCGCTGCCGCTCATTCAGGGCTGGAGGAGGGGCAGGGCCCTCTGAGCCCCCGCCGACCTTTGATGGCCCCCCGCCCCAAAGCGCTTGGGCCCACGTTCCCACCAGTCAGCGCCCTCACCTCAAGCGGCCCCTCCGCTCGAAAGACTGCAGGCGGATCGGACCTGCCGGCCACCTGGGGGTAACCTTAACCCTAGGGCGGTCCCCGAGGGACCCCTCCAAGGGGCCTTGCGCAGCCACGCCGGGGATCCTGGACGTCTTAGCCCCAGGGCCGTACTCACCCTGCAGCCCCCTGGCACCCGGGCTGCTAGGGGCACCGCCGGTCATTCAGGCGGGAGAAGGGGCAGGGCCCTCCTATCCCCGACCTCCTTCGAAGGCCCCCGCGCCAAAACCTGTGGGCCCACGGTCCCGCTCTCCAGCTCCCTCCCCTCGGCCCGCCCCACCGCGAGCCACACAGCCAGGGGATTGGGCCTGAAGGCCTCCTGGGGGCTAACCCAAACCCTAGGTGGGTCCCCGAGGGGCCCATCCCAAGGGGCTTGGCGCCCCAACGCCGGCGATTGGGAACCTCCAAACCCCAGCGCTGGACTCACCCTGCAGCCCCCCGCCACCCGGGCCGCTAGGGGCGCCCCCCAGTCATTCAGGCGGGAGAAGGGGCAGGGCCCTCCGAGCCCCCGCCGACCTTCGACGGCCCCCCCGCCCCAAAGGGCTTGGGCCCACGTTCCCACTAGTCAGCGCCCTCACCTCAACCCGCCCCTCCGCTCGAAACACAGCAGGCGGATTGGACCTGCCGGACTCCTGGGGGCTAACCCGAACCCTAGGTGGGTCCCCGAGGGGCCCCTCCCAAGGGGCTTGGCGACCCAACGCCGGGGATTGGGAACCACCGAACCCCAGCGGTGGAATCACCCTGCAGCCCCCCACCACTCCGGCCGCTAGGGACGCCGCCGGTCATTCAGGCGGGAGAAGGAGCAGGGCCCTCCTAGCCCCTGATGACCTTCGAAGGCCCCCGCGCCAAAACGGTTGGGCCCACGCTCCCACTCCTCAGCACCCTCAGCTCGGCCTACCCCTCTGCTCGACGCACATCCAGCAGGTCGGGCTTGCCGGCCTCCCGGGGGCTAACACTAACTCTAGGTGGGCTCCTGAGGGGCCCCACCCAAGGGGCCTGGCGCCTCAACGCCGGAGATTGGGGACCCGAGACCCAGCGCCGGACTCACCCTGCAGCCCCCCGCCACCTGGGCCGCTAGGGGGCCCGCCGGTCATTCAGGGCGTGAGAACGGGCAGGGCCCTCTGTGCCGCAGGCAACCTTCGAAGGCCCCCCCCCGCTCCAAAATGTTTGGGCCAAGGCTCCAGCTCGCCAGCGCCCTCACTCCGCTCGCCCCTCCACTCGCTGCACAGCGGGCATTTCGGGCCTGCCGGCATCCTTCTTGCTAACCCTAACCCTAGGTCAGTCCCCGAGAGGCCCCTGACAAGGGGCCTGGGGCTGCAACGCTGGGGATTGGGGACCCCCGAGCCCCAGGGCCAGACTACCACTGCTGCCGTCCACCACCTGGGCCACTAGGGGCGCTGTCTCTCATTCAGGGCTGGAGAAGGGGCAGGGCCCTCCGAGCCCCCGCGGACCTTCGATGGCCCCCGCCCCAAAGCGCTTGGGCCCACGTTCCCACTCCTCAGCGCCCTCAGCTCGGCCTGCCCCTCCGCTCGCTGCACATCCAGCAGATCGGGCTTGCCGGACTCCTGGGGGCTAACCCGACCTCTAGGTGGGCTCCTGAGGGGCCCCATCCAAGGGGCCTGGCGCCCTAACGCCGGGGATTGGGAAGCTCCAAACCCCAGCACTGGACTCACCCTGCAGCCCACCGCCACCTGGGCCGTAGGGGCGCCACCGGTCATTCAGGGCGGGAGAACGGGTAGGGCCCTCCGAGTCCCCGGCGAGCTTCGAAGGCCCCGTGCGCCAAAACACTTGGGCCCTCGCTCCATCTCTCCAGCGCCCTCCCCTCCGCCCCACCCCCCGCTCGCCACACCGCCGGTGGATCCTGCCTGCCGGCGTCCTGAGGGCTAATCCTAAACCTAGGTGGGCCCCCGAAGAGCCCATCCCAAGGGGCCTGGCACCGCAACTCCAGGCATTGGGGACCCCCAGCCCCAGGGCAAGACTAACACTGCTGCCCCTCCACCACCTGGGCACTCGGGGCGCTGCCGCTCATTCAGGGCTGGAGGAGGGGCAGGGCCCTCTGAGCCCCCGCCGACCTTTGATGGCCCCCCGCCCCAAAGCGCTTGGGCCCACGTTCCCACCAGTCAGCGCCCTCACCTCAAGCGGCCCCTCCGCTCGAAAGACTGCAGGCGGATCGGACCTGCCGGCCACCTGGGGGTAACCTTAACCCTAGGGCGGTCCCCGAGGGACCCCTCCAAGGGGCCTTGCGCAGCCACGCCGGGGATCCTGGACGTCTTAGCCCCAGGGCCGTACTCACCCTGCAGCCCCCTGGCACCCGGGCTGCTAGGGGCACCGCCGGTCATTCAGGCGGGAGAAGGGGCAGGGCCCTCCTATCCCCGACCTCCTTCGAAGGCCCCCGCGCCAAAACCTGTGGGCCCACGGTCCCGCTCTCCAGCTCCCTCCCCTCGGCCCGCCCCACCGCGAGCCACACAGCCAGGGGATTGGGCCTGAAGGCCTCCTGGGGGCTAACCCAAACCCTAGGTGGGTCCCCGAGGGGCCCATCCCAAGGGGCTTGGCGCCCCAACGCCGGCGATTGGGAACCTCCAAACCCCAGCGCTGGACTCACCCTGCAGCCCCCCGCCACCCGGGCCGCTAGGGGCGCCCCCCAGTCATTCAGGCGGGAGAAGGGGCAGGGCCCTCCGAGCCCCCGCCGACCTTCGACGGCCCCCCCGCCCCAAAGGGCTTGGGCCCACGTTCCCACTAGTCAGCGCCCTCACCTCAACCCGCCCCTCCGCTCGAAACACAGCAGGCGGATTGGACCTGCCGGACTCCTGGGGGCTAACCCGAACCCTAGGTGGGTCCCCGAGGGGCCCCTCCCAAGGGGCTTGGCGACCCAACGCCGGGGATTGGGAACCACCGAACCCCAGCGGTGGAATCACCCTGCAGCCCCCCACCACTCCGGCCGCTAGGGACGCCGCCGGTCATTCAGGCGGGAGAAGGAGCAGGGCCCTCCTAGCCCCTGATGACCTTCGAAGGCCCCCGCGCCAAAACGGTTGGGCCCACGCTCCCACTCCTCAGCACCCTCAGCTCGGCCTACCCCTCTGCTCGCCGCACATCCAGCAGGTCGGGCTTGCCGGCCTCCCGGGGGCTAACACTAACTCTAGGTGGGCTCCTGAGGGGCCCCACCCAAGGGGCCTGGCGCCTCAACGCCGGAGATTGGGGACCCGAGACCCAGCGCCGGACTCACCCTGCAGCCCCCCGCCACCTGGGCCGCTAGGGGGCCCGCCGGTCATTCAGGGCGTGAGAACGGGCAGGGCCCTCTGTGCCGCAGGCAACCTTCGAAGGCCCCCCCGCTCCAAAATGTTTGGGCCAAGGCTCCAGCTCGCCAGCGCCCTCACTCCGCTCGCCCCTCCACTCGCTGCACAGCGGGCATTTCGGGCCTGCCGGCATCCTTCTTGCTAACCCTAACCCTAGGTCAGTCCCCGAGAGGCCCCTGACAAGGGGCCTGGGGCTGCAACGCTGGGGATTGGGGACCCCCGAGCCCCAGGGCCAGACTACCACTGCTGCCGTCCACCACCTGGGCCACTAGGGGCGCTGTCTCTCATTCAGGGCTGGAGAAGGGGCAGGGCCCTCCGAGCCCCCGCGGACCTTCGATGGCCCCCGCCCCAAAGCGCTTGGGCCCACGTTCCCACTCCTCAGCGCCCTCAGCTCGGCCTGCCCCTCCGCTCGCTGCACATCCAGCAGATCGGGCTTGCCGGACTCCTGGGGGCTAACCCGACCTCTAGGTGGGCTCCTGAGGGGCCCCATCCAAGGGGCCTGGCGCCCTAACGCCAGGGATTGGGAAGCTCCAAACCCCAGCACTGGACTCACCCTGCAGCCCACCACCACCTGGGCCGTAGGGGCGCCACCGGTCATTCAGGGCGGGAGAACGGGTAGGGCCCTCCGAGTCCCCGGCGAGCTTCGAAGGCCCCGTGCGCCAAAACACTTGGGCCCTCGCTCCATCTCTCCAGCGCCCTCCCCTCCGCCCCACCCCCCGCTCGCCACACCGCCGGTGGATCCTGCCTGCCGGCGTCCTGAGGGCTAATCCTAAACCTAGGTGGGCCCCCGAAGAGCCCATCCCAAGGGGCCTGGCACCGCAACTCCAGGCATTGGGGACCCCCAGCCCCAGGGCAAGACTAACACTGCTGCCCCTCCACCACCTGGGCACTCGGGGCGCTGCCGCTCATTCAGGGCTGGAGGAGGGGCAGGGCCCTCTGAGCCCCCGCCGACCTTTGATGGCCCCCCGCCCCAAAGCGCTTGGGCCCACGTTCCCACCAGTCAGCGCCCTCACCTCAAGCGGCCCCTCCGCTCGAAAGACTGCAGGCGGATCGGACCTGCCGGCCACCTGGGGGTAACCTTAACCCTAGGGCGGTCCCCGAGGGACCCCTCCAAGGGGCCTTGCGCAGCCACGCCGGGGATCCTGGACGTCTTAGCCCCAGGGCCGTACTCACCCTGCAGCCCCCTGGCACCCGGGCTGCTAGGGGCACCGCCGGTCATTCAGGCGGGAGAAGGGGCAGGGCCCTCCTATCCCCGACCTCCTTCGAAGGCCCCCGCGCCAAAACCTGTGGGCCCACGGTCCCGCTCTCCAGCTCCCTCCCCTCGGCCCGCCCCACCGCGAGCCACACAGCCAGGGGATTGGGCCTGAAGGCCTCCTGGGGGCTAACCCAAACCCTAGGTGGGTCCCCGAGGGGCCCATCCCAAGGGGCTTGGCGCCCCAACGCCGGCGATTGGGAACCTCCAAACCCCAGCGCTGGACTCACCCTGCAGCCCCCCGCCACCCGGGCCGCTAGGGGCGCCCCCCAGTCATTCAGGCGGGAGAAGGGGCAGGGCCCTCCGAGCCCCCGCCGACCTTCGACGGCCCCCCCGCCCCAAAGGGCTTGGGCCCACGTTCCCACTAGTCAGCGCCCTCACCTCAACCCGCCCCTCCGCTCGAAACACAGCAGGCGGATTGGACCTGCCGGACTCCTGGGGGCTAACCCGAACCCTAGGTGGGTCCCCGAGGGGCCCCTCCCAAGGGGCTTGGCGACCCAACGCCGGGGATTGGGAACCACCGAACCCCAGCGGTGGAATCACCCTGCAGCCCCCCACCACTCCGGCCGCTAGGGACGCCGCCGGTCATTCAGGCGGGAGAAGGAGCAGGGCCCTCCTAGCCCCTGATGACCTTCGAAGGCCCCCGCGCCAAAACGGTTGGGCCCACGCTCCCACTCCTCAGCACCCTCAGCTCGGCCTACCCCTCTGCTCGACGCACATCCAGCAGGTCGGGCTTGCCGGCCTCCCGGGGGCTAACACTAACTCTAGGTGGGCTCCTGAGGGGCCCCACCCAAGGGGCCTGGCGCCTCAACGCCGGAGATTGGGGACCCGAGACCCAGCGCCGGACTCACCCTGCAGCCCCCCGCCACCTGGGCCGCTAGGGGGCCCGCCGGTCATTCAGGGCGTGAGAACGGGCAGGGCCCTCTGTGCCGCAGGCAACCTTCGAAGGCCCCCCCCCGCTCCAAAATGTTTGGGCCAAGGCTCCAGCTCGCCAGCGCCCTCACTCCGCTCGCCCCTCCACTCGCTGCACAGCGGGCATTTCGGGCCTGCCGGCATCCTTCTTGCTAACCCTAACCCTAGGTCAGTCCCCGAGAGGCCCCTGACAAGGGGCCTGGGGCTGCAACGCTGGGGATTGGGGACCCCCGAGCCCCAGGGCCAGACTACCACTGCTGCCGTCCACCACCTGGGCCACTAGGGGCGCTGTCTCTCATTCAGGGCTGGAGAAGGGGCAGGGCCCTCCGAGCCCCCGCGGACCTTCGATGGCCCCCGCCCCAAAGCGCTTGGGCCCACGTTCCCACTCCTCAGCGCCCTCAGCTCGGCCTGCCCCTCCGCTCGCTGCACATCCAGCAGATCGGGCTTGCCGGACTCCTGGGGGCTAACCCGACCTCTAGGTGGGCTCCTGAGGGGCCCCATCCAAGGGGCCTGGCGCCCTAACGCCGGGGATTGGGAAGCTCCAAACCCCAGCACTGGACTCACCCTGCAGCCCACCGCCACCTGGGCCGTAGGGGCGCCACCGGTCATTCAGGGCGGGAGAACGGGTAGGGCCCTCCGAGTCCCCGGCGAGCTTCGAAGGCCCCGTGCGCCAAAACACTTGGGCCCTCGCTCCATCTCTCCAGCGCCCTCCCCTCCGCCCCACCCCCCGCTCGCCACACCGCCGGTGGATCCTGCCTGCCGGCGTCCTGAGGGCTAATCCTAAACCTAGGTGGGCCCCCGAAGAGCCCATCCCAAGGGGCCTGGCACCGCAACTCCAGGCATTGGGGACCCCCAGCCCCAGGGCAAGACTAACACTGCTGCCCCTCCACCACCTGGGCACTCGGGGCGCTGCCGCTCATTCAGGGCTGGAGGAGGGGCAGGGCCCTCTGAGCCCCCGCCGACCTTTGATGGCCCCCCGCCCCAAAGCGCTTGGGCCCACGTTCCCACCAGTCAGCGCCCTCACCTCAAGCGGCCCCTCCGCTCGAAAGACTGCAGGCGGATCGGACCTGCCGGCCACCTGGGGGTAACCTTAACCCTAGGGCGGTCCCCGAGGGACCCCTCCAAGGGGCCTTGCGCAGCCACGCCGGGGATCCTGGACGTCTTAGCCCCAGGGCCGTACTCACCCTGCAGCCCCCTGGCACCCGGGCTGCTAGGGGCACCGCCGGTCATTCAGGCGGGAGAAGGGGCAGGGCCCTCCTATCCCCGACCTCCTTCGAAGGCCCCCGCGCCAAAACCTGTGGGCCCACGGTCCCGCTCTCCAGCTCCCTCCCCTCGGCCCGCCCCACCGCGAGCCACACAGCCAGGGGATTGGGCCTGAAGGCCTCCTGGGGGCTAACCCAAACCCTAGGTGGGTCCCCGAGGGGCCCATCCCAAGGGGCTTGGCGCCCCAACGCCGGCGATTGGGAACCTCCAAACCCCAGCGCTGGACTCACCCTGCAGCCCCCCGCCACCCGGGCCGCTAGGGGCGCCCCCCAGTCATTCAGGCGGGAGAAGGGGCAGGGCCCTCCGAGCCCCCGCCGACCTTCGACGGCCCCCCCGCCCCAAAGGGCTTGGGCCCACGTTCCCACTAGTCAGCGCCCTCACCTCAACCCGCCCCTCCGCTCGAAACACAGCAGGCGGATTGGACCTGCCGGACTCCTGGGGGCTAACCCGAACCCTAGGTGGGTCCCCGAGGGGCCCCTCCCAAGGGGCTTGGCGACCCAACGCCGGGGATTGGGAACCACCGAACCCCAGCGGTGGAATCACCCTGCAGCCCCCCACCACTCCGGCCGCTAGGGACGCCGCCGGTCATTCAGGCGGGAGAAGGAGCAGGGCCCTCCTAGCCCCTGATGACCTTCGAAGGCCCCCGCGCCAAAACGGTTGGGCCCACGCTCCCACTCCTCAGCACCCTCAGCTCGGCCTACCCCTCTGCTCGCCGCACATCCAGCAGGTCGGGCTTGCCGGCCTCCCGGGGGCTAACACTAACTCTAGGTGGGCTCCTGAGGGGCCCCACCCAAGGGGCCTGGCGCCTCAACGCCGGAGATTGGGGACCCGAGACCCAGCGCCGGACTCACCCTGCAGCCCCCCGCCACCTGGGCCGCTAGGGGGCCCGCCGGTCATTCAGGGCGTGAGAACGGGCAGGGCCCTCTGTGCCGCAGGCAACCTTCGAAGGCCCCCCCGCTCCAAAATGTTTGGGCCAAGGCTCCAGCTCGCCAGCGCCCTCACTCCGCTCGCCCCTCCACTCGCTGCACAGCGGGCATTTCGGGCCTGCCGGCATCCTTCTTGCTAACCCTAACCCTAGGTCAGTCCCCGAGAGGCCCCTGACAAGGGGCCTGGGGCTGCAACGCTGGGGATTGGGGACCCCCGAGCCCCAGGGCCAGACTACCACTGCTGCCGTCCACCACCTGGGCCACTAGGGGCGCTGTCTCTCATTGAGGGCTGGAGAAGGGGCAGGGCCCTCCGAGCCCCCGCGGACCTTCGATGGCCCCCGCCCCAAAGCGCTTGGGCCCACGTTCCCACTCCTCAGCGCCCTCAGCTCGGCCTGCCCCTCCGCTCGCTGCACATCCAGCAGATCGGGCTTGCCGGACTCCTGGGGGCTAACCCGACCTCTAGGTGGGCTCCTGAGGGGCCCCATCCAAGGGGCCTGGCGCCCTAACGCCAGGGATTGGGAAGCTCCAAACCCCAGCACTGGACTCACCCTGCAGCCCACCACCACCTGGGCCGTAGGGGCGCCACCGGTCATTCAGGGCGGGAGAACGGGTAGGGCCCTCCGAGTCCCCGGCGAGCTTCGAAGGCCCCGTGCGCCAAAACACTTGGGCCCTCGCTCCATCTCTCCAGCGCCCTCCCCTCCGCCCCACCCCCCGCTCGCCACACCGCCGGTGGATCCTGCCTGCCGGCGTCCTGAGGGCTAATCCTAAACCTAGGTGGGCCCCCGAAGAGCCCATCCCAAGGGGCCTGGCACCGCAACTCCAGGCATTGGGGACCCCCAGCCCCAGGGCAAGACTAACACTGCTGCCCCTCCACCACCTGGGCACTCGGGGCGCTGCCGCTCATTCAGGGCTGGAGGAGGGGCAGGGCCCTCTGAGCCCCCGCCGACCTTTGATGGCCCCCCGCCCCAAAGCGCTTGGGCCCACGTTCCCACCAGTCAGCGCCCTCACCTCAAGCGGCCCCTCCGCTCGAAAGACTGCAGGCGGATCGGACCTGCCGGCCACCTGGGGGTAACCTTAACCCTAGGGCGGTCCCCGAGGGACCCCTCCAAGGGGCCTTGCGCAGCCACGCCGGGGATCCTGGACGTCTTAGCCCCAGGGCCGTACTCACCCTGCAGCCCCCTGGCACCCGGGCTGCTAGGGGCACCGCCGGTCATTCAGGCGGGAGAAGGGGCAGGGCCCTCCTATCCCCGACCTCCTTCGAAGGCCCCCGCGCCAAAACCTGTGGGCCCACGGTCCCGCTCTCCAGCTCCCTCCCCTCGGCCCGCCCCACCGCGAGCCACACAGCCAGGGGATTGGGCCTGAAGGCCTCCTGGGGGCTAACCCAAACCCTAGGTGGGTCCCCGAGGGGCCCATCCCAAGGGGCTTGGCGCCCCAACGCCGGCGATTGGGAACCTCCAAACCCCAGCGCTGGACTCACCCTGCAGCCCCCCGCCACCCGGGCCGCTAGGGGCGCCCCCCAGTCATTCAGGCGGGAGAAGGGGCAGGGCCCTCCGAGCCCCCGCCGACCTTCGACGGCCCCCCCGCCCCAAAGGGCTTGGGCCCACGTTCCCACTAGTCAGCGCCCTCACCTCAACCCGCCCCTCCGCTCGAAACACAGCAGGCGGATTGGACCTGCCGGACTCCTGGGGGCTAACCCGAACCCTAGGTGGGTCCCCGAGGGGCCCCTCCCAAGGGGCTTGGCGACCCAACGCCGGGGATTGGGAACCACCGAACCCCAGCGGTGGAATCACCCTGCAGCCCCCCACCACTCCGGCCGCTAGGGACGCCGCCGGTCATTCAGGCGGGAGAAGGAGCAGGGCCCTCCTAGCCCCTGATGACCTTCGAAGGCCCCCGCGCCAAAACGGTTGGGCCCACGCTCCCACTCCTCAGCACCCTCAGCTCGGCCTACCCCTCTGCTCGCCGCACATCCAGCAGGTCGGGCTTGCCGGCCTCCCGGGGGCTAACACTAACTCTAGGTGGGCTCCTGAGGGGCCCCACCCAAGGGGCCTGGCGCCTCAACGCCGGAGATTGGGGACCCGAGACCCAGCGCCGGACTCACCCTGCAGCCCCCCGCCACCTGGGCCGCTAGGGGGCCCGCCGGTCATTCAGGGCGTGAGAACGGGCAGGGCCCTCTGTGCCGCAGGCAACCTTCGAAGGCCCCCCCGCTCCAAAATGTTTGGGCCAAGGCTCCAGCTCGCCAGCGCCCTCACTCCGCTCGCCCCTCCACTCGCTGCACAGCGGGCATTTCGGGCCTGCCGGCATCCTTCTTGCTAACCCTAACCCTAGGTCAGTCCCCGAGAGGCCCCTGACAAGGGGCCTGGGGCTGCAACGCTGGGGATTGGGGACCCCCGAGCCCCAGGGCCAGACTACCACTGCTGCCGTCCACCACCTGGGCCACTAGGGGCGCTGTCTCTCATTGAGGGCTGGAGAAGGGGCAGGGCCCTCCGAGCCCCCGCGGACCTTCGATGGCCCCCGCCCCAAAGCGCTTGGGCCCACGTTCCCACTCCTCAGCGCCCTCAGCTCGGCCTGCCCCTCCGCTCGCTGCACATCCAGCAGATCGGGCTTGCCGGACTCCTGGGGGCTAACCCGACCTCTAGGTGGGCTCCTGAGGGGCCCCATCCAAGGGGCCTGGCGCCCTAACGCCGGGGATTGGGAAGCTCCAAACCCCAGCACTGGACTCACCCTGCAGCCCA
The DNA here is from genome assembly GCF_023065955.2 of Ursus arctos. Lineage (NCBI taxonomy): Eukaryota > Metazoa > Chordata > Mammalia > Carnivora > Ursidae > Ursus > Ursus arctos. Next base: position 34,361,228 of record NW_026622997.1, on the reverse strand, counting down.
CCGCCACCTGGGCCGTAGGGGCGCCACCGGTCATTCAGGGCGGGAGAACGGGTAGGGCCCTCCGAGTCCCCGGCGAGCTTCGAAGGCCCCGTGCGCCAAAACACTTGGGCCCTCGCTCCATCTCTCCAGCGCCCTCCCCTCCGCCCCACCCCCCGCTCGCCACACCGCCGGTGGATCCTGCCTGCCGGCGTCCTGAGGGCTAATCCTAAACCTAGGTGGGCCCCCGAAGAGCCCATCCCAAGGGGCCTGGCACCGCAACTCCAGGCATTGGGGACCCCCAGCCCCAGGGCAAGACTAACACTGCTGCCCCTCCACCACCTGGGCACTCGGGGCGCTGCCGCTCATTCAGGGCTGGAGGAGGGGCAGGGCCCTCTGAGCCCCCGCCGACCTTTGATGGCCCCCCGCCCCAAAGCGCTTGGGCCCACGTTCCCACCAGTCAGCGCCCTCACCTCAAGCGGCCCCTCCGCTCGAAAGACTGCAGGCGGATCGGACCTGCCGGCCACCTGGGGGTAACCTTAACCCTAGGGCGGTCCCCGAGGGACCCCTCCAAGGGGCCTTGCGCAGCCACGCCGGGGATCCTGGACGTCTTAGCCCCAGGGCCGTACTCACCCTGCAGCCCCCTGGCACCCGGGCTGCTAGGGGCACCGCCGGTCATTCAGGCGGGAGAAGGGGCAGGGCCCTCCTATCCCCGACCTCCTTCGAAGGCCCCCGCGCCAAAACCTGTGGGCCCACGGTCCCGCTCTCCAGCTCCCTCCCCTCGGCCCGCCCCACCGCGAGCCACACAGCCAGGGGATTGGGCCTGAAGGCCTCCTGGGGGCTAACCCAAACCCTAGGTGGGTCCCCGAGGGGCCCATCCCAAGGGGCTTGGCGCCCCAACGCCGGCGATTGGGAACCTCCAAACCCCAGCGCTGGACTCACCCTGCAGCCCCCCGCCACCCGGGCCGCTAGGGGCGCCCCCCAGTCATTCAGGCGGGAGAAGGGGCAGGGCCCTCCGAGCCCCCGCCGACCTTCGACGGCCCCCCCGCCCCAAAGGGCTTGGGCCCACGTTCCCACTAGTCAGCGCCCTCACCTCAACCCGCCCCTCCGCTCGAAACACAGCAGGCGGATTGGACCTGCCGGACTCCTGGGGGCTAACCCGAACCCTAGGTGGGTCCCCGAGGGGCCCCTCCCAAGGGGCTTGGCGACCCAACGCCGGGGATTGGGAACCACCGAACCCCAGCGGTGGAATCACCCTGCAGCCCCCCACCACTCCGGCCGCTAGGGACGCCGCCGGTCATTCAGGCGGGAGAAGGAGCAGGGCCCTCCTAGCCCCTGATGACCTTCGAAGGCCCCCGCGCCAAAACGGTTGGGCCCACGCTCCCACTCCTCAGCACCCTCAGCTCGGCCTACCCCTCTGCTCGACGCACATCCAGCAGGTCGGGCTTGCCGGCCTCCCGGGGGCTAACACTAACTCTAGGTGGGCTCCTGAGGGGCCCCACCCAAGGGGCCTGGCGCCTCAACGCCGGAGATTGGGGACCCGAGACCCAGCGCCGGACTCACCCTGCAGCCCCCCGCCACCTGGGCCGCTAGGGGGCCCGCCGGTCATTCAGGGCGTGAGAACGGGCAGGGCCCTCTGTGCCGCAGGCAACCTTCGAAGGCCCCCCCCCCCGCTCCAAAATGTTTGGGCCAAGGCTCCAGCTCGCCAGCGCCCTCACTCCGCTCGCCCCTCCACTCGCTGCACAGCGGGCATTTCGGGCCTGCCGGCATCCTTCTTGCTAACCCTAACCCTAGGTCAGTCCCCGAGAGGCCCCTGACAAGGGGCCTGGGGCTGCAACGCTGGGGATTGGGGACCCCCGAGCCCCAGGGCCAGACTACCACTGCTGCCGTCCACCACCTGGGCCACTAGGGGCGCTGTCTCTCATTCAGGGCTGGAGAAGGGGCAGGGCCCTCCGAGCCCCCGCGGACCTTCGATGGCCCCCGCCCCAAAGCGCTTGGGCCCACGTTCCCACTCCTCAGCGCCCTCAGCTCGGCCTGCCCCTCCGCTCGCTGCACATCCAGCAGATCGGGCTTGCCGGACTCCTGGGGGCTAACCCGACCTCTAGGTGGGCTCCTGAGGGGCCCCATCCAAGGGGCCTGGCGCCCTAACGCCGGGGATTGGGAAGCTCCAAACCCCAGCACTGGACTCACCCTGCAGCCCACCGCCACCTGGGCCGTAGGGGCGCCACCGGTCATTCAGGGCGGGAGAACGGGTAGGGCCCTCCGAGTCCCCGGCGAGCTTCGAAGGCCCCGTGCGCCAAAACACTTGGGCCCTCGCTCCATCTCTCCAGCGCCCTCCCCTCCGCCCCACCCCCCGCTCGCCACACCGCCGGTGGATCCTGCCTGCCGGCGTCCTGAGGGCTAATCCTAAACCTAGGTGGGCCCCCGAAGAGCCCATCCCAAGGGGCCTGGCACCGCAACTCCAGGCATTGGGGACCCCCAGCCCCAGGGCAAGACTAACACTGCTGCCCCTCCACCACCTGGGCACTCGGGGCGCTGCCGCTCATTCAGGGCTGGAGGAGGGGCAGGGCCCTCTGAGCCCCCGCCGACCTTTGATGGCCCCCCGCCCCAAAGCGCTTGGGCCCACGTTCCCACCAGTCAGCGCCCTCACCTCAAGCGGCCCCTCCGCTCGAAAGACTGCAGGCGGATCGGACCTGCCGGCCACCTGGGGGTAACCTTAACCCTAGGGCGGTCCCCGAGGGACCCCTCCAAGGGGCCTTGCGCAGCCACGCCGGGGATCCTGGACGTCTTAGCCCCAGGGCCGTACTCACCCTGCAGCCCCCTGGCACCCGGGCTGCTAGGGGCACCGCCGGTCATTCAGGCGGGAGAAGGGGCAGGGCCCTCCTATCCCCGACCTCCTTCGAAGGCCCCCGCGCCAAAACCTGTGGGCCCACGGTCCCGCTCTCCAGCTCCCTCCCCTCGGCCCGCCCCACCGCGAGCCACACAGCCAGGGGATTGGGCCTGAAGGCCTCCTGGGGGCTAACCCAAACCCTAGGTGGGTCCCCGAGGGGCCCATCCCAAGGGGCTTGGCGCCCCAACGCCGGCGATTGGGAACCTCCAAACCCCAGCGCTGGACTCACCCTGCAGCCCCCCGCCACCCGGGCCGCTAGGGGCGCCCCCCAGTCATTCAGGCGGGAGAAGGGGCAGGGCCCTCCGAGCCCCCGCCGACCTTCGACGGCCCCCCCGCCCCAAAGGGCTTGGGCCCACGTTCCCACTAGTCAGCGCCCTCACCTCAACCCGCCCCTCCGCTCGAAACACAGCAGGCGGATTGGACCTGCCGGACTCCTGGGGGCTAACCCGAACCCTAGGTGGGTCCCCGAGGGGCCCCTCCCAAGGGGCTTGGCGACCCAACGCCGGGGATTGGGAACCACCGAACCCCAGCGGTGGAATCACCCTGCAGCCCCCCACCACTCCGGCCGCTAGGGACGCCGCCGGTCATTCAGGCGGGAGAAGGAGCAGGGCCCTCCTAGCCCCTGATGACCTTCGAAGGCCCCCGCGCCAAAACGGTTGGGCCCACGCTCCCACTCCTCAGCACCCTCAGCTCGGCCTACCCCTCTGCTCGACGCACATCCAGCAGGTCGGGCTTGCCGGCCTCCCGGGGGCTAACACTAACTCTAGGTGGGCTCCTGAGGGGCCCCACCCAAGGGGCCTGGCGCCTCAACGCCGGAGATTGGGGACCCGAGACCCAGCGCCGGACTCACCCTGCAGCCCCCCGCCACCTGGGCCGCTAGGGGGCCCGCCGGTCATTCAGGGCGTGAGAACGGGCAGGGCCCTCTGTGCCGCAGGCAACCTTCGAAGGCCCCCCCCCCCGCTCCAAAATGTTTGGGCCAAGGCTCCAGCTCGCCAGCGCCCTCACTCCGCTCGCCCCTCCACTCGCTGCACAGCGGGCATTTCGGGCCTGCCGGCATCCTTCTTGCTAACCCTAACCCTAGGTCAGTCCCCGAGAGGCCCCTGACAAGGGGCCTGGGGCTGCAACGCTGGGGATTGGGGACCCCCGAGCCCCAGGGCCAGACTACCACTGCTGCCGTCCACCACCTGGGCCACTAGGGGCGCTGTCTCTCATTGAGGGCTGGAGAAGGGGCAGGGCCCTCCGAGCCCCCGCGGACCTTCGATGGCCCCCGCCCCAAAGCGCTTGGGCCCACGTTCCCACTCCTCAGCGCCCTCAGCTCGGCCTGCCCCTCCGCTCGCTGCACATCCAGCAGATCGGGCTTGCCGGACTCCTGGGGGCTAACCCGACCTCTAGGTGGGCTCCTGAGGGGCCCCATCCAAGGGGCCTGGCGCCCTAACGCCGGGGATTGGGAAGCTCCAAACCCCAGCACTGGACTCACCCTGCAGCCCACCGCCACCTGGGCCGTAGGGGCGCCACCGGTCATTCAGGGCGGGAGAACGGGTAGGGCCCTCCGAGTCCCCGGCGAGCTTCGAAGGCCCCGTGCGCCAAAACACTTGGGCCCTCGCTCCATCTCTCCAGCGCCCTCCCCTCCGCCCCACCCCCCGCTCGCCACACCGCCGGTGGATCCTGCCTGCCGGCGTCCTGAGGGCTAATCCTAAACCTAGGTGGGCCCCCGAAGAGCCCATCCCAAGGGGCCTGGCACCGCAACTCCAGGCATTGGGGACCCCCAGCCCCAGGGCAAGACTAACACTGCTGCCCCTCCACCACCTGGGCACTCGGGGCGCTGCCGCTCATTCAGGGCTGGAGGAGGGGCAGGGCCCTCTGAGCCCCCGCCGACCTTTGATGGCCCCCCGCCCCAAAGCGCTTGGGCCCACGTTCCCACCAGTCAGCGCCCTCACCTCAAGCGGCCCCTCCGCTCGAAAGACTGCAGGCGGATCGGACCTGCCGGCCACCTGGGGGTAACCTTAACCCTAGGGCGGTCCCCGAGGGACCCCTCCAAGGGGCCTTGCGCAGCCACGCCGGGGATCCTGGACGTCTTAGCCCCAGGGCCGTACTCACCCTGCAGCCCCCTGGCACCCGGGCTGCTAGGGGCACCGCCGGTCATTCAGGCGGGAGAAGGGGCAGGGCCCTCCTATCCCCGACCTCCTTCGAAGGCCCCCGCGCCAAAACCTGTGGGCCCACGGTCCCGCTCTCCAGCTCCCTCCCCTCGGCCCGCCCCACCGCGAGCCACACAGCCAGGGGATTGGGCCTGAAGGCCTCCTGGGGGCTAACCCAAACCCTAGGTGGGTCCCCGAGGGGCCCATCCCAAGGGGCTTGGCGCCCCAACGCCGGCGATTGGGAACCTCCAAACCCCAGCGCTGGACTCACCCTGCAGCCCCCCGCCACCCGGGCCGCTAGGGGCGCCCCCCAGTCATTCAGGCGGGAGAAGGGGCAGGGCCCTCCGAGCCCCCGCCGACCTTCGAAGGCCCCCCCGCCCCAAAGGGCTTGGGCCCACGTTCCCACTAGTCAGCGCCCTCACCTCAACCCGCCCCTCCGCTCGAAACACAGCAGGCGGATTGGACCTGCCGGACTCCTGGGGGCTAACCCGAACCCTAGGTGGGTCCCCAGGGGCCCCTCCCAAGGGGCTTGGCGACCCAACGCCGGGGATTGGGAACCACCGAACCCCAGCGGTGGAATCACCCTGCAGCCCCCCACCACTCCGGCCGCTAGGGACGCCGCCGGTCATTCAGGCGGGAGAAGGAGCAGGGCCCTCCTAGCCCCTGATGACCTTCGAAGGCCCCCGCGCCAAAACGGTTGGGCCCACGCTCCCACTCCTCAGCACCCTCAGCTCGGCCTACCCCTCTGCTCGCCGCACATCCAGCAGGTCGGGCTTGCCGGCCTCCCGGGGGCTAACACTAACTCTAGGTGGGCTCCTGAGGGGCCCCACCCAAGGGGCCTGGCGCCTCAACGCCGGAGATTGGGGACCCGAGACCCAGCGCCGGACTCACCCTGCAGTCCCCCGCCACCTGGGCCGCTAGGGGGCCCGCCGGTCATTCAGGTCGTGAGAACGGGCAGGGCCCTCTGTGCCGCAGGCAACCTTCGAAGGCCCCCCCCCGCTCCAAAATGTTTGGGCCAAGGCTCCAGCTCGCCAGCGCCCTCACTCCGCTCGCCCCTCCACTCGCTGCACAGCGGGCATTTCGGGCCTGCCGGCATCCTTCTTGCTAACCCTAACCCTAGGTCAGTCCCCGAGAGGCCCCTGACAAGGGGCCTGGGGCTGCAACGCTGGGGATTGGGGACCCCCGAGCCCCAGGGCCAGACTACCACTGCTGCCGTCCACCACCTGGGCCACTAGGGGCGCTGTCTCTCATTCAGGGCTGGAGAAGGGGCAGGGCCCTCCGAGCCCCCGCGGACCTTCGATGGCCCCCGCCCCAAAGCGCTTGGGCCCACGTTCCCACTCCTCAGCGCCCTCAGCTCGGCCTGCCCCTCCGCTCGCTGCACATCCAGCAGATCGGGCTTGCCGGACTCCTGGGGGCTAACCCGACCTCTAGGTGGGCTCCTGAGGGGCCCCATCCAAGGGGCCTGGCGCCCTAACGCCGGGGATTGGGAAGCTCCAAACCCCAGCACTGGACTCACCCTGCAGCCCACCGCCACCTGGGCCGTAGGGGCGCCACCGGTCATTCAGGGCGGGAGAACGGGTAGGGCCCTCCGAGTCCCCGGCGAGCTTCGAAGGCCCCGTGCGCCAAAACACTTGGGCCCTCGCTCCATCTCTCCAGCGCCCTCCCCTCCGCCCCACCCCCCGCTCGCCACACCGCCGGTGGATCCTGCCTGCCGGCGTCCTGAGGGCTAATCCTAAACCTAGGTGGGCCCCCGAAGAGCCCATCCCAAGGGGCCTGGCACCGCAACTCCAGGCATTGGGGACCCCCAGCCCCAGGGCAAGACTAACACTGCTGCCCCTCCACCACCTGGGCACTCGGGGCGCTGCCGCTCATTCAGGGCTGGAGGAGGGGCAGGGCCCTCTGAGCCCCCGCCGACCTTTGATGGCCCCCCGCCCCAAAGCGCTTGGGCCCACGTTCCCACCAGTCAGCGCCCTCACCTCAAGCGGCCCCTCCGCTCGAAAGACTGCAGGCGGATCGGACCTGCCGGCCACCTGGGGGTAACCTTAACCCTAGGGCGGTCCCCGAGGGACCCCTCCAAGGGGCCTTGCGCAGCCACGCCGGGGATCCTGGACGTCTTAGCCCCAGGGCCGTACTCACCCTGCAGCCCCCTGGCACCCGGGCTGCTAGGGGCACCGCCGGTCATTCAGGCGGGAGAAGGGGCAGGGCCCTCCTATCCCCGACCTCCTTCGAAGGCCCCCGCGCCAAAACCTGTGGGCCCACGGTCCCGCTCTCCAGCTCCCTCCCCTCGGCCCGCCCCACCGCGAGCCACACAGCCAGGGGATTGGGCCTGAAGGCCTCCTGGGGGCTAACCCAAACCCTAGGTGGGTCCCCGAGGGGCCCATCCCAAGGGGCTTGGCGCCCCAACGCCGGCGATTGGGAACCTCCAAACCCCAGCGCTGGACTCACCCTGCAGCCCCCCGCCACCCGGGCCGCTAGGGGCGCCCCCCAGTCATTCAGGCGGGAGAAGGGGCAGGGCCCTCCGAGCCCCCGCCGACCTTCGACGGCCCCCCCGCCCCAAAGGGCTTGGGCCCACGTTCCCACTAGTCAGCGCCCTCACCTCAACCCGCCCCTCCGCTCGAAACACAGCAGGCGGATTGGACCTGCCGGACTCCTGGGGGCTAACCCGAACCCTAGGTGGGTCCCCGAGGGGCCCCTCCCAAGGGGCTTGGCGACCCAACGCCGGGGATTGGGAACCACCGAACCCCAGCGGTGGAATCACCCTGCAGCCCCCCACCACTCCGGCCGCTAGGGACGCCGCCGGTCATTCAGGCGGGAGAAGGAGCAGGGCCCTCCTAGCCCCTGATGACCTTCGAAGGCCCCCGCGCCAAAACGGTTGGGCCCACGCTCCCACTCCTCAGCACCCTCAGCTCGGCCTACCCCTCTGCTCGCCGCACATCCAGCAGGTCGGGCTTGCCGGCCTCCCGGGGGCTAACACTAACTCTAGGTGGGCTCCTGAGGGGCCCCACCCAAGGGGCCTGGCGCCTCAACGCCGGAGATTGGGGACCCGAGACCCAGCGCCGGACTCACCCTGCAGCCCCCCGCCACCTGGGCCGCTAGGGGGCCCGCCGGTCATTCAGGGCGTGAGAACGGGCAGGGCCCTCTGTGCCGCAGGCAACCTTCGAAGGCCCCCCCCGCTCCAAAATGTTTGGGCCAAGGCTCCAGCTCGCCAGCGCCCTCACTCCGCTCGCCCCTCCACTCGCTGCACAGCGGGCATTTCGGGCCTGCCGGCATCCTTCTTGCTAACCTAACCCTAGGTCAGTCCCCGAGAGGCCCCTGACAAGGGGCCTGGGGCTGCAACGCTGGGGATTGGGGACCCCCGAGCCCCAGGGCCAGACTACCACTGCTGCCGTCCACCACCTGGGCCACTAGGGGCGCTGTCTCTCATTGAGGGCTGGAGAAGGGGCAGGGCCCTCCGAGCCCCCGCGGACCTTCCATGGCCCCCGCCCCAAAGCGCTTGGGCCCACGTTCCCACTCCTCAGCGCCCTCATCTCGGCCTGCCCCTCCGCTCGCTGCACATCCAGCAGATCGGGCTTGCCGGACTCCTGGGGGCTAACCCGACCTCTAGGTGGGCTCCTGAGGGGCCCCATCCAAGGGGCCTGGCGCCCTAACGCCGGGGATTGGGAAGCTCCAAACCCCAGCACTGGACTCACCCTGCAGCCCACCGCCACCTGGGCCGTAGGGGCGCCACCGGTCATTCAGGGCGGGAGAACGGGTAGGGCCCTCCGAGTCCCCGGTGAGCTTCGAAGGCCCCGTGCGCCAAAACACTTGGGCCCTCGCTCCATCTCTCCAGCGTCCTCCCCTCCGCCCCACCCCCCGCTCGCCACACCGCCGGTGGATCCTGCCTGCCGGCGTCCTGAGGGCTAATCCTAAACCTAGGTGGGCCCCCGAAGAGCCCATCCCAAGGGGCCTGGCACCGCAACTCCAGGCATTGGGGACCCCCAGCCCCAGGGCAAGACTAACACTGCTGCCCCTCCACCACCTGGGCACTCGGGGCGCTGCCGCTCATTCAGGGCTGGAGGAGGGGCAGGGCCCTCTGAGCCCCCGCCGACCTTTGATGGCCCCCCGCCCCAAAGCGCTTGGGCCCACGTTCCCACCAGTCAGCGCCCTCACCTCAAGCGGCCCCTCCGCTCGAAAGACAGCAGGCGGATCGGACCTGCCGGCCACCTGGGGGTAACCTTAACCCTAGGGCGGTCCCCGAGGGACCCCTCCAAGGGGCCTTGCGCAGCCACGCCGGGGATCCTGGACGTCTTAGCCCCAGGGCCGTACTCACCCTGCAGCCCCCTGGCACCCGGGCTGCTAGGGGCACCGCCGGTCATTCAGGCGGGAGAAGGGGCAGGGCCCTCCTATCCCCGACCTCCTTCGAAGGCCCCCGCGCCAAAACCTGTGGACCCACGGTCCCGCTCTCCAGCTCCCTCCCCTCGGCCCGCCCCACCGCGAGCCACACAGCCAGGGGATTGGGCCTGAAGGCCTCCTGGGGGCTAACCCAAACCCTAGGTGGGTCCCCGAGGGGCCCATCCCAAGGGGCTTGGCGCCCCAACGCCGGCGATTGGGAACCTCCAAACCCCAGCGCTGGACTCACCCTGCAGCCCCCCGCCACCCGGGCCGCTAGGGGCGCCCCCCAGTCATTCAGGCGGGAGAAGGGGCAGGGCCCTCCGAGCCCCCGCCGACCTTCGACGGCCCCCCCGCCCCAAAGGGCTTGGGCCCACGTTCCCACTAGTCAGCGCCCTCACCTCAACCCGCCCCTCCGCTCGAAACACAGCAGGCGGATTGGACCTGCCGGACTCCTGGGGGCTAACCCGAACCCTAGGTGGGTCCCCGAGGGGCCCCTCCCAAGGGGCTTGGCGACCCAACGCCGGGGATTGGGAACCACCGAACCCCAGCGGTGGAATCACCCTGCAGCCCCCCACCACTCCGGCCGCTAGGGACGCCGCTGGTCATTCAGGCGGGAGAAGGAGCAGGGCCCTCCTAGCCCCTGATGACCTTCGAAGGCCCCCGCGCCAAAACGGTTGGGCCCACGCTCCCACTCCTCAGCACCCTCAGCTCGGCCTACCCCTCTGCTCGCCGCACATCCAGCAGGTCGGGCTTGCCGGCCTCCCGGGGGCTAACACTAACTCTAGGTGGGCTCCTGAGGGGCCCCACCCAAGGGGCCTGGCGCCTCAACGCCGGAGATTGGGGACCCGAGACCCAGCGCCAGACTCACCCTGCAGCCCCCCGCCACCTGGGCCGCTAGGGGGCCCGCCGGTCATTCAGGGCGTGAGAACGGGCAGGGCCCTCTGTGCCGCAGGCAACCTTCGAAGGCCCCCCCCCCCCGCTCCAAAATGTTTGGGCCAAGGCTCCAGCTCGCCAGCGCCCTCACTCCGCTCGCCCCTCCACTCGCTGCACAGCGGGCATTTCGGGCCTGCCGGCATCCTTCTTGCTAACCCTAACCCTAGGTCAGTCCCCGAGAGGCCCCTGACAAGGGGCCTGGGGCTGCAACGCTGGGGATTGGGGACCCCCGAGCCCCAGGGCCAGACTACCACTGCTGCCGTCCACCACCTGGGCCACTAGGGGCGCTGTCTCTCATTGAGGGCTGGAGAAGGGGCAGGGCCCTCCGAGCCCCCGCGGACCTTCCATGGCCCCCGCCCCAAAGCGCTTGGGCCCACGTTCCCACTCCTCAGCGCCCTCAGCTCGGCCTGCCCCTCCGCTCGCTGCACATCCAGCAGATCGGGCTTGCCGGACTCCTGGGGGCTAACCCGACCTCTAGGTGGGCTCCTGAGGGGCCCCATCCAAGGGGCCTGGCGCCCTAACGCCGGGGATTGGGAAGCTCCAAACCCCAGCACTGGACTCACCCTGCAGCCCACCGCCACCTGGGCCGTAGGGGCGCCACCGGTCATTCAGGGCGGGAGAACGGGTAGGGCCCTCCGAGTCCCCGGCGAGCTTCGAAGGCCCCGTGCGCCAAAACACTTGGGCCCTCGCTCCATCTCTCCAGCGTCCTCCCCTCCGCCCCACCCCCCGCTCGCCACACCGCCGGTGGATCCTGCCTGCCGGCGTCCTGAGGGCTAATCCTAAACCTAGGTGGGCCCCCGAAGAGCCCATCCCAAGGGGCCTGGCACCGCAACTCCAGGCATTGGGGACCCCCAGCCCCAGGGCAAGACTAACACTGCTGCCCCTCCACCACCTGGGCACTCGGGGCGCTGCCGCTCATTCAGGGCTGGAGGAGGGGCAGGGCCCTCTGAGCCCCCGCCGACCTTTGATGGCCCCCCGCCCCAAAGCGCTTGGGCCCACGTTCCCACCAGTCAGCGCCCTCACCTCAAGCGGCCCCTCCGCTCGAAAGACAGCAGGCAGATCGGACCTGCCGGCCACCTGGGGGTAACCTTAACCCTAGGGCGGTCCCCGAGGGACCCCTCCAAGGGGCCTTGCGCAGCCACGCCGGGGATCCTGGACGTCTTAGCCCCAGGGCCGTACTCACCCTGCAGCCCCCTGGCACCCGGGCTGCTAGGGGCACCGCCGGTCATTCAGGCGGGAGAAGGGGCAGGGCCCTCCTATCCCCGACCTCCTTCGAAGGCCCCCGCGCCAAAACCTGTGGACCCACGGTCCCGCTCTCCAGCTCCCTCCCCTCGGCCCGCCCCACCGCGAGCCACACAGCCAGGGGATTGGGCCTGAAGGCCTCCTGGGGGCTAACCCAAACCCTAGGTGGGTCCCCGAGGGGCCCATCCCAAGGGGCTTGGCGCCCCAATGCCGGCGATTGGGAACCTCCAAACCCCAGCGCTGGACTCACCCTGCAGCCCCCCGCCACCCGGGCCGCTAGGGGCGCCCCCCAGTCATTCAGGCGGGAGAAGGGGCAGGGCCCTCCGAGCCCCCGCCGACCTTCGACGGCCCCCCCGCCCCAAAGGGCTTGGGCCCACATTCCCACTAGTCAGCGCCCTCACCTCAACCCGCCCCTCCGCTCGAAACACAGCAGGCGGATTGGAGCTGCCGGACTCCTGGGGGCTAACCCGAACCCTAGGTGGGTCCCCGAGGGGCCCCTCCCAAGGGGCTTGGCGACCCAACGCCGGGGATTGGGAACCACCGAACCCCAGCGGTGGAATCACCCTGCAGCCCCCCACCACTCCGGCCGCTAGGGACGCCGCCGGTCATTCAGGCGGGAGAAGGAGCAGGGCCCTCCTAGCCCCTGATGACCTTCGAAGGCCCCCGCGCCAAAACGGTTGGGCCCACGCTCCCACTCCTCAGCACCCTCAGCTCGGCCTACCCCTCTGCTCGCCGCACATCCAGCAGGTCGGGCTTGCCGGCCTCCCGGGGGCTAACACTAACTCTAGGTGGGCTCCTGAGGGGCCCCACCCAAGGGGCCTGGCTCCTCAACGCCGGAGATTGGGGACCCGAGACCCAGCGCCGGACTCACCCTGCAGCCCCCCGCCACCTGGGCCGCTAGGGGGCCCGCCGGTCATTCAGGGCGTGAGAACGGGCAGGGCCCTCTGTGCCGCAGGCAACCTTCGAAGGCCCCCCCGCTCCAAAATGTTTGGGCCAAGGCTCCAGCTCGCCAGCGCCCTCACTCCGCTCGCCCCTCCACTCGCTGCACAGCGGGCATTTCGGGCCTGCCGGCATCCTTCTTGCTAACCCTAACCCTAGGTCAGTCCCCGAGAGGCCCCTGACAAGGGGCCTGGGGCTGCAACGCTGGGGATTGGGGACCCCCGAGCCCCAGGGCCAGACTACCACTGCTGCCGTCCACCACCTGGGCCACTAGGGGCGCTGTCTCTCATTCAGGGCTGGAGAAGGGGCAGGGCCCTCCGAGCCCCCGCGGACCTTCGATGGCCCCCGCCCCAAAGCGCTTGGGCCCACGTTCCCACTCCTCAGCGCCCTCAGCTCGGCCTGCCCCTCCGCTCGCTGCACATCCAGCAGATCGGGCTTGCCGGACTCCTGGGGGCTAACCCGACCTCTAGGTGGGCTCCTGAGGGGCCCCATCCAAGGGGCCTGGCGCCCTAACGCCGGGGATTGGGAAGCTCCAAACCCCAGCACTGGACTCACCCTGCAGCCCACCGCCACCTGGGCCGTACGGGCGCCACCGGTCATTCAGGGCGGGAGAACGGGTAGGGCCCTCCGAGTCCCCGGCGAGCTTCGAAGGCCCCGTGCGCCAAAACACTTGGGCCCTCGCTCCATCTCTCCAGCGCCCTCCCCTCCGCCCCACCCCCCGCTCGCCACACCGCCGGTGGATCCTGCCTGCCGGCGTCCTGAGGGCTAATCCTAAACCTAGGTGGGCCCCCGAAGAGCCCATCCCAAGGGGCCTGGCACCGCAACTCCAGGCATTGGGGACCCCCAGCCCCAGGGCAAGACTAACACTGCTGCCCCTCCACCACCTGGGCACTCGGGGCGCTGCCGCTCATTCAGGGCTGGAGGAGGGGCAGGGCCCTCTGAGCCCCCGCCGACCTTTGATGGCCCCCCGCCCCAAAGCGCTTGGGCCCACGTTCCCACCAGTCAGCGCCCTCACCTCAAGCGGCCCCTCCGCTCGAAAGACTGCAGGCGGATCGGACCTGCCGGCCACCTGGGGGTAACCTTAACCCTAGGGCGGTCCCCGAGGGACCCCTCCAAGGGGCCTTGCGCAGCCACGCCGGGGATCCTGGACGTCTTAGCCCCAGGGCCGTACTCACCCTGCAGCCCCCTGGCACCCGGGCTGCTAGGGGCACCGCCGGTCATTCAGGCGGGAGAAGGGGCAGGGCCCTCCTATCCCCGACCTCCTTCGAAGGCCCCCGCGCCAAAACCTGTGGGCCCACGGTCCCGCTCTCCAGCTCCCTCCCCTCGGCCCGCCCCACCGCGAGCCACACAGCCAGGGGATTGGGCCTGAAGGCCTCCTGGGGGCTAACCCAAACCCTAGGTGGGTCCCCGAGGGGCCCATCCCAAGGGGCTTGGCGCCCCAACGCCGGCGATTGGGAACCTCCAAACCCCAGCGCTGGACTCACCCTGCAGCCCCCCGCCACCCGGGCCGCTAGGGGCGCCCCCCAGTCATTCAGGCGGGAGAAGGGGCAGGGCCCTCCGAGCCCCCGCCGACCTTCGACGGCCCCCCCGCCCCAAAGGGCTTGGGCCCACGTTCCCACTAGTCAGCGCCCTCACCTCAACCCGCCCCTCCGCTCGAAACACAGCAGGCGGATTGGACCTGCCGGACTCCTGGGGGCTAACCCGAACCCTAGGTGGGTCCCCGAGGGGCCCCTCCCAAGGGGCTTGGCGACCCAACGCCGGGGATTGGGAACCACCGAACCCCAGCGGTGGAATCACCCTGCAGCCCCCCACCACTCCGGCCGCTAGGGACGCCGCCGGTCATTCAGGCGGGAGAAGGAGCAGGGCCCTCCTAGCCCCTGATGACCTTCGAAGGCCCCCGCGCCAAAACGGTTGGGCCCACGCTCCCACTCCTCAGCACCCTCAGCTCGGCCTACCCCTCTGCTCGCCGCACATCCAGCAGGTCGGGCTTGCCGGCCTCCCGGGGGCTAACACTAACTCTAGGTGGGCTCCTGAGGGGCCCCACCCAAGGGGCCTGGCGCCTCAACGCCGGAGATTGGGGACCCGAGACCCAGCGCCGGACTCACCCTGCAGCCCCCCGCCACCTGGGCCGCTAGGGGGCCCGCCGGTCATTCAGGGCGTGAGAACGGGCAGGGCCCTCTGTGCCGCAGGCAACCTTCGAAGGCCCCCCCCCGCTCCAAAATGTTTGGGCCAAGGCTCCAGCTCGCCAGCGCCCTCACTCCGCTCGCCCCTCCACTCGCTGCACAGCGGGCATTTCGGGCCTGCCGGCATCCTTCTTCCTAACCCTAACCCTAGGTCAGTCCCCGAGAGGCCCCTGACAAGGGGCCTGGGGCTGCAACGCTGGGGATTGGGGACCCCCGAACCCCAGGGCCAGACTACCACTGCTGCCGTCCACCACCTGGGCCACTAGGGGCGCTCTCTCTCATTGAGGGCTGGAGAAGGGGCAGGGCCCTCCGAGCCCCCGCGGACCTTCGATGGCCCCCGCCCCAAAGCGCTTGGGCCCACGTTCCCACTCCTCAGCGCCCTCAGCTCGGCCTGCCCCTCCGCTCGCTGCACATCCAGCAGATCGGGCTTGCCGGACTCCTGGGGGCTAACCCGACCTCTAGGTGGGCTCCTGAGGGGCCCCATCCAAGGGGCCTGGCGCCCTAACGCCGGGGATTGGGAAGCTCCAAACCCCAGCACTGGACTCACCCTGCAGCCCACCGCCACCTGGGCCGTAGGGGCGCCACCGGTCATTCAGGGCGGGAGAACGGGTAGGGCCCTCCGAGTCCCCGGCGAGCTTCGAAGGCCCCGTGCGCCAAAACACTTGGGCCCTCGCTCCATCTCTCCAGCGCCCTCCCCTCCGCCCCACCCCCCGCTCGCCACACCGCCGGTGGATCCTGCCTGCCGGCGTCCTGAGGGCTAATCCTAAACCTAGGTGGGCCCCCGAAGAGCCCATCCCAAGGGGCCTGGCACCGCAACTCCAGGCATTGGGGACCCCCAGCCCCAGGGCAAGACTAACACTGCTGCCCCTCCACCACCTGGGCACTCGGGGCGCTGCCGCTCATTCAGGGCTGGAGGAGGGGCAGGGCCCTCTGAGCCCCCGCCGACCTTTGATGGCCCCCCGCCCCAAAGCGCTTGGGCCCACGTTCCCACCAGTCAGCGCCCTCACCTCAAGCGGCCCCTCCGCTCGAAAGACAGCAGGCGGATCGGACCTGCCGGCCACCTGGGGGTAACCTTAACCCTAGGGCGGTCCCCGAGGGACCCCTCCAAGGGGCCTTGCGCAGCCACGCCGGGGATCCTGGACGTCTTAGCCCCAGGGCCGTACTCACCCTGCAGCCCCCTGGCACCCGGGCTGCTAGGGGCACCGCCGGTCATTCAGGCGGGAGAAGGGGCAGGGCCCTCCTATCCCCGACCTCCTTCGAAGGCTCCCGCGCCAAAACCTGTGGGCCCACGGTCCCGCTCTCCAGCTCCCTCCCCTCGGCCCGCCCCACCGCGAGCCACACAGCCAGGGGATTGGGCCTGAAGGCCTCCTCGGGGCTAACCCAAACCCTAGGTGGGTCCCCGAGGGGCCCATCCCAAGGGGCTTGGCGCCCCAACGCCGGCGATTGGGAACCTCCAAACCCCAGCGCTGGACTCACCCTGCAGCCCCCCGCCACCCGGGCCGCTAGGGGCGCCCCCCAGTCATTCAGGCGGGAGAAGGGGCAGGGCCCTCCGAGCCCCCGCCGACCTTCGACGGCCCCCCCGCCCCAAAGGGCTTGGGCCCACGTTCCCACTAGTCAGCGCCCTCACCTCAACCCGCCCCTCCGCTCGAAACACAGCAGGCGGATTGGACCTGCCGGACTCCTGGGGGCTAACCCGAACCCTAGGTGGGTCCCCGAGGGGCCCCTCCCAAGGGGCTTGGCGACCCAACGCCGGGGATTGGGAACCACCGAACCCCAGCGGTGGAATCACCCTGCAGCCCCCCACCACTCCGGCCGCTAGGGACGCCGCCGGTCATTCAGGCGGGAGAAGGAGCAGGGCCCTCCTAGCCCCTGATGACCTTCGAAGGCCCCCGCGCCAAAACGGTTGGGCCCACGCTCCCACTCCTCAGCACCCTCAGCTCGGCCTACCCCTCTGCTCGCCGCACATCCAGCAGGTCGGGCTTGCCGGCCTCCCGGGGGCTAACACTAACTCTAGGTGGGCTCCTGAGGGGCCCCACCCAAGGGGCCTGGCGCCTCAACGCCGGAGATTGGGGACCCGAGACCCAGCGCCGGACTCACCCTGCAGCCCCCCGCCACCTGGGCCGCTAGGGGGCCCGCCGGTCATTCAGGGCGTGAGAACGGGCAGGGCCCTCTGTGCCGCAGGCAACCTTCGAAGGCCCCCCCCGCTCCAAAATGTTTGGGCCAAGGCTCCAGCTCGCCAGCGCCCTCACTCCGCTCGCCCCTCCACTCGCTGCACAGCGGGCATTTCGGGCCTGCCGGCATCCTTCTTGCTAACCCTAACCCTAGGTCAGTCCCCGAGAGGCCCCTGACAAGGGGCCTGGGGCTGCAACGCTGGGGATTGGGGACCCCCGAGCCCCAGGGCCAGACTACCACTGCTGCCGTCCACCACCTGGGCCACTAGGGGCGCTGTCTCTCATTGAGGGCTGGAGAAGGGGCAGGGCCCTCCGAGCCCCCGCGGACCTTCCATGGCCCCCGCCCCAAAGCGCTTGGGCCCACGTTCCCACTCCTCAGCGCCCTCAGCTCGGCCTGCCCCTCCGCTCGCTGCACATCCAGCAGATCGGGCTTGCCGGACTCCTGGGGGCTAACCCGACCTCTAGGTGGGCTCCTGAGGGGCCCCATCCAAGGGGCCTGGCGCCCTAACGCCGGGGATTGGGAAGCTCCAAACCCCAGCACTGGACTCACCCTGCAGCCCACCGCCACCTGGGCCGTAGGGGCGCCACCGGTCATTCAGGGCGGGAGAACGGGTAGGGCCCTCCGAGTCCCCGGCGAGCTTCGAAGGCCCCGTGCGCCAAAACACTTGGGCCCTCGCTCCATCTCTCCAGCGCCCTCCCCTCCGCCCCACCCCCCGCTCGCCACACCGCCGGTGGATCCTGCCTGCCGGCGTCCTGAGGGCTAATCCTAAACCTAGGTGGGCCCCCGAAGAGCCCATCCCAAGGGGCCTGGCACCGCAACTCCAGGCATTGGGGACCCCCAGCCCCAGGGCAAGACTAACACTGCTGCCCCTCCACCACCTGGGCACTCGGGGCGCTGCCGCTCATTCAGGGCTGGAGGAGGGGCAGGGCCCTCTGAGCCCCCGCCGACCTTTGATGGCCCCCCGCCCCAAAGCGCTTGGGCCCACGTTCCCACCAGTCAGCGCCCTCACCTCAAGCGGCCCCTCCGCTCGAAAGACAGCAGGCGGATCGGACCTGCCGGCCACCTGGGGGTAACCTTAACCCTAGGGCGGTCCCCGAGGGACCCCTCCAAGGGGCCTTGCGCAGCCACGCCGGGGATCCTGGACGTCTTAGCCCCAGGGCCGTACTCACCCTGCAGCCCCCTGGCACCCGGGCTGCTAGGGGCACCGCCGGTCATTCAGGCGGGAGAAGGGGCAGGGCCCTCCTATCCCCGACCTCCTTCGAAGGCTCCCGCGCCAAAACCTGTGGGCCCACGGTCCCGCTCTCCAGCTCCCTCCCCTCGGCCCGCCCCACCGCGAGCCACACAGCCAGGGGATTGGGCCTGAAGGCCTCCTCGGGGCTAACCCAAACCCTAGGTGGGTCCCCGAGGGGCCCATCCCAAGGGGCTTGGCGCCCCAACGCCGGCGATTGGGAACCTCCAAACCCCAGCGCTGGACTCACCCTGCAGCCCCCCGCCACCCGGGCCGCTAGGGGCGCCCCCCAGTCATTCAGGCGGGAGAAGGGGCAGGGCCCTCCGAGCCCCCGCCGACCTTCGACGGCCCCCCCGCCCCAAAGGGCTTGGGCCCACGTTCCCACTAGTCAGCGCCCTCACCTCAACCCGCCCCTCCGCTCGAAACACAGCAGGCGGATTGGACCTGCCGGACTCCTGGGGGCTAACCCGAACCCTAGGTGGGTCCCCGAGGGGCCCCTCCCAAGGGGCTTGGCGACCCAACGCCGGGGATTGGGAACCACCGAACCCCAGCGGTGGAATCACCCTGCAGCCCCCCACCACTCCGGCCGCTAGGGACGCCGCCGGTCATTCAGGCGGGAGAAGGAGCAGGGCCCTCCTAGCCCCTGATGACCTTCGAAGGCCCCCGCGCCAAAACGGTTGGGCCCACGCTCCCACTCCTCAGCACCCTCAGCTCGGCCTACCCCTCTGCTCGCCGCACATCCAGCAGGTCGGGCTTGCCGGCCTCCCGGGGGCTAACACTAACTCTAGGTGGGCTCCTGAGGGGCCCCACCCAAGGGGCCTGGCGCCTCAACGCCGGAGATTGGGGACCCGAGACCCAGCGCCGGACTCACCCTGCAGCCCCCCGCCACCTGGGCCGCTAGGGGGCCCGCCGGTCATTCAGGGCGTGAGAACGGGCAGGGCCCTCTGTGCCGCAGGCAACCTTCGAAGGCCCCCCCCGCTCCAAAATGTTTGGGCCAAGGCTCCAGCTCGCCAGCGCCCTCACTCCGCTCGCCCCTCCACTCGCTGCACAGCGGGCATTTCGGGCCTGCCGGCATCCTTCTTGCTAACCCTAACCCTAGGTCAGTCCCCGAGAGGCCCCTGACAAGGGGCCTGGGGCTGCAACGCTGGGGATTGGGGACCCCCGAGCCCCAGGGCCAGACTACCACTGCTGCCGTCCACCACCTGGGCCACTAGGGGCGCTGTCTCTCATTGAGGGCTGGAGAAGGGGCAGGGCCCTCCGAGCCCCCGCGGACCTTCCATGGCCCCCGCCCCAAAGCGCTTGGGCCCACGTTCCCACTCCTCAGCGCCCTCAGCTCGGCCTGCCCCTCCGCTCGCTGCACATCCAGCAGATCGGGCTTGCCGGACTCCTGGGGGCTAACCCGACCTCTAGGTGGGCTCCTGAGGGGCCCCATCCAAGGGGCCTGGCGCCCTAACGCCGGGGATTGGGAAGCTCCAAACCCCAGCACTGGACTCACCCTGCAGCCCACCGCCACCTGGGCCGTAGGGGCGCCACCGGTCATTCAGGGCGGGAGAACGGGTAGGGCCCTCCGAGTCCCCGGCGAGCTTCGAAGGCCCCGTGCGCCAAAACACTTGGGCCCTCGCTCCATCTCTCCAGCGCCCTCCCCTCCGCCCCACCCCCCGCTCGCCACACCGCCGGTGGATCCTGCCTGCCGGCGTCCTGAGGGCTAATCCTAAACCTAGGTGGGCCCCCGAAGAGCCCATCCCAAGGGGCCTGGCACCGCAACTCCAGGCATTGGGGACCCCCAGCCCCAGGGCAAGACTAACACTGCTGCCCCTCCACCACCTGGGCACTCGGGGCGCTGCCGCTCATTCAGGGCTGGAGGAGGGGCAGGGCCCTCTGAGCCCCCGCCGACCTTTGATGGCCCCCCGCCCCAAAGCGCTTGGGCCCACGTTCCCACCAGTCAGCGCCCTCACCTCAAGCGGCCCCTCCGCTCGAAAGACAGCAGGCGGATCGGACCTGCCGGCCACCTGGGGGTAACCTTAACCCTAGGGCGGTCCCCGAGGGACCCCTCCAAGGGGCCTTGCGCAGCCACGCCGGGGATCCTGGACGTCTTAGCCCCAGGGCCGTACTCACCCTGCAGCCCCCTGGCACCCGGGCTGCTAGGGGCACCGCCGGTCATTCAGGCGGGAGAAGGGGCAGGGCCCTCCTATCCCCGACCTCCTTCGAAGGCCCCCGCGCCAAAACCTGTGGGCCCACGGTCCCGCTCTCCAGCTCCCTCCCCTCGGCCCGCCCCACCGCGAGCCACACAGCCAGGGGATTGGGCCTGAAGGCCTCCTCGGGGCTAACCCAAACCCTAGGTGGGTCCCCGAGGGGCCCATCCCAAGGGGCTTGGCGCCCCAACGCCGGCGATTGGGAACCTCCAAACCCCAGCGCTGGACTCACCCTGCAGCCCCCCGCCACCCGGGCCGCTAGGGGCGCCCCCCAGTCATTCAGGCGGGAGAAGGGGCAGGGCCCTCCGAGCCCCCGCCGACCTTCGACGGCCCCCCCGCCCCAAAGGGCTTGGGCCCACGTTCCCACTAGTCAGCGCCCTCACCTCAACCCGCCCCTCCGCTCGAAACACAGCAGGCGGATTGGACCTGCCGGACTCCTGGGGGCTAACCCGAACCCTAGGTGGGTCCCCGAGGGGCCCCTCCCAAGGGGCTTGGCGACCCAACGCCGGGGATTGGGAACCACCGAACCCCAGCGGTGGAATCACCCTGCAGCCCCCCACCACTCCGGCCGCTAGGGACGCCGCCGGTCATTCAGGCGGGAGAAGGAGCAGGGCCCTCCTAGCCCCTGATGACCTTCGAAGGCCCCCGCGCCAAAACGGTTGGGCCCACGCTCCCACTCCTCAGCACCCTCAGCTCGGCCTACCCCTCTGCTCGCCGCACATCCAGCAGGTCGGGCTTGCCGGCCTCCCGGGGGCTAACACTAACTCTAGGTGGGCTCCTGAGGGGCCCCACCCAAGGGGCCTGGCGCCTCAACGCCGGAGATTGGGGACCCGAGACCCAGCGCCGGACTCACCCTGCAGCCCCCCGCCACCTGGGCCGCTAGGGGGCCCGCCGGTCATTCAGGGCGTGAGAACGGGCAGGGCCCTCTGTGCCGCAGGCAACCTTCGAAGGCCCCCCCCCCGCTCCAAAATGTTTGGGCCAAGGCTCCAGCTCGCCAGCGCCCTCACTCCGCTCGCCCCTCCACTCGCTGCACAGCGGGCATTTCGGGCCTGCCGGCATCCTTCTTGCTAACCCTAACCCTAGGTCAGTCCCCGAGAGGCCCCTGACAAGGGGCCTGGGGCTGCAACGCTGGGGATTGGGGACCCCCGAGCCCCAGGGCCAGACTACCACTGCTGCCGTCCACCACCTGGGCCACTAGGGGCGCTGTCTCTCATTGAGGGCTGGAGAAGGGGCAGGGCCCTCCGAGCCCCCGCGGACCTTCCATGGCCCCCGCCCCAAAGCGCTTGGGCCCACGTTCCCACTCCTCAGCGCCCTCAGCTCGGCCTGCCCCTCCGCTCGCTGCACATCCAGCAGATCGGGCTTGCCGGACTCCTGGGGGCTAACCCGACCTCTAGGTGGGCTCCTGAGGGGCCCCATCCAAGGGGCCTGGCGCCCTAACGCCGGGGATTGGGAAGCTCCAAACCCCAGCACTGGACTCACCCTGCAGCCCACCGCCACCTGGGCCGTACGGGCGCCACCGGTCATTCAGGGCGGGAGAACGGGTAGGGCCCTCCGAGTCCCCGGCGAGCTTCGAAGGCCCCGTGCGCCAAAACACTTGGGCCCTCGCTCCATCTCTCCAGCGTCCTCCCCTCCGCCCCACCCCCCGCTCGCCACACCGCCGGTGGATCCTGCCTGCCGGCGTCCTGAGGGCTAATCCTAAACCTAGGTGGGCCCCCGAAGAGCCCATCCCAAGGGGCCTGGCACCGCAACTCCAGGCATTGGGGACCCCCAGCCCCAGGGCAAGACTAACACTGCTGCCCCTCCACCACCTGGGCACTCGGGGCGCTGCCGCTCATTCAGGGCTGGAGGAGGGGCAGGGCCCTCTGAGCCCCCGCCGACCTTTGATGGCCCCCCGCCCCAAAGCGCTTGGGCCCACGTTCCCACCAGTCAGCGCCCTCACCTCAAGCGGCCCCTCCGCTCGAAAGACAGCAGGCGGATCGGACCTGCCGGCCACCTGGGGGTAACCTTAACCCTAGGGCGGTCCCCGAGGGACCCCTCCAAGGGGCCTTGCGCAGCCACGCCGGGGATCCTGGACGTCTTAGCCCCAGGGCCGTACTCACCCTGCAGCCCCCTGGCACCCGGGCTGCTAGGGGCACCGCCGGTCATTCAGGCGGGAGAAGGGGCAGGGCCCTCCTATCCCCGACCTCCTTCGAAGGCCCCCGCGCCAAAACCTGTGGACCCACGGTCCCGCTCTCCAGCTCCCTCCCCTCGGCCCGCCCCACCGCGAGCCACACAGCCAGGGGATTGGGCCTGAAGGCCTCCTGGGGGCTAACCCAAACCCTAGGTGGGTCCCCGAGGGGCCCATCCCAAGGGGCTTGGCGCCCCAACGCCGGCGATTGGGAACCTCCAAACCCCAGCGCTGGACTCACCCTGCAGCCCCCCGCCACCCGGGCCGCTAGGGGCGCCCCCCAGTCATTCAGGCGGGAGAAGGGGCAGGGCCCTCCGAGCCCCCGCCGACCTTCGACGGCCCCCCCGCCCCAAAGGGCTTGGGCCCACGTTCCCACTAGTCAGCGCCCTCACCTCAACCCGCCCCTCCGCTCGAAACACAGCAGGCGGATTGGACCTGCCGGACTCCTGGGGGCTAACCCGAACCCTAGGTGGGTCCCCGAGGGGCCCCTCCCAAGGGGCTTGGCGACCCAACGCCGGGGATTGGGAACCACCGAACCCCAGCGGTGGAATCACCCTGCAGCCCCCCACCACTCCGGCCGCTAGGGACGCCGCCGGTCATTCAGGCGGGAGAAGGAGCAGGGCCCTCCTAGCCCCTGATGACCTTCGAAGGCCCCCGCGCCAAAACGGTTGGGCCCACGCTCCCACTCCTCAGCACCCTCAGCTCGGCCTACCCCTCTGCTCGCCGCACATCCAGCAGGTCGGGCTTGCCGGCCTCCCGGGGGCTAACACTAACTCTAGGTGGGCTCCTGAGGGGCCCCACCCAAGGGGCCTGGCGCCTCAACGCCGGAGATTGGGGACCCGAGACCCAGCGCCGGACTCACCCTGCAGCCCCCCGCCACCTGGGCCGCTAGGGGGCCCGCCGGTCATTCAGGGCGTGAGAACGGGCAGGGCCCTCTGTGCCGCAGGCAACCTTCGAAGGCCCCCCCCCGCTCCAAAATGTTTGGGCCAAGGCTCCAGCTCGCCAGCGCCCTCACTCCGCTCGCCCCTCCACTCGCTGCACAGCGGGCATTTCGGGCCTGCCGGCATCCTTCTTGCTAACCCTAACCCTAGGTCAGTCCCCGAGAGGCCCCTGACAAGGGGCCTGGGGCTGCAACGCTGGGGATTGGGGACCCCCGAGCCCCAGGGCCAGACTACCACTGCTGCCGTCCACCACCTGGGCCACTAGGGGCGCTGTCTCTCATTGAGGGCTGGAGAAGGGGCAGGGCCCTCCGAGCCCCCGCGGACCTTCCATGGCCCCCGCCCCAAAGCGCTTGGGCCCACGTTCCCACTCCTCAGCGCCCTCAGCTCGGCCTGCCCCTCCGCTCGCTGCACATCCAGCAGATCGGGCTTGCCGGACTCCTGGGGGCTAACCCGACCTCTAGGTGGGCTCCTGAGGGGCCCCATCCAAGGGGCCTGGCGCCCTAACGCCGGGGATTGGGAAGCTCCAAACCCCAGCACTGGACTCACCCTGCAGCCCACCGCCACCTGGGCCGTAGGGGCGCCACCGGTCATTCAGGGCGGGAGAACGGGTAGGGCCCTCCGAGTCCCCGGCGAGCTTCGAAGGCCCCGTGCGCCAAAACACTTGGGCCCTCGCTCCATCTCTCCAGCGCCCTCCCCTCCGCCCCACCCCCCGCTCGCCACACCGCCGGTGGATCCTGCCTGCCGGCGTCCTGAGGGCTAATCCTAAACCTAGGTGGGCCCCCGAAGAGCCCATCCCAAGGGGCCTGGCACCGCAACTCCAGGCATTGGGGACCCCCAGCCCCAGGGCAAGACTAACACTGCTGCCCCTCCACCACCTGGGCACTCGGGGCGCTGCCGCTCATTCAGGGCTGGAGGAGGGGCAGGGCCCTCTGAGCCCCCGCCGACCTTTGATGGCCCCCCGCCCCAAAGCGCTTGGGCCCACGTTCCCACCAGTCAGCGCCCTCACCTCAAGCGGCCCCTCCGCTCGAAAGACAGCAGGCGGATCGGACCTGCCGGCCACCTGGGGGTAACCTTAACCCTAGGGCGGTCCCCGAGGGACCCCTCCAAGGGGCCTTGCGCAGCCACGCCGGGGATCCTGGACGTCTTAGCCCCAGGGCCGTACTCACCCTGCAGCCCCCTGGCACCCGGGCTGCTAGGGGCACCGCCGGTCATTCAGGCGGGAGAAGGGGCAGGGCCCTCCTATCCCCGACCTCCTTCGAAGGCTCCCGCGCCAAAACCTGTGGGCCCACGGTCCCGCTCTCCAGCTCCCTCCCCTCGGCCCGCCCCACCGCGAGCCACACAGCCAGGGGATTGGGCCTGAAGGCCTCCTCGGGGCTAACCCAAACCCTAGGTGGGTCCCCGAGGGGCCCATCCCAAGGGGCTTGGCGCCCCAACGCCGGCGATTGGGAACCTCCAAACCCCAGCGCTGGACTCACCCTGCAGCCCCCCGCCACCCGGGCCGCTAGGGGCGCCCCCCAGTCATTCAGGCGGGAGAAGGGGCAGGGCCCTCCGAGCCCCCGCCGACCTTCGACGGCCCCCCCGCCCCAAAGGGCTTGGGCCCACGTTCCCACTAGTCAGCGCCCTCACCTCAACCCGCCCCTCCGCTCGAAACACAGCAGGCGGATTGGACCTGCCGGACTCCTGGGGGCTAACCCGAACCCTAGGTGGGTCCCCGAGGGGCCCCTCCCAAGGGGCTTGGCGACCCAACGCCGGGGATTGGGAACCACCGAACCCCAGCGGTGGAATCACCCTGCAGCCCCCCACCACTCCGGCCGCTAGGGACGCCGCCGGTCATTCAGGCGGGAGAAGGAGCAGGGCCCTCCTAGCCCCTGATGACCTTCGAAGGCCCCCGCGCCAAAACGGTTGGGCCCACGCTCCCACTCCTCAGCACCCTCAGCTCGGCCTACCCCTCTGCTCGCCGCACATCCAGCAGGTCGGGCTTGCCGGCCTCCCGGGGGCTAACACTAACTCTAGGTGGGCTCCTGAGGGGCCCCACCCAAGGGGCCTGGCGCCTCAACGCCGGAGATTGGGGACCCGAGACCCAGCGCCGGACTCACCCTGCAGCCCCCCGCCACCTGGGCCGCTAGGGGGCCCGCCGGTCATTCAGGTCGTGAGAACGGGCAGGGCCCTCTGTGCCGCAGGCAACCTTCGAAGGCCCCCCCGCTCCAAAATGTTTGGGCCAAGGCTCCAGCTCGCCAGCGCCCTCACTCCGCTCGCCCCTCCACTCGCTGCACAGCGGGCATTTCGGGCCTGCCGGCATCCTTCTTGCTAACCCTAACCCTAGGTCAGTCCCCGAGAGGCCCCTGACAAGGGGCCTGGGGCTGCAACGCTGGGGATTGGGGACCCCCGAGCCCCAGGGCCAGACTACCACTGCTGCCGTCCACCACCTGGGCCACTAGGGGCGCTGTCTCTCATTCAGGGCTGGAGAAGGGGCAGGGCCCTCCGAGCCCCCGCGGACCTTCGATGGCCCCCGCCCCAAAGCGCTTGGGCCCACGTTCCCACTCCTCAGCGCCCTCAGCTCGGCCTGCCCCTCCGCTCGCTGCACATCCAGCAGATCGGGCTTGCCGGACTCCTGGGGGCTAACCCGACCTCTAGGTGGGCTCCTGAGGGGCCCCATCCAAGGGGCCTGGCGCCCTAACGCCGGGGATTGGGAAGCTCCAAACCCCAGCACTGGACTCACCCTGCAGCCCACCGCCACCTGGGCCGTAGGGGCGCCACCGGTCATTCAGGGCGGGAGAACGGGTAGGGCCCTCCGAGTCCCCGGCGAGCTTCGAAGGCCCCGTGCGCCAAAACACTTGGGCCCTCGCTCCATCTCTCCAGCGCCCTCCCCTCCGCCCCACCCCCCGCTCGCCACACCACCGGTGGATCCTGCCTGCCGGCGTCCTGAGGGCTAATCCTAAACCTAGGTGGGCCCCCGAAGAGCCCATCCCAAGGGGCCTGGCACCGCAACTCCAGGCATTGGGGACCCCCAGCCCCAGGGCAAGACTAACACTGCTGCCCCTCCACCACCTGGGCACTCGGGGCGCTGCCGCTCATTCAGGGCTGGAGGAGGGGCAGGGCCCTCTGAGCCCCCGCCGACCTTTGATGGCCCCCCGCCCCAAAGCGCTTGGGCCCACGTTCCCACCAGTCAGCGCCCTCACCTCAAGCGGCCCCTCCGCTCGAAAGACTGCAGGCGGATCGGACCTGCCGGCCACCTGGGGGTAACCTTAACCCTAGGGCGGTCCCCGAGGGACCCCTCCAAGGGGCCTTGCGCAGCCACGCCGGGGATCCTGGACGTCTTAGCCCCAGGGCCGTACTCACCCTGCAGCCCCCTGGCACCCGGGCTGCTAGGGGCACCGCCGGTCATTCAGGCGGGAGAAGGGGCAGGGCCCTCCTATCCCCGACCTCCTTCGAAGGCCCCCGCGCCAAAACCTGTGGGCCCACGGTCCCGCTCTCCAGCTCCCTCCCCTTGGCCCGCCCCACCGCGAGCCACACAGCCAGGGGATTGGGCCTGAAGGCCTCCTGGGGGCTAACCCAAACCCTAGGTGGGTCCCCGAGGGGCCCATCCCAAGGGGCTTGGCGCCCCAACGCCGGCGATTGGGAACCTCCAAACCCCAGCGCTGGACTCACCCTGCAGCCCCCCGCCACCCGGGTCGCTAGGGGCGCCCCCCAGTCATTCAGGCGGGAGAAGGGGCAGGGCCCTCCGAGCCCCCGCCGACCTTCGACGGCCCCCCCGCCCCAAAGGGCTTGGGCCCACGTTCCCACTAGTCAGCGCCCTCACCTCAACCCGCCCCTCCGCTCGAAACACAGCAGGCGGATTGGACCTGCCGGACTCCTGGGGGCTAACCCGAACCCTAGGTGGGTCCCCGAGGGGCCCCTCCCAAGGGGCTTGGCGACCCAACGCCGGGGATTGGGAACCACCGAACCCCAGCGGTGGAATCACCCTGCAGCCCCCCACCACTCCGGCCGCTAGGGACGCCGCCGGTCATTCAGGCGGGAGAAGGAGCAGGGCCCTCCTAGCCCCTGATGACCTTCGAAGGCCCCCGCGCCAAAACGGTTGGGCCCACGCTCCCACTCCTCAGCACCCTCAGCTCGGCCTACCCCTCTGCTCGCCGCACATCCAGCAGGTCGGGCTTGCCGGCCTCCCGGGGGCTAACACTAACTCTAGGTGGGCTCCTGAGGGGCCCCACCCAAGGGGCCTGGCGCCTCAACGCCGGAGATTGGGGACCCGAGACCCAGCGCCGGACTCACCCTGCAGCCCCCCGCCACCTGGGCCGCTAGGGGGCCCGCCGGTCATTCAGGGCGTGAGAACGGGCAGGGCCCTCTGTGCCGCAGGCAACCTTCGAAGGCCCCCCCGCTCCAAAATGTTTGGGCCAAGGCTCCAGCTCGCCAGCGCCCTCACTCCGCTCGCCCCTCCACTCGCTGCACAGCGGGCATTTCGGGCCTGCCGGCATCCTTCTTGCTAACCCTAACCCTAGGTCAGTCCCCGAGAGGCCCCTGACAAGGGGCCTGGGGCTGCAACGCTGGGGATTGGGGACCCCCGAGCCCCAGGGCCAGACTACCACTGCTGCCGTCCACCACCTGGGCCACTAGGGGCGCTGTCTCTCATTCAGGGCTGGAGAAGGGGCAGGGCCCTCCGAGCCCCCGCGGACCTTCGATGGCCCCCGCCCCAAAGCGCTTGGGCCCACGTTCCCACTCCTCAGCGCCCTCAGCTCGGCCTGCCCCTCCGCTCGCTGCACATCCAGCAGATCGGGCTTGCCGGACTCCTGGGGGCTAACCCGACCTCTAGGTGGGCTCCTGAGGGGCCCCATCCAAGGGGCCTGGCGCCCTAACGCCGGGGATTGGGAAGCTCCAAACCCCAGCACTGGACTCACCCTGCAGCCCACCGCCACCTGGGCCGTAGGGGCGCCACCGGTCATTCAGGGCGGGAGAACGGGTAGGGCCCTCCGAGTCCCCGGCGAGCTTCGAAGGCCCCGTGCGCCAAAACACTTGGGCCCTCGCTCCATCTCTCCAGCGCCCTCCCCTCCGCCCCACCCCCCGCTCGCCACACCGCCGGTGGATCCTGCCTGCCGGCGTCCTGAGGGCTAATCCTAAACCTAGGTGGGCCCCCGAAGAGCCCATCCCAAGGGGCCTGGCACCGCAACTCCAGGCATTGGGGACCCCCAGCCCCAGGGCAAGACTAACACTGCTGCCCCTCCACCACCTGGGCACTCGGGGCGCTGCCGCTCATTCAGGGCTGGAGGAGGGGCAGGGCCCTCTGAGCCCCCGCCGACCTTTGATGGCCCCCCGCCCCAAAGCGCTTGGGCCCACGTTCCCACCAGTCAGCGCCCTCACCTCAAGCGGCCCCTCCGCTCGAAAGACTGCAGGCGGATCGGACCTGCCGGCCACCTGGGGGTAACCTTAACCCTAGGGCGGTCCCCGAGGGACCCCTCCAAGGGGCCTTGCGCAGCCACGCCGGGGATCCTGGACGTCTTAGCCCCAGGGCCGTACTCACCCTGCAGCCCCCTGGCACCCGGGCTGCTAGGGGCACCGCCGGTCATTCAGGCGGGAGAAGGGGCAGGGCCCTCCTATCCCCGACCTCCTTCGAAGGCCCCCGCGCCAAAACCTGTGGGCCCACGGTCCCGCTCTCCAGCTCCCTCCGCTCGGCCCGCCCCACCGCGAGCCACACAGCCAGGGGATTGGGCCTGAAGGCCTCCTGGGGGCTAACCCAAACCCTAGGTGGGTCCCCGAGGGGCCCATCCCAAGGGGCTTGGCGCCCCAACGCCGGCGATTGGGAACCTCCAAACCCCAGCGCTGGACTCACCCTGCAGCCCCCCGCCACCCGGGTCGCTAGGGGCGCCCCCCAGTCATTCAGGCGGGAGAAGGGGCAGGGCCCTCCGAGCCCCCGCCGACCTTCGACGGCCCCCCCGCCCCAAAGGGCTTGGGCCCACGTTCCCACTAGTCAGCGCCCTCACCTCAACCCGCCCCTCCGCTCGAAACACAGCAGGCGGATTGGACCTGCCGGACTCCTGGGGGCTAACCCGAACCCTAGGTGGGTCCCCGAGGGGCCCCTCCCAAGGGGCTTGGCGACCCAACGCCGGGGATTGGGAACCACCGAACCCCAGCGGTGGAATCACCCTGCAGCCCCCCACCACTCCGGCCGCTAGGGACGCCGCCGGTCATTCAGGCGGGAGAAGGAGCAGGGCCCTCCTAGCCCCTGATGACCTTCGAAGGCCCCCGCGCCAAAACGGTTGGGCCCACGCTCCCACTCCTCAGCACCCTCAGCTCGGCCTACCCCTCTGCTCGACGCACATCCAGCAGGTCGGGCTTGCCGGCCTCCCGGGGGCTAACACTAACTCTAGGTGGGCTCCTGAGGGGCCCCACCCAAGGGGCCTGGCGCCTCAACGCCGGAGATTGGGGACCCGAGACCCAGCGCCGGACTCACCCTGCAGCCCCCCGCCACCTGGGCCGCTAGGGGGCCCGCCGGTCATTCAGGGCGTGAGAACGGGCAGGGCCCTCTGTGCCGCAGGCAACCTTCGAAGGCCCCCCCCCGCTCCAAAATGTTTGGGCCAAGGCTCCAGCTCGCCAGCGCCCTCACTCCGCTCGCCCCTCCACTCGCTGCACAGCGGGCATTTCGGGCCTGCCGGCATCCTTCTTGCTAACCCTAACCCTAGGTCAGTCCCCGAGAGGCCCCTGACAAGGGGCCTGGGGCTGCAACGCTGGGGATTGGGGACCCCCGAGCCCCAGGGCCAGACTACCACTGCTGCCGTCCACCACCTGGGCCACTAGGGGCGCTGTCTCTCATTGAGGGCTGGAGAAGGGGCAGGGCCCTCCGAGCCCCCGCGGACCTTCGATGGCCCCCGCCCCAAAGCGCTTGGGCCCACGTTCCCACTCCTCAGCGCCCTCAGCTCGGCCTGCCCCTCCGCTCGCTGCACATCCAGCAGATCGGGCTTGCCGGACTCCTGGGGGCTAACCCGACCTCTAGGTGGGCTCCTGAGGGGCCCCATCCAAGGGGCCTGGCGCCCTAACGCCGGGGATTGGGAAGCTCCAAACCCCAGCACTGGACTCACCCTGCAGCCCACCGCCACCTGGGCCGTAGGGGCGCCACCGGTCATTCAGGGCGGGAGAACGGGTAGGGCCCTCCGAGTCCCCGGCGAGCTTCGAAGGCCCCGTGCGCCAAAACACTTGGGCCCTCGCTCCATCTCTCCAGCGCCCTCCCCTCCGCCCCACCCCCCGCTCGCCACACCGCCGGTGGATCCTGCCTGCCGGCGTCCTGAGGGCTAATCCTAAACCTAGGTGGGCCCCCGAAGAGCCCATCCCAAGGGGCCTGGCACCGCAACTCCAGGCATTGGGGACCCCCAGCCCCAGGGCAAGACTAACACTGCTGCCCCTCCACCACCTGGGCACTCGGGGCGCTGCCGCTCATTCAGGGCTGGAGGAGGGGCAGGGCCCTCTGAGCCCCCGCCGACCTTTGATGGCCCCCCGCCCCAAAGCGCTTGGGCCCACGTTCCCACCAGTCAGCGCCCTCACCTCAAGCGGCCCCTCCGCTGGAAAGACAGCAGGCGGATCGGACCTGCCGGCCACCTGGGGGTAACCTTAACCCTAGGGCGGTCCCCGAGGGACCCCTCCAAGGGGCCTTGCGCAGCCACGCCGGGGATCCTGGACGTCTTAGCCCCAGGGCCGTACTCACCCTGCAGCCCCCTGGCACCCGGGCTGCTAGGGGCACCGCCGGTCATTCAGGCGGGAGAAGGGGCAGGGCCCTCCTATCCCCGACCTCCTTCGAAGGCTCCCGCGCCAAAACCTGTGGGCCCACGGTCCCGCTCTCCAGCTCCCTCCCCTCGGCCCGCCCCACCGCGAGCCACACAGCCAGGGGATTGGGCCTGAAGGCCTCCTCGGGGCTAACCCAAACCCTAGGTGGGTCCCCGAGGGGCCCATCCCAAGGGGCTTGGCGCCCCAACGCCGGCGATTGGGAACCTCCAAACCCCAGCGCTGGACTCACCCTGCAGCCCCCCGCCACCCGGGCCGCTAGGGGCGCCCCCCAGTCATTCAGGCGGGAGAAGGGGCAGGGCCCTCCGAGCCCCCGCCGACCTTCGACGGCCCCCCCGCCCCAAAGGGCTTGGGCCCACGTTCCCACTAGTCAGCGCCCTCACCTCAACCCGCCCCTCCGCTCGAAACACAGCAGGCGGATTGGACCTGCCGGACTCCTGGGGGCTAACCCGAACCCTAGGTGGGTCCCCGAGGGGCCCCTCCCAAGGGGCTTGGCGACCCAACGCCGGGGATTGGGAACCACCGAACCCCAGCGGTGGAATCACCCTGCAGCCCCCCACCACTCCGGCCGCTAGGGACGCCGCCGGTCATTCAGGCGGGAGAAGGAGCAGGGCCCTCCTAGCCCCTGATGACCTTCGAAGGCCCCCGCGCCAAAACGGTTGGGCCCACTCTCCCACTCCTCAGCACCCTCAGCTCGGCCTACCCCTCTGCTCGCCGCACATCCAGCAGGTCGGGCTTGCCGGCCTCCCGGGGGCTAACACTAACTCTAGGTGGGCTCCTGAGGGGCCCCACCCAAGGGGCCTGGCGCCTCAACGCCGGAGATTGGGGACCCGAGACCCAGCGCCGGACTCACCCTGCAGCCCCCCGCCACCTGGGCCGCTAGGGGGCCCGCCGGTCATTCAGGGCGTGAGAACGGGCAGGGCCCTCTGTGCCGCAGGCAACCTTCGAAGGCCCCCCCCCGCTCCAAAATGTTTGGGCCAAGGCTCCAGCTCGCCAGCGCCCTCACTCCGCTCGCCCCTCCACTCGCTGCACAGCGGGCATTTCGGGCCTGCCGGCATCCTTCTTGCTAACCCTAACCCTAGGTCAGTCCCCGAGAGGCCCCTGACAAGGGGCCTGGGGCTGCAACGCTGGGGATTGGGGACCCCCGAGCCCCAGGGCCAGACTACCACTGCTGCCGTCCACCACCTGGGCCACTAGGGGCGCTGTCTCTCATTGAGGGCTGGAGAAGGGGCAGGGCCCTCCGAGCCCCCGCGGACCTTCCATGGCCCCCGCCCCAAAGCGCTTGGGCCCACGTTCCCACTCCTCAGCGCCCTCAGCTCGGCCTGCCCCTCCGCTCGCTGCACATCCAGCAGATCGGGCTTGCCGGACTCCTGGGGGCTAACCCGACCTCTAGGTGGGCTCCTGAGGGGCCCCATCCAAGGGGCCTGGCGCCCTAACGCCGGGGATTGGGAAGCTCCAAACCCCAGCACTGGACTCACCCTGCAGCCCACCGCCACCTGGGCCGTAGGGGCGCCACCGGTCATTCAGGGCGGGAGAACGGGTAGGGCCCTCCGAGTCCCCGGCGAGCTTCGAAGGCCCCGTGCGCCAAAACACTTGGGCCCTCGCTCCATCTCTCCAGCGTCCTCCCCTCCGCCCCACCCCCCGCTCGCCACACCGCCGGTGGATCCTGCCTGCCGGCGTCCTGAGGGCTAATCCTAAACCTAGGTGGGCCCCCGAAGAGCCCATCCCAAGGGGCCTGGCACCGCAACTCCAGGCATTGGGGACCCCCAGCCCCAGGGCAAGACTAACACTGCTGCCCCTCCACCACCTGGGCACTCGGGGCGCTGCCGCTCATTCAGGGCTGGAGGAGGGGCAGGGCCCTCTGAGCCCCCGCCGACCTTTGATGGCCCCCCGCCCCAAAGCGCTTGGGCCCACGTTCCCACCAGTCAGCGCCCTCACCTCAAGCGGCCCCTCCGCTCGAAAGACAGCAGGCAGATCGGACCTGCCGGCCACCTGGGGGTAACCTTAACCCTAGGGCGGTCCCCGAGGGACCCCTCCAAGGGGCCTTGCGCAGC
Organism: Ursus arctos; assembly: GCF_023065955.2. Lineage (NCBI taxonomy): Eukaryota > Metazoa > Chordata > Mammalia > Carnivora > Ursidae > Ursus > Ursus arctos. The sequence goes on along the minus strand of NW_026622997.1, from coordinate 34,328,041 downwards.
CACGCCGGGGATCCTGGACGTCTTAGCCCCAGGGCCGTACTCACCCTGCAGCCCCCTGGCACCCGGGCTGCTAGGGGCACCGCCGGTCATTCAGGCGGGAGAAGGGGCAGGGCCCTCCTATCCCCGACCTCCTTCGAAGGCCCCCGCGCCAAAACCTGTGGGCCCACGGTCCCGCTCTCCAGCTCCCTCCCCTCGGCCCGCCCCACCGCGAGCCACACAGCCAGGGGATTGGGCCTGAAGGCCTCCTGGGGGCTAACCCAAACCCTAGGTGGGTCCCCGAGGGGCCCATCCCAAGGGGCTTGGCGCCCCAACGCCGGCGATTGGGAACCTCCAAACCCCAGCGCTGGACTCACCCTGCAGCCCCCCGCCACCCGGGCCGCTAGGGGCGCCCCCCAGTCATTCAGGCGGGAGAAGGGGCAGGGCCCTCCGAGCCCCCGCCGACCTTCGACGGCCCCCCCGCCCCAAAGGGCTTGGGCCCACATTCCCACTAGTCAGCGCCCTCACCTCAACCCGCCCCTCCGCTCGAAACACAGCAGGCGGATTGGAGCTGCCGGACTCCTGGGGGCTAACCCGAACCCTAGGTGGGTCCCCGAGGGGCCCCTCCCAAGGGGCTTGGCGACCCAACGCCGGGGATTGGGAACCACCGAACCCCAGCGGTGGAATCACCCTGCAGCCCCCCACCACTCCGGCCGCTAGGGACGCCGCCGGTCATTCAGGCGGGAGAAGGAGCAGGGCCCTCCTAGCCCCTGATGACCTTCGAAGGCCCCCGCGCCAAAACGGTTGGGCCCACGCTCCCACTCCTCAGCACCCTCAGCTCGGCCTACCCCTCTGCTCGCCGCACATCCAGCAGGTCGGGCTTGCCGGCCTCCCGGGGGCTAACACTAACTCTAGGTGGGCTCCTGAGGGGCCCCACCCAAGGGGCCTGGCGCCTCAACGCCGGAGATTGGGGACCCGAGACCCAGCGCCGGACTCACCCTGCAGCCCCCCGCCACCTGGGCCGCTAGGGGGCCCGCCGGTCATTCAGGGCGTGAGAACGGGCAGGGCCCTCTGTGCCGCAGGCAACCTTCGAAGGCCCCCCCCCCCCGCTCCAAAATGTTTGGGCCAAGGCTCCAGCTCGCCAGCGCCCTCACTCCGCTCGCCCCTCCACTCGCTGCACAGCGGGCATTTCGGGCCTGCCGGCATCCTTCTTGCTAACCCTAACCCTAGGTCAGTCCCCGAGAGGCCCCTGACAAGGGGCCTGGGGCTGCAACGCTGGGGATTGGGGACCCCCGAGCCCCAGGGCCAGACTACCACTGCTGCCGTCCACCACCTGGGCCACTAGGGGCGCTGTCTCTCATTGAGGGCTGGAGAAGGGGCAGGGCCCTCCGAGCCCCCGCGGACCTTCGATGGCCCCCGCCCCAAAGCGCTTGGGCCCACGTTCCCACTCCTCAGCGCCCTCAGCTCGGCCTGCCCCTCCGCTCGCTGCACATCCAGCAGATCGGGCTTGCCGGACTCCTGTGGGCTAACCCGACCTCTAGGTGGGCTCCTGAGGGGCCCCATCCAAGGGGCCTGGCGCCCTAACGCCGGGGATTGGGAAGCTCCAAACCCCAGCACTGGACTCACCCTGCAGCCCACCGCCACCTGGGCCGTAGGGGCGCCACCGGTCATTCAGGGCGGGAGAACGGGTAGGGCCCTCCGAGTCCCCGGCGAGCTTCGAAGGCCCCGTGCGCCAAAACACTTGGGCCCTCGCTCCATCTCTCCAGCGCCCTCCCCTCCGCCCCACCCCCCGCTCGCCACACCGCCGGTGGATCCTGCCTGCCGGCGTCCTGAGGGCTAATCCTAAACCTAGGTGGGCCCCCGAAGAGCCCATCCCAAGGGGCCTGGCACCGCAACTCCAGGCATTGGGGACCCCCAGCCCCAGGGCAAGACTAACACTGCTGCCCCTCCACCACCTGGGCACTCGGGGCGCTGCCGCTCATTCAGGGCTGGAGGAGGGGCAGGGCCCTCTGAGCCCCCGCCGACCTTTGATGGCCCCCCGCCCCAAAGCGCTTGGGCCCACGTTCCCACCAGTCAGCGCCCTCACCTCAAGCGGCCCCTCCGCTCGAAAGACAGCAGGCGGATCGGACCTGCCGGCCACCTGGGGGTAACCTTAACCCTAGGGCGGTCCCCGAGGGACCCCTCCAAGGGGCCTTGCGCAGCCACGCCGGGGATCCTGGACGTCTTAGCCCCAGGGCCGTACTCACCCTGCAGCCCCCTGGCACCCGGGCTGCTAGGGGCACCGCCGGTCATTCAGGCGGGAGAAGGGGCAGGGCCCTCCTATCCCCGACCTCCTTCGAAGGCTCCCGCGCCAAAACCTGTGGGCCCACGGTCCCGCTCTCCAGCTCCCTCCCCTCGGCCCGCCCCACCGCGAGCCACACAGCCAGGGGATTGGGCCTGAAGGCCTCCTCGGGGCTAACCCAAACCCTAGGTGGGTCCCCGAGGGGCCCATCCCAAGGGGCTTGGCGCCCCAACGCCGGCGATTGGGAACCTCCAAACCCCAGCGCTGGACTCACCCTGCAGCCCCCCGCCACCCGGGCCGCTAGGGGCGCCCCCCAGTCATTCAGGCGGGAGAAGGGGCAGGGCCCTCCGAGCCCCCGCCGACCTTCGACGGCCCCCCCGCCCCAAAGGGCTTGGGCCCACGTTCCCACTAGTCAGCGCCCTCACCTCAACCCGCCCCTCCGCTCGAAACACAGCAGGCGGATTGGACCTGCCGGACTCCTGGGGGCTAACCCGAACCCTAGGTGGGTCCCCGAGGGGCCCCTCCCAAGGGGCTTGGCGACCCAACGCCGGGGATTGGGAACCACCGAACCCCAGCGGTGGAATCACCCTGCAGCCCCCCACCACTCCGGCCGCTAGGGACGCCGCCGGTCATTCAGGCGGGAGAAGGAGCAGGGCCCTCCTAGCCCCTGATGACCTTCGAAGGCCCCCGCGCCAAAACGGTTGGGCCCACGCTCCCACTCCTCAGCACCCTCAGCTCGGCCTACCCCTCTGCTCGCCGCACATCCAGCAGGTCGGGCTTGCCGGCCTCCCGGGGGCTAACACTAACTCTAGGTGGGCTCCTGAGGGGCCCCACCCAAGGGGCCTGGCGCCTCAACGCCGGAGATTGGGGACCCGAGACCCAGCGCCGGACTCACCCTGCAGCCCCCCGCCACCTGGGCCGCTAGGGGGCCCGCCGGTCATTCAGGGCGTGAGAACGGGCAGGGCCCTCTGTGCCGCAGGCAACCTTCGAAGGCCCCCCCCGCTCCAAAATGTTTGGGCCAAGGCTCCAGCTCGCCAGCGCCCTCACTCCGCTCGCCCCTCCACTCGCTGCACAGCGGGCATTTCGGGCCTGCCGGCATCCTTCTTGCTAACCCTAACCCTAGGTCAGTCCCCGAGAGGCCCCTGACAAGGGGCCTGGGGCTGCAACGCTGGGGATTGGGGACCCCCGAGCCCCAGGGCCAGACTACCACTGCTGCCGTCCACCACCTGGGCCACTAGGGGCGCTGTCTCTCATTGAGGGCTGGAGAAGGGGCAGGGCCCTCCGAGCCCCCGCGGACCTTCCATGGCCCCCGCCCCAAAGCGCTTGGGCCCACGTTCCCACTCCTCAGCGCCCTCAGCTCGGCCTGCCCCTCCGCTCGCTGCACATCCAGCAGATCGGGCTTGCCGGACTCCTGGGGGCTAACCCGACCTCTAGGTGGGCTCCTGAGGGGCCCCATCCAAGGGGCCTGGCGCCCTAACGCCGGGGATTGGGAAGCTCCAAACCCCAGCACTGGACTCACCCTGCAGCCCACCGCCACCTGGGCCGTAGGGGCGCCACCGGTCATTCAGGGCGGGAGAACGGGTAGGGCCCTCCGAGTCCCCGGCGAGCTTCGAAGGCCCCGTGCGCCAAAACACTTGGGCCCTCGCTCCATCTCTCCAGCGCCCTCCCCTCCGCCCCACCCCCCGCTCGCCACACCGCCGGTGGATCCTGCCTGCCGGCGTCCTGAGGGCTAATCCTAAACCTAGGTGGGCCCCCGAAGAGCCCATCCCAAGGGGCCTGGCACCGCAACTCCAGGCATTGGGGACCCCCAGCCCCAGGGCAAGACTAACACTGCTGCCCCTCCACCACCTGGGCACTCGGGGCGCTGCCGCTCATTCAGGGCTGGAGGAGGGGCAGGGCCCTCTGAGCCCCCGCCGACCTTTGATGGCCCCCCGCCCCAAAGCGCTTGGGCCCACGTTCCCACCAGTCAGCGCCCTCACCTCAAGCGGCCCCTCCGCTCGAAAGACAGCAGGCGGATCGGACCTGCCGGCCACCTGGGGGTAACCTTAACCCTAGGGCGGTCCCCGAGGGACCCCTCCAAGGGGCCTTGCGCAGCCACGCCGGGGATCCTGGACGTCTTAGCCCCAGGGCCGTACTCACCCTGCAGCCCCCTGGCACCCGGGCTGCTAGGGGCACCGCCGGTCATTCAGGCGGGAGAAGGGGCAGGGCCCTCCTATCCCCGACCTCCTTCGAAGGCCCCCGCGCCAAAACCTGTGGGCCCACGGTCCCGCTCTCCAGCTCCCTCCCCTCGGCCCGCCCCACCGCGAGCCACACAGCCAGGGGATTGGGCCTGAAGGCCTCCTCGGGGCTAACCCAAACCCTAGGTGGGTCCCCGAGGGGCCCATCCCAAGGGGCTTGGCGCCCCAACGCCGGCGATTGGGAACCTCCAAACCCCAGCGCTGGACTCACCCTGCAGCCCCCCGCCACCCGGGCCGCTAGGGGCGCCCCCCAGTCATTCAGGCGGGAGAAGGGGCAGGGCCCTCCGAGCCCCCGCCGACCTTCGACGGCCCCCCCGCCCCAAAGGGCTTGGGCCCACGTTCCCACTAGTCAGCGCCCTCACCTCAACCCGCCCCTCCGCTCGAAACACAGCAGGCGGATTGGACCTGCCGGACTCCTGGGGGCTAACCCGAACCCTAGGTGGGTCCCCGAGGGGCCCCTCCCAAGGGGCTTGGCGACCCAACGCCGGGGATTGGGAACCACCGAACCCCAGCGGTGGAATCACCCTGCAGCCCCCCACCACTCCGGCCGCTAGGGACGCCGCCGGTCATTCAGGCGGGAGAAGGAGCAGGGCCCTCCTAGCCCCTGATGACCTTCGAAGGCCCCCGCGCCAAAACGGTTGGGCCCACGCTCCCACTCCTCAGCACCCTCAGCTCGGCCTACCCCTCTGCTCGCCGCACATCCAGCAGGTCGGGCTTGCCGGCCTCCCGGGGGCTAACACTAACTCTAGGTGGGCTCCTGAGGGGCCCCACCCAAGGGGCCTGGCGCCTCAACGCCGGAGATTGGGGACCCTAGACCCAGCGCCGGACTCACCCTGCAGCCCCCCGCCACCTGGGCCGCTAGGGGGCCCGCCGGTCATTCAGGGCGTGAGAACGGGCAGGGCCCTCTGTGCCGCAGGCAACCTTCGAAGGCCCCCCCCCCGCTCCAAAATGTTTGGGCCAAGGCTCCAGCTCGCCAGCGCCCTCACTCCGCTCGCCCCTCCACTCGCTGCACAGCGGGCATTTCGGGCCTGCCGGCATCCTTCTTGCTAACCCTAACCCTAGGTCAGTCCCCGAGAGGCCCCTGACAAGGGGCCTGGGGCTGCAACGCTGGGGATTGGGGACCCCCGAGCCCCAGGGCCAGACTACCACTGCTGCCGTCCACCACCTGGGCCACTAGGGGCGCTGTCTCTCATTGAGGGCTGGAGAAGGGGCAGGGCCCTCCGAGCCCCCGCGGACCTTCCATGGCCCCCGCCCCAAAGCGCTTGGGCCCACGTTCCCACTCCTCAGCGCCCTCAGCTCGGCCTGCCCCTCCGCTCGCTGCACATCCAGCAGATCGGGCTTGCCGGACTCCTGGGGGCTAACCCGACCTCTAGGTGGGCTCCTGAGGGGCCCCATCCAAGGGGCCTGGCGCCCTAACGCCGGGGATTGGGAAGCTCCAAACCCCAGCACTGGACTCACCCTGCAGCCCACCGCCACCTGGGCCGTAGGGGCGCCACCGGTCATTCAGGGCGGGAGAACGGGTAGGGCCCTCCGAGTCCCCGGCGAGCTTCGAAGGCCCCGTGCGCCAAAACACTTGGGCCCTCGCTCCATCTCTCCAGCGTCCTCCCCTCCGCCCCACCCCCCGCTCGCCACACCGCCGGTGGATCCTGCCTGCCGGCGTCCTGAGGGCTAATCCTAAACCTAGGTGGGCCCCCGAAGAGCCCATCCCAAGGGGCCTGGCACCGCAACTCCAGGCATTGGGGACCCCCAGCCCCAGGGCAAGACTAACACTGCTGCCCCTCCACCACCTGGGCACTCGGGGCGCTGCCGCTCATTCAGGGCTGGAGGAGGGGCAGGGCCCTCTGAGCCCCCGCCGACCTTTGATGGCCCCCCGCCCCAAAGCGCTTGGGCCCACGTTCCCACCAGTCAGCGCCCTCACCTCAAGCGGCCCCTCCGCTCGAAAGACAGCAGGCGGATCGGACCTGCCGGCCACCTGGGGGTAACCTTAACCCTAGGGCGGTCCCCGAGGGACCCCTCCAAGGGGCCTTGCGCAGCCACGCCGGGGATCCTGGACGTCTTAGCCCCAGGGCCGTACTCACCCTGCAGCCCCCTGGCACCCGGGCTGCTAGGGGCACCGCCGGTCATTCAGGCGGGAGAAGGGGCAGGGCCCTCCTATCCCCGACCTCCTTCGAAGGCCCCCGCGCCAAAACCTGTGGGCCCACGGTCCCGCTCTCCAGCTCCCTCCCCTCGGCCCGCCCCACCGCGAGCCACACAGCCAGGGGATTGGGCCTGAAGGCCTCCTGGGGGCTAACCCAAACCCTAGGTGGGTCCCCGAGGGGCCCATCCCAAGGGGCTTGGCGCCCCAACGCCGGCGATTGGGAACCTCCAAACCCCAGCGCTGGACTCACCCTGCAGCCCCCCGCCACCCGGGCCGCTAGGGGCGCCCCCCAGTCATTCAGGCGGGAGAAGGGGCAGGGCCCTCCGAGCCCCCGCCGACCTTCGACGGCCCCCCCGCCCCAAAGGGCTTGGGCCCACGTTCCCACTAGTCAGCGCCCTCACCTCAACCCGCCCCTCCGCTCGAAACACAGCAGGCGGATTGGACCTGCCGGACTCCTGGGGGCTAACCCGAACCCTAGGTGGGTCCCCGAGGGGCCCCTCCCAAGGGGCTTGGCGACCCAACGCCGGGGATTGGGAACCACCGAACCCCAGCGGTGGAATCACCCTGCAGCCCCCCACCACTCCGGCCGCTAGGGACGCCGCCGGTCATTCAGGCGGGAGAAGGAGCAGGGCCCTCCTAGCCCCTGATGACCTTCGAAGGCCCCCGCGCCAAAACGGTTGGGCCCACGCTCCCACTCCTCAGCACCCTCAGCTCGGCCTACCCCTCTGCTCGCCGCACATCCAGCAGGTCGGGCTTGCCGGCCTCCCGGGGGCTAACACTAACTCTAGGTGGGCTCCTGAGGGGCCCCACCCAAGGGGCCTGGCGCCTCAACGCCGGAGATTGGGGACCCGAGACCCAGCGCCGGACTCACCCTGCAGCCCCCCGCCACCTGGGCCGCTAGGGGGCCCGCCGGTCATTCAGGGCGTGAGAACGGGCAGGGCCCTCTGTGCCGCAGGCAACCTTCGAAGGCCCCCCCCCCGCTCCAAAATGTTTGGGCCAAGGCTCCAGCTCGCCAGCGCCCTCACTCCGCTCGCCCCTCCACTCGCTGCACAGCGGGCATTTCGGGCCTGCCGGCATCCTTCTTGCTAACCCTAACCCTAGGTCAGTCCCCGAGAGGCCCCTGACAAGGGGCCTGGGGCTGCAACGCTGGGGATTGGGGACCCCCGAGCCCCAGGGCCAGACTACCACTGCTGCCGTCCACCACCTGGGCCACTAGGGGCGCTGTCTCTCATTGAGGGCTGGAGAAGGGGCAGGGCCCTCCGAGCCCCCGCGGACCTTCGATGGCCCCCGCCCCAAAGCGCTTGGGCCCACGTTCCCACTCCTCAGCGCCCTCAGCTCGGCCTGCCCCTCCGCTCGCTGCACATCCAGCAGATCGGGCTTGCCGGACTCCTGTGGGCTAACCCGACCTCTAGGTGGGCTCCTGAGGGGCCCCATCCAAGGGGCCTGGCGCCCTAACGCCGGGGATTGGGAAGCTCCAAACCCCAGCACTGGACTCACCCTGCAGCCCACCGCCACCTGGGCCGTAGGGGCGCCACCGGTCATTCAGGGCGGGAGAACGGGTAGGGCCCTCCGAGTCCCCGGCGAGCTTCGAAGGCCCCGTGCGCCAAAACACTTGGGCCCTCGCTCCATCTCTCCAGCGCCCTCCCCTCCGCCCCACCCCCCGCTCGCCACACCGCCGGTGGATCCTGCCTGCCGGCGTCCTGAGGGCTAATCCTAAACCTAGGTGGGCCCCCGAAGAGCCCATCCCAAGGGGCCTGGCACCGCAACTCCAGGCATTGGGGACCCCCAGCCCCAGGGCAAGACTAACACTGCTGCCCCTCCACCACCTGGGCACTCGGGGCGCTGCCGCTCATTCAGGGCTGGAGGAGGGGCAGGGCCCTCTGAGCCCCCGCCGACCTTTGATGGCCCCCCGCCCCAAAGCGCTTGGGCCCACGTTCCCACCAGTCAGCGCCCTCACCTCAAGCGGCCCCTCCGCTCGAAAGACAGCAGGCGGATCGGACCTGCCGGCCACCTGGGGGTAACCTTAACCCTAGGGCGGTCCCCGAGGGACCCCTCCAAGGGGCCTTGCGCAGCCACGCCGGGGATCCTGGACGTCTTAGCCCCAGGGCCGTACTCACCCTGCAGCCCCCTGGCACCCGGGCTGCTAGGGGCACCGCCGGTCATTCAGGCGGGAGAAGGGGCAGGGCCCTCCTATCCCCGACCTCCTTCGAAGGCTCCCGCGCCAAAACCTGTGGGCCCACGGTCCCGCTCTCCAGCTCCCTCCCCTCGGCCCGCCCCACCGCGAGCCACACAGCCAGGGGATTGGGCCTGAAGGCCTCCTCGGGGCTAACCCAAACCCTAGGTGGGTCCCCGAGGGGCCCATCCCAAGGGGCTTGGCGCCCCAACGCCGGCGATTGGGAACCTCCAAACCCCAGCGCTGGACTCACCCTGCAGCCCCCCGCCACCCGGGCCGCTAGGGGCGCCCCCCAGTCATTCAGGCGGGAGAAGGGGCAGGGCCCTCCGAGCCCCCGCCGACCTTCGACGGCCCCCCCGCCCCAAAGGGCTTGGGCCCACGTTCCCACTAGTCAGCGCCCTCACCTCAACCCGCCCCTCCGCTCGAAACACAGCAGGCGGATTGGACCTGCCGGACTCCTGGGGGCTAACCCGAACCCTAGGTGGGTCCCCGAGGGGCCCCTCCCAAGGGGCTTGGCGACCCAACGCCGGGGATTGGGAACCACCGAACCCCAGCGGTGGAATCACCCTGCAGCCCCCCACCACTCCGGCCGCTAGGGACGCCGCCGGTCATTCAGGCGGGAGAAGGAGCAGGGCCCTCCTAGCCCCTGATGACCTTCGAAGGCCCCCGCGCCAAAACGGTTGGGCCCACGCTCCCACTCCTCAGCACCCTCAGCTCGGCCTACCCCTCTGCTCGCCGCACATCCAGCAGGTCGGGCTTGCCGGCCTCCCGGGGGCTAACACTAACTCTAGGTGGGCTCCTGAGGGGCCCCACCCAAGGGGCCTGGCGCCTCAACGCCGGAGATTGGGGACCCGAGACCCAGCGCCGGACTCACCCTGCAGCCCCCCGCCACCTGGGCCGCTAGGGGGCCCGCCGGTCATTCAGGGCGTGAGAACGGGCAGGGCCCTCTGTGCCGCAGGCAACCTTCGAAGGCCCCCCCCCCGCTCCAAAATGTTTGGGCCAAGGCTCCAGCTCGCCAGCGCCCTCACTCCGCTCGCCCCTCCACTCGCTGCACAGCGGGCATTTCGGGCCTGCCGGCATCCTTCTTGCTAACCCTAACCCTAGGTCAGTCCCCGAGAGGCCCCTGACAAGGGGCCTGGGGCTGCAACGCTGGGGATTGGGGACCCCCGAGCCCCAGGGCCAGACTACCACTGCTGCCGTCCACCACCTGGGCCACTAGGGGCGCTGTCTCTCATTGAGGGCTGGAGAAGGGGCAGGGCCCTCCGAGCCCCCGCGGACCTTCGATGGCCCCCGCCCCAAAGCGCTTGGGCCCACGTTCCCACTCCTCAGCGCCCTCAGCTCGGCCTGCCCCTCCGCTCGCTGCACATCCAGCAGATCGGGCTTGCCGGACTCCTGGGGGCTAACCCGACCTCTAGGTGGGCTCCTGAGGGGCCCCATCCAAGGGGCCTGGCGCCCTAACGCCGGGGATTGGGAAGCTCCAAACCCCAGCACTGGACTCACCCTGCAGCCCACCGCCACCTGGGCCGTAGGGGCGCCACCGGTCATTCAGGGCGGGAGAACGGGTAGGGCCCTCCGAGTCCCCGGCGAGCTTCGAAGGCCCCGTGCGCCAAAACACTTGGGCCCTCGCTCCATCTCTCCAGCGCCCTCCCCTCCGCCCCACCCCCCGCTCGCCACACCGCCGGTGGATCCTGCCTGCCGGCGTCCTGAGGGCTAATCCTAAACCTAGGTGGGCCCCCGAAGAGCCCATCCCAAGGGGCCTGGCACCGCAACTCCAGGCATTGGGGACCCCCAGCCCCAGGGCAAGACTAACACTGCTGCCCCTCCACCACCTGGGCACTCGGGGCGCTGCCGCTCATTCAGGGCTGGAGGAGGGGCAGGGCCCTCTGAGCCCCCGCCGACCTTTGATGGCCCCCCGCCCCAAAGCGCTTGGGCCCACGTTCCCACCAGTCAGCGCCCTCACCTCAAGCGGCCCCTCCGCTCGAAAGACAGCAGGCGGATCGGACCTGCCGGCCACCTGGGGGTAACCTTAACCCTAGGGCGGTCCCCGAGGGACCCCTCCAAGGGGCCTTGCGCAGCCACGCCGGGGATCCTGGACGTCTTAGCCCCAGGGCCGTACTCACCCTGCAGCCCCCTGGCACCCGGGCTGCTAGGGGCACCGCCGGTCATTCAGGCGGGAGAAGGGGCAGGGCCCTCCTATCCCCGACCTCCTTCGAAGGCTCCCGCGCCAAAACCTGTGGGCCCACGGTCCCGCTCTCCAGCTCCCTCCCCTCGGCCCGCCCCACCGCGAGCCACACAGCCAGGGGATTGGGCCTGAAGGCCTCCTCGGGGCTAACCCAAACCCTAGGTGGGTCCCCGAGGGGCCCATCCCAAGGGGCTTGGCGCCCCAACGCCGGCGATTGGGAACCTCCAAACCCCAGCGCTGGACTCACCCTGCAGCCCCCCGCCACCCGGGCCGCTAGGGGCGCCCCCCAGTCATTCAGGCGGGAGAAGGGGCAGGGCCCTCCGAGCCCCCGCCGACCTTCGACGGCCCCCCCGCCCCAAAGGGCTTGGGCCCACGTTCCCACTAGTCAGCGCCCTCACCTCAACCCGCCCCTCCGCTCGAAACACAGCAGGCGGATTGGACCTGCCGGACTCCTGGGGGCTAACCCGAACCCTAGGTGGGTCCCCGAGGGGCCCCTCCCAAGGGGCTTGGCGACCCAACGCCGGGGATTGGGAACCACCGAACCCCAGCGGTGGAATCACCCTGCAGCCCCCCACCACTCCGGCCGCTAGGGACGCCGCCGGTCATTCAGGCGGGAGAAGGAGCAGGGCCCTCCTAGCCCCTGATGACCTTCGAAGGCCCCCGCGCCAAAACGGTTGGGCCCACGCTCCCACTCCTCAGCACCCTCAGCTCGGCCTACCCCTCTGCTCGCCGCACATCCAGCAGGTCGGGCTTGCCGGCCTCCCGGGGGCTAACACTAACTCTAGGTGGGCTCCTGAGGGGCCCCACCCAAGGGGCCTGGCGCCTCAACGCCGGAGATTGGGGACCCGAGACCCAGCGCCGGACTCACCCTGCAGCCCCCCGCCACCTGGGCCGCTAGGGGGCCCGCCGGTCATTCAGGGCGTGAGAACGGGCAGGGCCCTCTGTGCCGCAGGCAACCTTCGAAGGCCCCCCCCCCGCTCCAAAATGTTTGGGCCAAGGCTCCAGCTCGCCAGCGCCCTCACTCCGCTCGCCCCTCCACTCGCTGCACAGCGGGCATTTCGGGCCTGCCGGCATCCTTCTTGCTAACCCTAACCCTAGGTCAGTCCCCGAGAGGCCCCTGACAAGGGGCCTGGGGCTGCAACGCTGGGGATTGGGGACCCCCGAGCCCCAGGGCCAGACTACCACTGCTGCCGTCCACCACCTGGGCCACTAGGGGCGCTGTCTCTCATTGAGGGCTGGAGAAGGGGCAGGGCCCTCCGAGCCCCCGCGGACCTTCGATGGCCCCCGCCCCAAAGCGCTTGGGCCCACGTTCCCACTCCTCAGCGCCCTCAGCTCGGCCTGCCCCTCCGCTCGCTGCACATCCAGCAGATCGGGCTTGCCGGACTCCTGGGGGCTAACCCGACCTCTAGGTGGGCTCCTGAGGGGCCCCATCCAAGGGGCCTGGCGCCCTAACGCCGGGGATTGGGAAGCTCCAAACCCCAGCACTGGACTCACCCTGCAGCCCACCGCCACCTGGGCCGTAGGGGCGCCACCGGTCATTCAGGGCGGGAGAACGGGTAGGGCCCTCCGAGTCCCCGGCGAGCTTCGAAGGCCCCGTGCGCCAAAACACTTGGGCCCTCGCTCCATCTCTCCAGCGCCCTCCCCTCCGCCCCACCCCCCGCTCGCCACACCGCCGGTGGATCCTGCCTGCCGGCGTCCTGAGGGCTAATCCTAAACCTAGGTGGGCCCCCGAAGAGCCCATCCCAAGGGGCCTGGCACCGCAACTCCAGGCATTGGGGACCCCCAGCCCCAGGGCAAGACTAACACTGCTGCCCCTCCACCACCTGGGCACTCGGGGCGCTGCCGCTCATTCAGGGCTGGAGGAGGGGCAGGGCCCTCTGAGCCCCCGCCGACCTTTGATGGCCCCCCGCCCCAAAGCGCTTGGGCCCACGTTCCCACCAGTCAGCGCCCTCACCTCAAGCGGCCCCTCCGCTCGAAAGACAGCAGGCGGATCGGACCTGCCGGCCACCTGGGGGTAACCTTAACCCTAGGGCGGTCCCCGAGGGACCCCTCCAAGGGGCCTTGCGCAGCCACGCCGGGGATCCTGGACGTCTTAGCCCCAGGGCCGTACTCACCCTGCAGCCCCCTGGCACCCGGGCTGCTAGGGGCACCGCCGGTCATTCAGGCGGGAGAAGGGGCAGGGCCCTCCTATCCCCGACCTCCTTCGAAGGCTCCCGCGCCAAAACCTGTGGGCCCACGGTCCCGCTCTCCAGCTCCCTCCCCTCGGCCCGCCCCACCGCGAGCCACACAGCCAGGGGATTGGGCCTGAAGGCCTCCTGGGGGCTAACCCAAACCCTAGGTGGGTCCCCGAGGGGCCCATCCCAAGGGGCTTGGCGCCCCAACGCCGGCGATTGGGAACCTCCAAACCCCAGCGCTGGACTCACCCTGCAGCCCCCCGCCACCCGGGCCGCTAGGGGCGCCCCCCAGTCATTCAGGCGGGAGAAGGGGCAGGGCCCTCCGAGCCCCCGCCGACCTTCGACGGCCCCCCCGCCCCAAAGGGCTTGGGCCCACGTTCCCACTAGTCAGCGCCCTCACCTCAACCCGCCCCTCCGCTCGAAACACAGCAGGCGGATTGGACCTGCCGGACTCCTGGGGGCTAACCCGAACCCTAGGTGGGTCCCCGAGGGGCCCCTCCCAAGGGGCTTGGCGACCCAACGCCGGGGATTGGGAACCACCGAACCCCAGCGGTGGAATCACCCTGCAGCCCCCCACCACTCCGGCCGCTAGGGACGCCGCCGGTCATTCAGGCGGGAGAAGGAGCAGGGCCCTCCTAGCCCCTGATGACCTTCGAAGGCCCCCGCGCCAAAACGGTTGGGCCCACGCTCCCACTCCTCAGCACCCTCAGCTCGGCCTACCCCTCTGCTCGCCGCACATCCAGCAGGTCGGGCTTGCCGGCCTCCCGGGGGCTAACACTAACTCTAGGTGGGCTCCTGAGGGGCCCCACCCAAGGGGCCTGGCGCCTCAACGCCGGAGATTGGGGACCCGAGACCCAGCGCCGGACTCACCCTGCAGCCCCCCGCCACCTGGGCCGCTAGGGGGCCCGCCGGTCATTCAGGGCGTGAGAACGGGCAGGGCCCTCTGTGCCGCAGGCAACCTTCGAAGGCCCCCCCCCCGCTCCAAAATGTTTGGGCCAAGGCTCCAGCTCGCCAGCGCCCTCACTCCGCTCGCCCCTCCACTCGCTGCACAGCGGGCATTTCGGGCCTGCCGGCATCCTTCTTGCTAACCCTAACCCTAGGTCAGTCCCCGAGAGGCCCCTGACAAGGGGCCTGGGGCTGCAACGCTGGGGATTGGGGACCCCCGAGCCCCAGGGCCAGACTACCACTGCTGCCGTCCACCACCTGGGCCACTAGGGGCGCTGTCTCTCATTGAGGGCTGGAGAAGGGGCAGGGCCCTCCGAGCCCCCGCGGACCTTCGATGGCCCCCGCCCCAAAGCGCTTGGGCCCACGTTCCCACTCCTCAGCGCCCTCAGCTCGGCCTGCCCCTCCGCTCGCTGCACATCCAGCAGATCGGGCTTGCCGGACTCCTGGGGGCTAACCCGACCTCTAGGTGGGCTCCTGAGGGGCCCCATCCAAGGGGCCTGGCGCCCTAACGCCGGGGATTGGGAAGCTCCAAACCCCAGCACTGGACTCACCCTGCAGCCCACCGCCACCTGGGCCGTAGGGGCGCCACCGGTCATTCAGGGCGGGAGAACGGGTAGGGCCCTCCGAGTCCCCGGCGAGCTTCGAAGGCCCCGTGCGCCAAAACACTTGGGCCCTCGCTCCATCTCTCCAGCGCCCTCCCCTCCGCCCCACCCCCCGCTCGCCACACCGCCGGTGGATCCTGCCTGCCGGCGTCCTGAGGGCTAATCCTAAACCTAGGTGGGCCCCCGAAGAGCCCATCCCAAGGGGCCTGGCACCGCAACTCCAGGCATTGGGGACCCCCAGCCCCAGGGCAAGACTAACACTGCTGCCCCTCCACCACCTGGGCACTCGGGGCGCTGCCGCTCATTCAGGGCTGGAGGAGGGGCAGGGCCCTCTGAGCCCCCGCCGACCTTTGATGGCCCCCCGCCCCAAAGCGCTTGGGCCCACGTTCCCACCAGTCAGCGCCCTCACCTCAAGCGGCCCCTCCGCTCGAAAGACAGCAGGCGGATCGGACCTGCCGGCCACCTGGGGGTAACCTTAACCCTAGGGCGGTCCCCGAGGGACCCCTCCAAGGGGCCTTGCGCAGCCACGCCGGGGATCCTGGACGTCTTAGCCCCAGGGCCGTACTCACCCTGCAGCCCCCTGGCACCCGGGCTGCTAGGGGCACCGCCGGTCATTCAGGCGGGAGAAGGGGCAGGGCCCTCCTATCCCCGACCTCCTTCGAAGGCTCCCGCGCCAAAACCTGTGGGCCCACGGTCCCGCTCTCCAGCTCCCTCCCCTCGGCCCGCCCCACCGCGAGCCACACAGCCAGGGGATTGGGCCTGAAGGCCTCCTCGGGGCTAACCCAAACCCTAGGTGGGTCCCCGAGGGGCCCATCCCAAGGGGCTTGGCGCCCCAACGCCGGCGATTGGGAACCTCCAAACCCCAGCGCTGGACTCACCCTGCAGCCCCCCGCCACCCGGGCCGCTAGGGGCGCCCCCCAGTCATTCAGGCGGGAGAAGGGGCAGGGCCCTCCGAGCCCCCGCCGACCTTCGACGGCCCCCCCGCCCCAAAGGGCTTGGGCCCACGTTCCCACTAGTCAGCGCCCTCACCTCAACCCGCCCCTCCGCTCGAAACACAGCAGGCGGATTGGACCTGCCGGACTCCTGGGGGCTAACCCGAACCCTAGGTGGGTCCCCGAGGGGCCCCTCCCAAGGGGCTTGGCGACCCAACGCCGGGGATTGGGAACCACCGAACCCCAGCGGTGGAATCACCCTGCAGCCCCCCACCACTCCGGCCGCTAGGGACGCCGCCGGTCATTCAGGCGGGAGAAGGAGCAGGGCCCTCCTAGCCCCTGATGACCTTCGAAGGCCCCCGCGCCAAAACGGTTGGGCCCACGCTCCCACTCCTCAGCACCCTCAGCTCGGCCTACCCCTCTGCTCGCCGCACATCCAGCAGGTCGGGCTTGCCGGCCTCCCGGGGGCTAACACTAACTCTAGGTGGGCTCCTGAGGGGCCCCACCCAAGGGGCCTGGCGCCTCAACGCCGGAGATTGGGGACCCGAGACCCAGCGCCGGACTCACCCTGCAGCCCCCCGCCACCTGGGCCGCTAGGGGGCCCGCCGGTCATTCAGGGCGTGAGAACGGGCAGGGCCCTCTGTGCCGCAGGCAACCTTCGAAGGCCCCCCCCCCGCTCCAAAATGTTTGGGCCAAGGCTCCAGCTCGCCAGCGCCCTCACTCCGCTCGCCCCTCCACTCGCTGCACAGCGGGCATTTCGGGCCTGCCGGCATCCTTCTTGCTAACCCTAACCCTAGGTCAGTCCCCGAGAGGCCCCTGACAAGGGGCCTGGGGCTGCAACGCTGGGGATTGGGGACCCCCGAGCCCCAGGGCCAGACTACCACTGCTGCCGTCCACCACCTGGGCCACTAGGGGCGCTGTCTCTCATTGAGGGCTGGAGAAGGGGCAGGGCCCTCCGAGCCCCCGCGGACCTTCGATGGCCCCCGCCCCAAAGCGCTTGGGCCCACGTTCCCACTCCTCAGCGCCCTCAGCTCGGCCTGCCCCTCCGCTCGCTGCACATCCAGCAGATCGGGCTTGCCGGACTCCTGGGGGCTAACCCGACCTCTAGGTGGGCTCCTGAGGGGCCCCATCCAAGGGGCCTGGCGCCCTAACGCCGGGGATTGGGAAGCTCCAAACCCCAGCACTGGACTCACCCTGCAGCCCACCGCCACCTGGGCCGTAGGGGCGCCACCGGTCATTCAGGGCGGGAGAACGGGTAGGGCCCTCCGAGTCCCCGGCGAGCTTCGAAGGCCCCGTGCGCCAAAACACTTGGGCCCTCGCTCCATCTCTCCAGCGCCCTCCCCTCCGCCCCACCCCCCGCTCGCCACACCGCCGGTGGATCCTGCCTGCCGGCGTCCTGAGGGCTAATCCTAAACCTAGGTGGGCCCCCGAAGAGCCCATCCCAAGGGGCCTGGCACCGCAACTCCAGGCATTGGGGACCCCCAGCCCCAGGGCAAGACTAACACTGCTGCCCCTCCACCACCTGGGCACTCGGGGCGCTGCCGCTCATTCAGGGCTGGAGGAGGGGCAGGGCCCTCTGAGCCCCCGCCGACCTTTGATGGCCCCCCGCCCCAAAGCGCTTGGGCCCACGTTCCCACCAGTCAGCGCCCTCACCTCAAGCGGCCCCTCCGCTCGAAAGACAGCAGGCGGATCGGACCTGCCGGCCACCTGGGGGTAACCTTAACCCTAGGGCGGTCCCCGAGGGACCCCTCCAAGGGGCCTTGCGCAGCCACGCCGGGGATCCTGGACGTCTTAGCCCCAGGGCCGTACTCACCCTGCAGCCCCCTGGCACCCGGGCTGCTAGGGGCACCGCCGGTCATTCAGGCGGGAGAAGGGGCAGGGCCCTCCTATCCCCGACCTCCTTCGAAGGCTCCCGCGCCAAAACCTGTGGGCCCACGGTCCCGCTCTCCAGCTCCCTCCCCTCGGCCCGCCCCACCGCGAGCCACACAGCCAGGGGATTGGGCCTGAAGGCCTCCTCGGGGCTAACCCAAACCCTAGGTGGGTCCCCGAGGGGCCCATCCCAAGGGGCTTGGCGCCCCAACGCCGGCGATTGGGAACCTCCAAACCCCAGCGCTGGACTCACCCTGCAGCCCCCCGCCACCCGGGCCGCTAGGGGCGCCCCCCAGTCATTCAGGCGGGAGAAGGGGCAGGGCCCTCCGAGCCCCCGCCGACCTTCGACGGCCCCCCCGCCCCAAAGGGCTTGGGCCCACGTTCCCACTAGTCAGCGCCCTCACCTCAACCCGCCCCTCCGCTCGAAACACAGCAGGCGGATTGGACCTGCCGGACTCCTGGGGGCTAACCCGAACCCTAGGTGGGTCCCCGAGGGGCCCCTCCCAAGGGGCTTGGCGACCCAACGCCGGGGATTGGGAACCACCGAACCCCAGCGGTGGAATCACCCTGCAGCCCCCCACCACTCCGGCCGCTAGGGACGCCGCCGGTCATTCAGGCGGGAGAAGGAGCAGGGCCCTCCTAGCCCCTGATGACCTTCGAAGGCCCCCGCGCCAAAACGGTTGGGCCCACGCTCCCACTCCTCAGCACCCTCAGCTCGGCCTACCCCTCTGCTCGCCGCACATCCAGCAGGTCGGGCTTGCCGGCCTCCCGGGGGCTAACACTAACTCTAGGTGGGCTCCTGAGGGGCCCCACCCAAGGGGCCTGGCGCCTCAACGCCGGAGATTGGGGACCCGAGACCCAGCGCCGGACTCACCCTGCAGCCC
Organism: Ursus arctos; assembly: GCF_023065955.2. NCBI lineage: Eukaryota > Metazoa > Chordata > Mammalia > Carnivora > Ursidae > Ursus > Ursus arctos. The sequence continues at coordinate 34,309,649 of NW_026622997.1, read as the reverse complement.
CCCGCCACCTGGGCCGCTAGGGGGCCCGCCGGTCATTCAGGGCGTGAGAACGGGCAGGGCCCTCTGTGCCGCAGGCAACCTTCGAAGGCCCCCCCCCCCGCTCCAAAATGTTTGGGCCAAGGCTCCAGCTCGCCAGCGCCCTCACTCCGCTCGCCCCTCCACTCGCTGCACAGCGGGCATTTCGGGCCTGCCGGCATCCTTCTTGCTAACCCTAACCCTAGGTCAGTCCCCGAGAGGCCCCTGACAAGGGGCCTGGGGCTGCAACGCTGGGGATTGGGGACCCCCGAGCCCCAGGGCCAGACTACCACTGCTGCCGTCCACCACCTGGGCCACTAGGGGCGCTGTCTCTCATTGAGGGCTGGAGAAGGGGCAGGGCCCTCCGAGCCCCCGCGGACCTTCGATGGCCCCCGCCCCAAAGCGCTTGGGCCCACGTTCCCACTCCTCAGCGCCCTCAGCTCGGCCTGCCCCTCCGCTCGCTGCACATCCAGCAGATCGGGCTTGCCGGACTCCTGGGGGCTAACCCGACCTCTAGGTGGGCTCCTGAGGGGCCCCATCCAAGGGGCCTGGCGCCCTAACGCCGGGGATTGGGAAGCTCCAAACCCCAGCACTGGACTCACCCTGCAGCCCACCGCCACCTGGGCCGTAGGGGCGCCACCGGTCATTCAGGGCGGGAGAACGGGTAGGGCCCTCCGAGTCCCCGGCGAGCTTCGAAGGCCCCGTGCGCCAAAACACTTGGGCCCTCGCTCCATCTCTCCAGCGCCCTCCCCTCCGCCCCACCCCCCGCTCGCCACACCGCCGGTGGATCCTGCCTGCCGGCGTCCTGAGGGCTAATCCTAAACCTAGGTGGGCCCCCGAAGAGCCCATCCCAAGGGGCCTGGCACCGCAACTCCAGGCATTGGGGACCCCCAGCCCCAGGGCAAGACTAACACTGCTGCCCCTCCACCACCTGGGCACTCGGGGCGCTGCCGCTCATTCAGGGCTGGAGGAGGGGCAGGGCCCTCTGAGCCCCCGCCGACCTTTGATGGCCCCCCGCCCCAAAGCGCTTGGGCCCACGTTCCCACCAGTCAGCGCCCTCACCTCAAGCGGCCCCTCCGCTCGAAAGACAGCAGGCGGATCGGACCTGCCGGCCACCTGGGGGTAACCTTAACCCTAGGGCGGTCCCCGAGGGACCCCTCCAAGGGGCCTTGCGCAGCCACGCCGGGGATCCTGGACGTCTTAGCCCCAGGGCCGTACTCACCCTGCAGCCCCCTGGCACCCGGGCTGCTAGGGGCACCGCCGGTCATTCAGGCGGGAGAAGGGGCAGGGCCCTCCTATCCCCGACCTCCTTCGAAGGCTCCCGCGCCAAAACCTGTGGGCCCACGGTCCCGCTCTCCAGCTCCCTCCCCTCGGCCCGCCCCACCGCGAGCCACACAGCCAGGGGATTGGGCCTGAAGGCCTCCTCGGGGCTAACCCAAACCCTAGGTGGGTCCCCGAGGGGCCCATCCCAAGGGGCTTGGCGCCCCAACGCCGGCGATTGGGAACCTCCAAACCCCAGCGCTGGACTCACCCTGCAGCCCCCCGCCACCCGGGCCGCTAGGGGCGCCCCCCAGTCATTCAGGCGGGAGAAGGGGCAGGGCCCTCCGAGCCCCCGCCGACCTTCGACGGCCCCCCCGCCCCAAAGGGCTTGGGCCCACGTTCCCACTAGTCAGCGCCCTCACCTCAACCCGCCCCTCCGCTCGAAACACAGCAGGCGGATTGGACCTGCCGGACTCCTGGGGGCTAACCCGAACCCTAGGTGGGTCCCCGAGGGGCCCCTCCCAAGGGGCTTGGCGACCCAACGCCGGGGATTGGGAACCACCGAACCCCAGCGGTGGAATCACCCTGCAGCCCCCCACCACTCCGGCCGCTAGGGACGCCGCCGGTCATTCAGGCGGGAGAAGGAGCAGGGCCCTCCTAGCCCCTGATGACCTTCGAAGGCCCCCGCGCCAAAACGGTTGGGCCCACGCTCCCACTCCTCAGCACCCTCAGCTCGGCCTACCCCTCTGCTCGCCGCACATCCAGCAGGTCGGGCTTGCCGGCCTCCCGGGGGCTAACACTAACTCTAGGTGGGCTCCTGAGGGGCCCCACCCAAGGGGCCTGGCGCCTCAACGCCGGAGATTGGGGACCCGAGACCCAGCGCCGGACTCACCCTGCAGCCCCCCGCCACCTGGGCCGCTAGGGGGCCCGCCGGTCATTCAGGGCGTGAGAACGGGCAGGGCCCTCTGTGCCGCAGGCAACCTTCGAAGGCCCCCCCCCCCGCTCCAAAATGTTTGGGCCAAGGCTCCAGCTCGCCAGCGCCCTCACTCCGCTCGCCCCTCCACTCGCTGCACAGCGGGCATTTCGGGCCTGCCGGCATCCTTCTTGCTAACCCTAACCCTAGGTCAGTCCCCGAGAGGCCCCTGACAAGGGGCCTGGGGCTGCAACGCTGGGGATTGGGGACCCCCGAGCCCCAGGGCCAGACTACCACTGCTGCCGTCCACCACCTGGGCCACTAGGGGCGCTGTCTCTCATTGAGGGCTGGAGAAGGGGCAGGGCCCTCCGAGCCCCCGCGGACCTTCGATGGCCCCCGCCCCAAAGCGCTTGGGCCCACGTTCCCACTCCTCAGCGCCCTCAGCTCGGCCTGCCCCTCCGCTCGCTGCACATCCAGCAGATCGGGCTTGCCGGACTCCTGGGGGCTAACCCGACCTCTAGGTGGGCTCCTGAGGGGCCCCATCCAAGGGGCCTGGCGCCCTAACGCCGGGGATTGGGAAGCTCCAAACCCCAGCACTGGACTCACCCTGCAGCCCACCGCCACCTGGGCCGTAGGGGCGCCACCGGTCATTCAGGGCGGGAGAACGGGTAGGGCCCTCCGAGTCCCCGGCGAGCTTCGAAGGCCCCGTGCGCCAAAACACTTGGGCCCTCGCTCCATCTCTCCAGCGCCCTCCCCTCCGCCCCACCCCCCGCTCGCCACACCGCCGGTGGATCCTGCCTGCCGGCGTCCTGAGGGCTAATCCTAAACCTAGGTGGGCCCCCGAAGAGCCCATCCCAAGGGGCCTGGCACCGCAACTCCAGGCATTGGGGACCCCCAGCCCCAGGGCAAGACTAACACTGCTGCCCCTCCACCACCTGGGCACTCGGGGCGCTGCCGCTCATTCAGGGCTGGAGGAGGGGCAGGGCCCTCTGAGCCCCCGCCGACCTTTGATGGCCCCCCGCCCCAAAGCGCTTGGGCCCACGTTCCCACCAGTCAGCGCCCTCACCTCAAGCGGCCCCTCCGCTCGAAAGACAGCAGGCGGATCGGACCTGCCGGCCACCTGGGGGTAACCTTAACCCTAGGGCGGTCCCCGAGGGACCCCTCCAAGGGGCCTTGCGCAGCCACGCCGGGGATCCTGGACGTCTTAGCCCCAGGGCCGTACTCACCCTGCAGCCCCCTGGCACCCGGGCTGCTAGGGGCACCGCCGGTCATTCAGGCGGGAGAAGGGGCAGGGCCCTCCTATCCCCGACCTCCTTCGAAGGCTCCCGCGCCAAAACCTGTGGGCCCACGGTCCCGCTCTCCAGCTCCCTCCCCTCGGCCCGCCCCACCGCGAGCCACACAGCCAGGGGATTGGGCCTGAAGGCCTCCTCGGGGCTAACCCAAACCCTAGGTGGGTCCCCGAGGGGCCCATCCCAAGGGGCTTGGCGCCCCAACGCCGGCGATTGGGAACCTCCAAACCCCAGCGCTGGACTCACCCTGCAGCCCCCCGCCACCCGGGCCGCTAGGGGCGCCCCCCAGTCATTCAGGCGGGAGAAGGGGCAGGGCCCTCCGAGCCCCCGCCGACCTTCGACGGCCCCCCCGCCCCAAAGGGCTTGGGCCCACGTTCCCACTAGTCAGCGCCCTCACCTCAACCCGCCCCTCCGCTCGAAACACAGCAGGCGGATTGGACCTGCCGGACTCCTGGGGGCTAACCCGAACCCTAGGTGGGTCCCCGAGGGGCCCCTCCCAAGGGGCTTGGCGACCCAACGCCGGGGATTGGGAACCACCGAACCCCAGCGGTGGAATCACCCTGCAGCCCCCCACCACTCCGGCCGCTAGGGACGCCGCCGGTCATTCAGGCGGGAGAAGGAGCAGGGCCCTCCTAGCCCCTGATGACCTTCGAAGGCCCCCGCGCCAAAACGGTTGGGCCCACGCTCCCACTCCTCAGCACCCTCAGCTCGGCCTACCCCTCTGCTCGCCGCACATCCAGCAGGTCGGGCTTGCCGGCCTCCCGGGGGCTAACACTAACTCTAGGTGGGCTCCTGAGGGGCCCCACCCAAGGGGCCTGGCGCCTCAACGCCGGAGATTGGGGACCCGAGACCCAGCGCCGGACTCACCCTGCAGCCCCCCGCCACCTGGGCCGCTAGGGGGCCCGCCGGTCATTCAGGGCGTGAGAACGGGCAGGGCCCTCTGTGCCGCAGGCAACCTTCGAAGGCCCCCCCCCCGCTCCAAAATGTTTGGGCCAAGGCTCCAGCTCGCCAGCGCCCTCACTCCGCTCGCCCCTCCACTCGCTGCACAGCGGGCATTTCGGGCCTGCCGGCATCCTTCTTGCTAACCCTAACCCTAGGTCAGTCCCCGAGAGGCCCCTGACAAGGGGCCTGGGGCTGCAACGCTGGGGATTGGGGACCCCCGAGCCCCAGGGCCAGACTACCACTGCTGCCGTCCACCACCTGGGCCACTAGGGGCGCTGTCTCTCATTGAGGGCTGGAGAAGGGGCAGGGCCCTCCGAGCCCCCGCGGACCTTCGATGGCCCCCGCCCCAAAGCGCTTGGGCCCACGTTCCCACTCCTCAGCGCCCTCAGCTCGGCCTGCCCCTCCGCTCGCTGCACATCCAGCAGATCGGGCTTGCCGGACTCCTGGGGGCTAACCCGACCTCTAGGTGGGCTCCTGAGGGGCCCCATCCAAGGGGCCTGGCGCCCTAACGCCGGGGATTGGGAAGCTCCAAACCCCAGCACTGGACTCACCCTGCAGCCCACCGCCACCTGGGCCGTAGGGGCGCCACCGGTCATTCAGGGCGGGAGAACGGGTAGGGCCCTCCGAGTCCCCGGCGAGCTTCGAAGGCCCCGTGCGCCAAAACACTTGGGCCCTCGCTCCATCTCTCCAGCGCCCTCCCCTCCGCCCCACCCCCCGCTCGCCACACCGCCGGTGGATCCTGCCTGCCGGCGTCCTGAGGGCTAATCCTAAACCTAGGTGGGCCCCCGAAGAGCCCATCCCAAGGGGCCTGGCACCGCAACTCCAGGCATTGGGGACCCCCAGCCCCAGGGCAAGACTAACACTGCTGCCCCTCCACCACCTGGGCACTCGGGGCGCTGCCGCTCATTCAGGGCTGGAGGAGGGGCAGGGCCCTCTGAGCCCCCGCCGACCTTTGATGGCCCCCCGCCCCAAAGCGCTTGGGCCCACGTTCCCACCAGTCAGCGCCCTCACCTCAAGCGGCCCCTCCGCTCGAAAGACAGCAGGCGGATCGGACCTGCCGGCCACCTGGGGGTAACCTTAACCCTAGGGCGGTCCCCGAGGGACCCCTCCAAGGGGCCTTGCGCAGCCACGCCGGGGATCCTGGACGTCTTAGCCCCAGGGCCGTACTCACCCTGCAGCCCCCTGGCACCCGGGCTGCTAGGGGCACCGCCGGTCATTCAGGCGGGAGAAGGGGCAGGGCCCTCCTATCCCCGACCTCCTTCGAAGGCCCCCGCGCCAAAACCTGTGGGCCCACGGTCCCGCTCTCCAGCTCCCTCCCCTCGGCCCGCCCCACCGCGAGCCACACAGCCAGGGGATTGGGCCTGAAGGCCTCCTGGGGGCTAACCCAAACCCTAGGTGGGTCCCCGAGGGGCCCATCCCAAGGGGCTTGGCGCCCCAACGCCGGCGATTGGGAACCTCCAAACCCCAGCGCTGGACTCACCCTGCAGCCCCCCGCCACCCGGGCCGCTAGGGGCGCCCCCCAGTCATTCAGGCGGGAGAAGGGGCAGGGCCCTCCGAGCCCCCGCCGACCTTCGACGGCCCCCCCGCCCCAAAGGGCTTGGGCCCACGTTCCCACTAGTCAGCGCCCTCACCTCAACCCGCCCCTCCGCTCGAAACACAGCAGGCGGATTGGACCTGCCGGACTCCTGGGGGCTAACCCGAACCCTAGGTGGGTCCCCGAGGGGCCCCTCCCAAGGGGCTTGGCGACCCAACGCCGGGGATTGGGAACCACCGAACCCCAGCGGTGGAATCACCCTGCAGCCCCCCACCACTCCGGCCGCTAGGGACGCCGCCGGTCATTCAGGCGGGAGAAGGAGCAGGGCCCTCCTAGCCCCTGATGACCTTCGAAGGCCCCCGCGCCAAAACGGTTGGGCCCACGCTCCCACTCCTCAGCACCCTCAGCTCGGCCTACCCCTCTGCTCGCCGCACATCCAGCAGGTCGGGCTTGCCGGCCTCCCGGGGGCTAACACTAACTCTAGGTGGGCTCCTGAGGGGCCCCACCCAAGGGGCCTGGCGCCTCAACGCCGGAGATTGGGGACCCGAGACCCAGCGCCGGACTCACCCTGCAGCCCCCCGCCACCTGGGCCGCTAGGGGGCCCGCCGGTCATTCAGGGCGTGAGAACGGGCAGGGCCCTCTGTGCCGCAGGCAACCTTCGAAGGCCCCCCCCCCGCTCCAAAATGTTTGGGCCAAGGCTCCAGCTCGCCAGCGCCCTCACTCCGCTCGCCCCTCCACTCGCTGCACAGCGGGCATTTCGGGCCTGCCGGCATCCTTCTTGCTAACCCTAACCCTAGGTCAGTCCCCGAGAGGCCCCTGACAAGGGGCCTGGGGCTGCAACGCTGGGGATTGGGGACCCCCGAGCCCCAGGGCCAGACTACCACTGCTGCCGTCCACCACCTGGGCCACTAGGGGCGCTGTCTCTCATTGAGGGCTGGAGAAGGGGCAGGGCCCTCCGAGCCCCCGCGGACCTTCGATGGCCCCCGCCCCAAAGCGCTTGGGCCCACGTTCCCACTCCTCAGCGCCCTCAGCTCGGCCTGCCCCTCCGCTCGCTGCACATCCAGCAGATCGGGCTTGCCGGACTCCTGGGGGCTAACCCGACCTCTAGGTGGGCTCCTGAGGGGCCCCATCCAAGGGGCCTGGCGCCCTAACGCCGGGGATTGGGAAGCTCCAAACCCCAGCACTGGACTCACCCTGCAGCCCACCGCCACCTGGGCCGTAGGGGCGCCACCGGTCATTCAGGGCGGGAGAACGGGTAGGGCCCTCCGAGTCCCCGGCGAGCTTCGAAGGCCCCGTGCGCCAAAACACTTGGGCCCTCGCTCCATCTCTCCAGCGCCCTCCCCTCCGCCCCACCCCCCGCTCGCCACACCGCCGGTGGATCCTGCCTGCCGGCGTCCTGAGGGCTAATCCTAAACCTAGGTGGGCCCCCGAAGAGCCCATCCCAAGGGGCCTGGCACCACAACTCCAGGCATTGGGGACCCCCAGCCCCAGGGCAAGACTAACACTGCTGCCCCTCCACCACCTGGGCACTCGGGGCGCTGCCGCTCATTCAGGGCTGGAGGAGGGGCAGGGCCCTCTGAGCCCCCGCCGACCTTTGATGGCCCCCCGCCCCAAAGCGCTTGGGCCCACGTTCCCACCAGTCAGCGCCCTCACCTCAAGCGGCCCCTCCGCTCGAAAGACTGCAGGCGGATCGGACCTGCCGGCCACCTGGGGGTAACCTTAACCCTAGGGCGGTCCCCGAGGGACCCCTCCAAGGGGCCTTGCGCAGCCACGCCGGGGATCCTGGACGTCTTAGCCCCAGGGCCGTACTCACCCTGCAGCCCCCTGGCACCCGGGCTGCTAGGGGCACCGCCGGTCATTCAGGCGGGAGAAGGGGCAGGGCCCTCCTATCCCCGACCTCCTTCGAAGGCCCCCGCGCCAAAACCTGTGGGCCCACGGTCCCGCTCTCCAGCTCCCTCCCCTCGGCCCGCCCCACCGCGAGCCACACAGCCAGGGGATTGGGCCTGAAGGCCTCCTGGGGGCTAACCCAAACCCTAGGTGGGTCCCCGAGGGGCCCATCCCAAGGGGCTTGGCGCCCCAACGCCGGCGATTGGGAACCTCCAAACCCCAGCGCTGGACTCACCCTGCAGCCCCCCGCCACCCGGGCCGCTAGGGGCGCCCCCCAGTCATTCAGGCGGGAGAAGGGGCAGGGCCCTCCGAGCCCCCGCCGACCTTCGACGGCCCCCCCGCCCCAAAGGGCTTGGGCCCACGTTCCCACTAGTCAGCGCCCTCACCTCAACCCGCCCCTCCGCTCGAAACACAGCAGGCGGATTGGACCTGCCGGACTCCTGGGGGCTAACCCGAACCCTAGGTGGGTCCCCGAGGGGCCCCTCCCAAGGGGCTTGGCGACCCAACGCCGGGGATTGGGAACCACCGAACCCCAGCGGTGGAATCACCCTGCAGCCCCCCACCACTCCGGCCGCTAGGGACGCCGCCGGTCATTCAGGCGGGAGAAGGAGCAGGGCCCTCCTAGCCCCTGATGACCTTCGAAGGCCCCCGCGCCAAAACGGTTGGGCCCACGCTCCCACTCCTCAGCACCCTCAGCTCGGCCTACCCCTCTGCTCGCCGCACATCCAGCAGGTCGGGCTTGCCGGCCTCCCGGGGGCTAACACTAACTCTAGGTGGGCTCCTGAGGGGCCCCACCCAAGGGGCCTGGCGCCTCAACGCCGGAGATTGGGGACCCGAGACCCAGCGCCGGACTCACCCTGCAGCCCCCCGCCACCTGGGCCGCTAGGGGGCCCGCCGGTCATTCAGGGCGTGAGAACGGGCAGGGCCCTCTGTGCCGCAGGCAACCTTCGAAGGCCCCCCCCCCGCTCCAAAATGTTTGGGCCAAGGCTCCAGCTCGCCAGCGCCCTCACTCCGCTCGCCCCTCCACTCGCTGCACAGCGGGCATTTCGGGCCTGCCGGCATCCTTCTTGCTAACCCTAACCCTAGGTCAGTCCCCGAGAGGCCCCTGACAAGGGGCCTGGGGCTGCAACGCTGGGGATTGGGGACCCCCGAGCCCCAGGGCCAGACTACCACTGCTGCCGTCCACCACCTGGGCCACTAGGGGCGCTGTCTCTCATTGAGGGCTGGAGAAGGGGCAGGGCCCTCCGAGCCCCCGCGGACCTTCGATGGCCCCCGCCCCAAAGCGCTTGGGCCCACGTTCCCACTCCTCAGCGCCCTCAGCTCGGCCTGCCCCTCCGCTCGCTGCACATCCAGCAGATCGGGCTTGCCGGACTCCTGGGGGCTAACCCGACCTCTAGGTGGGCTCCTGAGGGGCCCCATCCAAGGGGCCTGGCGCCCTAACGCCGGGGATTGGGAAGCTCCAAACCCCAGCACTGGACTCACCCTGCAGCCCACCGCCACCTGGGCCGTAGGGGCGCCACCGGTCATTCAGGGCGGGAGAACGGGTAGGGCCCTCCGAGTCCCCGGCGAGCTTCGAAGGCCCCGTGCGCCAAAACACTTGGGCCCTCGCTCCATCTCTCCAGCGCCCTCCCCTCCGCCCCACCCCCCGCTCGCCACACCGCCGGTGGATCCTGCCTGCCGGCGTCCTGAGGGCTAATCCTAAACCTAGGTGGGCCCCCGAAGAGCCCATCCCAAGGGGCCTGGCACCACAACTCCAGGCATTGGGGACCCCCAGCCCCAGGGCAAGACTAACACTGCTGCCCCTCCACCACCTGGGCACTCGGGGCGCTGCCGCTCATTCAGGGCTGGAGGAGGGGCAGGGCCCTCTGAGCCCCCGCCGACCTTTGATGGCCCCCCGCCCCAAAGCGCTTGGGCCCACGTTCCCACCAGTCAGCGCCCTCACCTCAAGCGGCCCCTCCGCTCGAAAGACTGCAGGCGGATCGGACCTGCCGGCCACCTGGGGGTAACCTTAACCCTAGGGCGGTCCCCGAGGGACCCCTCCAAGGGGCCTTGCGCAGCCACGCCGGGGATCCTGGACGTCTTAGCCCCAGGGCCGTACTCACCCTGCAGCCCCCTGGCACCCGGGCTGCTAGGGGCACCGCCGGTCATTCAGGCGGGAGAAGGGGCAGGGCCCTCCTATCCCCGACCTCCTTCGAAGGCCCCCGCGCCAAAACCTGTGGGCCCACGGTCCCGCTCTCCAGCTCCCTCCCCTCGGCCCGCCCCACCGCGAGCCACACAGCCAGGGGATTGGGCCTGAAGGCCTCCTGGGGGCTAACCCAAACCCTAGGTGGGTCCCCGAGGGGCCCATCCCAAGGGGCTTGGCGCCCCAACGCCGGCGATTGGGAACCTCCAAACCCCAGCGCTGGACTCACCCTGCAGCCCCCCGCCACCCGGGCCGCTAGGGGCGCCCCCCAGTCATTCAGGCGGGAGAAGGGGCAGGGCCCTCCGAGCCCCCGCCGACCTTCGACGGCCCCCCCGCCCCAAAGGGCTTGGGCCCACGTTCCCACTAGTCAGCGCCCTCACCTCAACCCGCCCCTCCGCTCGAAACACAGCAGGCGGATTGGACCTGCCGGACTCCTGGGGGCTAACCCGAACCCTAGGTGGGTCCCCGAGGGGCCCCTCCCAAGGGGCTTGGCGACCCAACGCCGGGGATTGGGAACCACCGAACCCCAGCGGTGGAATCACCCTGCAGCCCCCCACCACTCCGGCCGCTAGGGACGCCGCCGGTCATTCAGGCGGGAGAAGGAGCAGGGCCCTCCTAGCCCCTGATGACCTTCGAAGGCCCCCGCGCCAAAACGGTTGGGCCCACGCTCCCACTCCTCAGCACCCTCAGCTCGGCCTACCCCTCTGCTCGCCGCACATCCAGCAGGTCGGGCTTGCCGGCCTCCCGGGGGCTAACACTAACTCTAGGTGGGCTCCTGAGGGGCCCCACCCAAGGGGCCTGGCGCCTCAACGCCGGAGATTGGGGACCCGAGACCCAGCGCCGGACTCACCCTGCAGCCCCCCGCCACCTGGGCCGCTAGGGGGCCCGCCGGTCATTCAGGGCGTGAGAACGGGCAGGGCCCTCTGTGCCGCAGGCAACCTTCGAAGGCCCCCCCCCCCGCTCCAAAATGTTTGGGCCAAGGCTCCAGCTCGCCAGCGCCCTCACTCCGCTCGCCCCTCCACTCGCTGCACAGCGGGCATTTCGGGCCTGCCGGCATCCTTCTTGCTAACCCTAACCCTAGGTCAGTCCCCGAGAGGCCCCTGACAAGGGGCCTGGGGCTGCAACGCTGGGGATTGGGGACCCCCGAGCCCCAGGGCCAGACTACCACTGCTGCCGTCCACCACCTGGGCCACTAGGGGCGCTGTCTCTCATTGAGGGCTGGAGAAGGGGCAGGGCCCTCCGAGCCCCCGCGGACCTTCGATGGCCCCCGCCCCAAAGCGCTTGGGCCCACGTTCCCACTCCTCAGCGCCCTCAGCTCGGCCTGCCCCTCCGCTCGCTGCACATCCAGCAGATCGGGCTTGCCGGACTCCTGGGGGCTAACCCGACCTCTAGGTGGGCTCCTGAGGGGCCCCATCCAAGGGGCCTGGCGCCCTAACGCCGGGGATTGGGAAGCTCCAAACCCCAGCACTGGACTCACCCTGCAGCCCACCGCCACCTGGGCCGTAGGGGCGCCACCGGTCATTCAGGGCGGGAGAACGGGTAGGGCCCTCCGAGTCCCCGGCGAGCTTCGAAGGCCCCGTGCGCCAAAACACTTGGGCCCTCGCTCCATCTCTCCAGCGCCCTCCCCTCCGCCCCACCCCCCGCTCGCCACACCGCCGGTGGATCCTGCCTGCCGGCGTCCTGAGGGCTAATCCTAAACCTAGGTGGGCCCCCGAAGAGCCCATCCCAAGGGGCCTGGCACCACAACTCCAGGCATTGGGGACCCCCAGCCCCAGGGCAAGACTAACACTGCTGCCCCTCCACCACCTGGGCACTCGGGGCGCTGCCGCTCATTCAGGGCTGGAGGAGGGGCAGGGCCCTCTGAGCCCCCGCCGACCTTTGATGGCCCCCCGCCCCAAAGCGCTTGGGCCCACGTTCCCACCAGTCAGCGCCCTCACCTCAAGCGGCCCCTCCGCTCGAAAGACTGCAGGCGGATCGGACCTGCCGGCCACCTGGGGGTAACCTTAACCCTAGGGCGGTCCCCGAGGGACCCCTCCAAGGGGCCTTGCGCAGCCACGCCGGGGATCCTGGACGTCTTAGCCCCAGGGCCGTACTCACCCTGCAGCCCCCTGGCACCCGGGCTGCTAGGGGCACCGCCGGTCATTCAGGCGGGAGAAGGGGCAGGGCCCTCCTATCCCCGACCTCCTTCGAAGGCCCCCGCGCCAAAACCTGTGGGCCCACGGTCCCGCTCTCCAGCTCCCTCCCCTCGGCCCGCCCCACCGCGAGCCACACAGCCAGGGGATTGGGCCTGAAGGCCTCCTGGGGGCTAACCCAAACCCTAGGTGGGTCCCCGAGGGGCCCATCCCAAGGGGCTTGGCGCCCCAACGCCGGCGATTGGGAACCTCCAAACCCCAGCGCTGGACTCACCCTGCAGCCCCCCGCCACCCGGGCCGCTAGGGGCGCCCCCCAGTCATTCAGGCGGGAGAAGGGGCAGGGCCCTCCGAGCCCCCGCCGACCTTCGACGGCCCCCCCGCCCCAAAGGGCTTGGGCCCACGTTCCCACTAGTCAGCGCCCTCACCTCAACCCGCCCCTCCGCTCGAAACACAGCAGGCGGATTGGACCTGCCGGACTCCTGGGGGCTAACCCGAACCCTAGGTGGGTCCCCGAGGGGCCCCTCCCAAGGGGCTTGGCGACCCAACGCCGGGGATTGGGAACCACCGAACCCCAGCGGTGGAATCACCCTGCAGCCCCCCACCACTCCGGCCGCTAGGGACGCCGCCGGTCATTCAGGCGGGAGAAGGAGCAGGGCCCTCCTAGCCCCTGATGACCTTCGAAGGCCCCCGCGCCAAAACGGTTGGGCCCACGCTCCCACTCCTCAGCACCCTCAGCTCGGCCTACCCCTCTGCTCGCCGCACATCCAGCAGGTCGGGCTTGCCGGCCTCCCGGGGGCTAACACTAACTCTAGGTGGGCTCCTGAGGGGCCCCACCCAAGGGGCCTGGCGCCTCAACGCCGGAGATTGGGGACCCGAGACCCAGCGCCGGACTCACCCTGCAGCCCCCCGCCACCTGGGCCGCTAGGGGGCCCGCCGGTCATTCAGGGCGTGAGAACGGGCAGGGCCCTCTGTGCCGCAGGCAACCTTCGAAGGCCCCCCCCCCCGCTCCAAAATGTTTGGGCCAAGGCTCCAGCTCGCCAGCGCCCTCACTCCGCTCGCCCCTCCACTCGCTGCACAGCGGGCATTTCGGGCCTGCCGGCATCCTTCTTGCTAACCCTAACCCTAGGTCAGTCCCCGAGAGGCCCCTGACAAGGGGCCTGGGGCTGCAACGCTGGGGATTGGGGACCCCCGAGCCCCAGGGCCAGACTACCACTGCTGCCGTCCACCACCTGGGCCACTAGGGGCGCTGTCTCTCATTGAGGGCTGGAGAAGGGGCAGGGCCCTCCGAGCCCCCGCGGACCTTCGATGGCCCCCGCCCCAAAGCGCTTGGGCCCACGTTCCCACTCCTCAGCGCCCTCAGCTCGGCCTGCCCCTCCGCTCGCTGCACATCCAGCAGATCGGGCTTGCCGGACTCCTGGGGGCTAACCCGACCTCTAGGTGGGCTCCTGAGGGGCCCCATCCAAGGGGCCTGGCGCCCTAACGCCGGGGATTGGGAAGCTCCAAACCCCAGCACTGGACTCACCCTGCAGCCCACCGCCACCTGGGCCGTAGGGGCGCCACCGGTCATTCAGGGCGGGAGAACGGGTAGGGCCCTCCGAGTCCCCGGCGAGCTTCGAAGGCCCCGTGCGCCAAAACACTTGGGCCCTCGCTCCATCTCTCCAGCGTCCTCCCCTCCGCCCCACCCCCCGCTCGCCACACCGCCGGTGGATCCTGCCTGCCGGCGTCCTGAGGGCTAATCCTAAACCTAGGTGGGCCCCCGAAGAGCCCATCCCAAGGGGCCTGGCACCGCAACTCCAGGCATTGGGGACCCCCAGCCCCAGGGCAAGACTAACACTGCTGCCCCTCCACCACCTGGGCACTCGGGGCGCTGCCGCTCATTCAGGGCTGGAGGAGGGGCAGGGCCCTCTGAGCCCCCGCCGACCTTTGATGGCCCCCCGCCCCAAAGCGCTTGGGCCCACGTTCCCACCAGTCAGCGCCCTCACCTCAAGCGGCCCCTCCGCTCGAAAGACAGCAGGCAGATCGGACCTGCCGGCCACCTGGGGGTAACCTTAACCCTAGGGCGGTCCCCGAGGGACCCCTCCAAGGGGCCTTGCGCAGCCACGCCGGGGATCCTGGACGTCTTAGCCCCAGGGCCGTACTCACCCTGCAGCCCCCTGGCACCCGGGCTGCTAGGGGCACCGCCGGTCATTCAGGCGGGAGAAGGGGCAGGGCCCTCCTATCCCCGACCTCCTTCGAAGGCCCCCGCGCCAAAACCTGTGGACCCACGGTCCCGCTCTCCAGCTCCCTCCCCTCGGCCCGCCCCACCGCGAGCCACACAGCCAGGGGATTGGGCCTGAAGGCCTCCTGGGGGCTAACCCAAACCCTAGGTGGGTCCCCGAGGGGCCCATCCCAAGGGGCTTGGCGCCCCAACGCCGGCGATTGGGAACCTCCAAACCCCAGCGCTGGACTCACCCTGCAGCCCCCCGCCACCCGGGCCGCTAGGGGCGCCCCCCAGTCATTCAGGCGGGAGAAGGGGCAGGGCCCTCCGAGCCCCCGCCGACCTTCGACGGCCCCCCCGCCCCAAAGGGCTTGGGCCCACGTTCCCACTAGTCAGCGCCCTCACCTCAACCCGCCCCTCCGCTCGAAACACAGCAGGCGGATTGGACCTGCCGGACTCCTGGGGGCTAACCCGAACCCTAGGTGGGTCCCCGAGGGGCCCCTCCCAAGGGGCTTGGCGACCCAACGCCGGGGATTGGGAACCACCGAACCCCAGCGGTGGAATCACCCTGCAGCCCCCCACCACTCCGGCCGCTAGGGACGCCGCCGGTCATTCAGGCGGGAGAAGGAGCAGGGCCCTCCTAGCCCCTGATGACCTTCGAAGGCCCCCGCGCCAAAACGGTTGGGCCCACGCTCCCACTCCTCAGCACCCTCAGCTCGGCCTACCCCTCTGCTCGCCGCACATCCAGCAGGTCGGGCTTGCCGGCCTCCCGGGGGCTAACACTAACTCTAGGTGGGCTCCTGAGGGGCCCCACCCAAGGGGCCTGGCGCCTCAACGCCGGAGATTGGGGACCCGAGACCCAGCGCCGGACTCACCCTGCAGCCCCCCGCCACCTGGGCCGCTAGGGGGCCCGCCGGTCATTCAGGGCGTGAGAACGGGCAGGGCCCTCTGTGCCGCAGGCAACCTTCGAAGGCCCCCCCCCCCGCTCCAAAATGTTTGGGCCAAGGCTCCAGCTCGCCAGCGCCCTCACTCCGCTCGCCCCTCCACTCGCTGCACAGCGGGCATTTCGGGCCTGCCGGCATCCTTCTTGCTAACCCTAACCCTAGGTCAGTCCCCGAGAGGCCCCTGACAAGGGGCCTGGGGCTGCAACGCTGGGGATTGGGGACCCCCGAGCCCCAGGGCCAGACTACCACTGCTGCCGTCCACCACCTGGGCCACTAGGGGCGCTGTCTCTCATTGAGGGCTGGAGAAGGGGCAGGGCCCTCCGAGCCCCCGCGGACCTTCCATGGCCCCCGCCCCAAAGCGCTTGGGCCCACGTTCCCACTCCTCAGCGCCCTCAGCTCGGCCTGCCCCTCCGCTCGCTGCACATCCAGCAGATCGGGCTTGCCGGACTCCTGGGGGCTAACCCGACCTCTAGGTGGGCTCCTGAGGGGCCCCATCCAAGGGGCCTGGCGCCCTAACGCCGGGGATTGGGAAGCTCCAAACCCCAGCACTGGACTCACCCTGCAGCCCACCGCCACCTGGGCCGTAGGGGCGCCACCGGTCATTCAGGGCGGGAGAACGGGTAGGGCCCTCCGAGTCCCCGGCGAGCTTCGAAGGCCCCGTGCGCCAAAACACTTGGGCCCTCGCTCCATCTCTCCAGCGTCCTCCCCTCCGCCCCACCCCCCGCTCGCCACACCGCCGGTGGATCCTGCCTGCCGGCGTCCTGAGGGCTAATCCTAAACCTAGGTGGGCCCCCGAAGAGCCCATCCCAAGGGGCCTGGCACCGCAACTCCAGGCATTGGGGACCCCCAGCCCCAGGGCAAGACTAACACTGCTGCCCCTCCACCACCTGGGCACTCGGGGCGCTGCCGCTCATTCAGGGCTGGAGGAGGGGCAGGGCCCTCTGAGCCCCCGCCGACCTTTGATGGCCCCCCGCCCCAAAGCGCTTGGGCCCACGTTCCCACCAGTCAGCGCCCTCACCTCAAGCGGCCCCTCCGCTCGAAAGACAGCAGGCGGATCGGACCTGCCGGCCACCTGGGGGTAACCTTAACCCTAGGGCGGTCCCCGAGGGACCCCTCCAAGGGGCCTTGCGCAGCCACGCCGGGGATCCTGGACGTCTTAGCCCCAGGGCCGTACTCACCCTGCAGCCCCCTGGCACCCGGGCTGCTAGGGGCACCGCCGGTCATTCAGGCGGGAGAAGGGGCAGGGCCCTCCTATCCCCGACCTCCTTCGAAGGCCCCCGCGCCAAAACCTGTGGACCCACGGTCCCGCTCTCCAGCTCCCTCCCCTCGGCCCGCCCCACCGCGAGCCACACAGCCAGGGGATTGGGCCTGAAGGCCTCCTGGGGGCTAACCCAAACCCTAGGTGGGTCCCCGAGGGGCCCATCCCAAGGGGCTTGGCGCCCCAACGCCGGCGATTGGGAACCTCCAAACCCCAGCGCTGGACTCACCCTGCAGCCCCCCGCCACCCGGGCCGCTAGGGGCGCCCCCCAGTCATTCAGGCGGGAGAAGGGGCAGGGCCCTCCGAGCCCCCGCCGACCTTCGACGGCCCCCCCGCCCCAAAGGGCTTGGGCCCACGTTCCCACTAGTCAGCGCCCTCACCTCAACCCGCCCCTCCGCTCGAAACACAGCAGGCGGATTGGACCTGCCGGACTCCTGGGGGCTAACCCGAACCCTAGGTGGGTCCCCGAGGGGCCCCTCCCAAGGGGCTTGGCGACCCAACGCCGGGGATTGGGAACCACCGAACCCCAGCGGTGGAATCACCCTGCAGCCCCCCACCACTCCGGCCGCTAGGGACGCCGCCGGTCATTCAGGCGGGAGAAGGAGCAGGGCCCTCCTAGCCCCTGATGACCTTCGAAGGCCCCCGCGCCAAAACGGTTGGGCCCACGCTCCCACTCCTCAGCACCCTCAGCTCGGCCTACCCCTCTGCTCGCCGCACATCCAGCAGGTCGGGCTTGCCGGCCTCCCGGGGGCTAACACTAACTCTAGGTGGGCTCCTGAGGGGCCCCACCCAAGGGGCCTGGCGCCTCAACACCGGAGATTGGGGACCCGAGACCCAGCGCCGGACTCACCCTGCAGCCCCCCGCCACCTGGGCCGCTAGGGGGCCCGCCGGTCATTCAGGGCGTGAGAACGGGCAGGGCCCTCTGTGCCGCAGGCAACCTTCGAAGGCCCCCCCCCCCGCTCCAAAATGTTTGGGCCAAGGCTCCAGCTCGCCAGCGCCCTCACTCCGCTCGCCCCTCCACTCGCTGCACAGCGGGCATTTCGGGCCTGCCGGCATCCTTCTTGCTAACCCTAACCCTAGGTCAGTCCCCGAGAGGCCCCTGACAAGGGGCCTGGGGCTGCAACGCTGGGGATTGGGGACCCCCGAGCCCCAGGGCCAGACTACCACTGCTGCCGTCCACCACCTGGGCCACTAGGGGCGCTGTCTCTCATTGAGGGCTGGAGAAGGGGCAGGGCCCTCCGAGCCCCCGCGGACCTTCCATGGCCCCCGCCCCAAAGCGCTTGGGCCCACGTTCCCACTCCTCAGCGCCCTCAGCTCGGCCTGCCCCTCCGCTCGCTGCACATCCAGCAGATCGGGCTTGCCGGACTCCTGGGGGCTAACCCGACCTCTAGGTGGGCTCCTGAGGGGCCCCATCCAAGGGGCCTGGCGCCCTAACGCCGGGGATTGGGAAGCTCCAAACCCCAGCACTGGACTCACCCTGCAGCCCACCGCCACCTGGGCCGTAGGGGCGCCACCGGTCATTCAGGGCGGGAGAACGGGTAGGGCCCTCCGAGTCCCCGGCGAGCTTCGAAGGCCCCGTGCGCCAAAACACTTGGGCCCTCGCTCCATCTCTCCAGCGTCCTCCCCTCCGCCCCACCCCCCGCTCGCCACACCGCCGGTGGATCCTGCCTGCCGGCGTCCTGAGGGCTAATCCTAAACCTAGGTGGGCCCCCGAAGAGCCCATCCCAAGGGGCCTGGCACCGCAACTCCAGGCATTGGGGACCCCCAGCCCCAGGGCAAGACTAACACTGCTGCCCCTCCACCACCTGGGCACTCGGGGCGCTGCCGCTCATTCAGGGCTGGAGGAGGGGCAGGGCCCTCTGAGCCCCCGCCGACCTTTGATGGCCCCCCGCCCCAAAGCGCTTGGGCCCACGTTCCCACCAGTCAGCGCCCTCACCTCAAGCGGCCCCTCCGCTCGAAAGACAGCAGGCGGATCGGACCTGCCGGCCACCTGGGGGTAACCTTAACCCTAGGGCGGTCCCCGAGGGACCCCTCCAAGGGGCCTTGCGCAGCCACGCCGGGGATCCTGGACGTCTTAGCCCCAGGGCCGTACTCACCCTGCAGCCCCCTGGCACCCGGGCTGCTAGGGGCACCGCCGGTCATTCAGGCGGGAGAAGGGGCAGGGCCCTCCTATCCCCGACCTCCTTCGAAGGCCCCCGCGCCAAAACCTGTGGACCCACGGTCCCGCTCTCCAGCTCCCTCCCCTCGGCCCACCCCACCGCGAGCCACACAGCCAGGGGATTGGGCCTGAAGGCCTCCTGGGGGCTAACCCAAACCCTAGGTGGGTCCCCGAGGGGCCCATCCCAAGGGGCTTGGCGCCCCAACGCCGGCGATTGGGAACCTCCAAACCCCAGCGCTGGACTCACCCTGCAGCCCCCCGCCACCCGGGCCGCTAGGGGCGCCCCCCAGTCATTCAGGCGGGAGAAGGGGCAGGGCCCTCCGAGCCCCCGCCGACCTTCGACGGCCCCCCCGCCCCAAAGGGCTTGGGCCCACGTTCCCACTAGTCAGCGCCCTCACCTCAACCCGCCCCTCCGCTCGAAACACAGCAGGCGGATTGGACCTGCCGGACTCCTGGGGGCTAACCCGAACCCTAGGTGGGTCCCCGAGGGGCCCCTCCCAAGGGGCTTGGCGACCCAACGCCGGGGATTGGGAACCACCGAACCCCAGCGGTGGAATCACCCTGCAGCCCCCCACCACTCCGGCCGCTAGGGACGCCGCCGGTCATTCAGGCGGGAGAAGGAGCAGGGCCCTCCTAGCCCCTGATGACCTTCGAAGGCCCCCGCGCCAAAACGGTTGGGCCCACGCTCCCACTCCTCAGCACCCTCAGCTCGGCCTACCCCTCTGCTCGCCGCACATCCAGCAGGTCGGGCTTGCCGGCCTCCCGGGGGCTAACACTAACTCTAGGTGGGCTCCTGAGGGGCCCCACCCAAGGGGCCTGGCGCCTCAACGCCGGAGATTGGGGACCCGAGACCCAGCGCCGGACTCACCCTGCAGCCCCCCGCCACCTGGGCCGCTAGGGGGCCCGCCGGTCATTCAGGGCGTGAGAACGGGCAGGGCCCTCTGTGCCGCAGGCAACCTTCGAAGGCCCCCCCCCCGCTCCAAAATGTTTGGGCCAAGGCTCCAGCTCGCCAGCGCCCTCACTCCGCTCGCCCCTCCACTCGCTGCACAGCGGGCATTTCGGGCCTGCCGGCATCCTTCTTGCTAACCCTAACCCTAGGTCAGTCCCCGAGAGGCCCCTGACAAGGGGCCTGGGGCTGCAACGCTGGGGATTGGGGACCCCCGAGCCCCAGGGCCAGACTACCACTGCTGCCGTCCACCACCTGGGCCACTAGGGGCGCTGTCTCTCATTGAGGGCTGGAGAAGGGGCAGGGCCCTCCGAGCCCCCGCGGACCTTCGATGGCCCCCGCCCCAAAGCGCTTGGGCCCACGTTCCCACTCCTCAGCGCCCTCAGCTCGGCCTGCCCCTCCGCTCGCTGCACATCCAGCAGATCGGGCTTGCCGGACTCCTGGGGGCTAACCCGACCTCTAGGTGGGCTCCTGAGGGGCCCCATCCAAGGGGCCTGGCGCCCTAACGCCGGGGATTGGGAAGCTCCAAACCCCAGCACTGGACTCACCCTGCAGCCCACCGCCACCTGGGCCGTAGGGGCGCCACCGGTCATTCAGGGCGGGAGAACGGGTAGGGCCCTCCGAGTCCCCGGCGAGCTTCGAAGGCCCCGTGCGCCAAAACACTTGGGCCCTCGCTCCATCTCTCCAGCGTCCTCCCCTCCGCCCCACCCCCCGCTCGCCACACCGCCGGTGGATCCTGCCTGCCGGCGTCCTGAGGGCTAATCCTAAACCTAGGTGGGCCCCCGAAGAGCCCATCCCAAGGGGCCTGGCACCGCAACTCCAGGCATTGGGGACCCCCAGCCCCAGGGCAAGACTAACACTGCTGCCCCTCCACCACCTGGGCACTCGGGGCGCTGCCGCTCATTCAGGGCTGGAGGAGGGGCAGGGCCCTCTGAGCCCCCGCCGACCTTTGATGGCCCCCCGCCCCAAAGCGCTTGGGCCCACGTTCCCACCAGTCAGCGCCCTCACCTCAAGCGGCCCCTCCGCTCGAAAGACAGCAGGCGGATCGGACCTGCCGGCCACCTGGGGGTAACCTTAACCCTAGGGCGGTCCCCGAGGGACCCCTCCAAGGGGCCTTGCGCAGCCACGCCGGGGATCCTGGACGTCTTAGCCCCAGGGCCGTACTCACCCTGCAGCCCCCTGGCACCCGGGCTGCTAGGGGCACCGCCGGTCATTCAGGCGGGAGAAGGGGCAGGGCCCTCCTATCCCCGACCTCCTTCGAAGGCCCCAGCGCCAAAACCTGTGGACCCACGGTCCCGCTCTCCAGCTCCCTCCCCTCGGCCCGCCCCACCGCGAGCCACACAGCCAGGGGATTGGGCCTGAAGGCCTCCTGGGGGCTAACCCAAACCCTAGGTGGGTCCCCGAGGGGCCCATCCCAAGGGGCTTGGCGCCCCAACGCCGGCGATTGGGAACCTCCAAACCCCAGCGCTGGACTCACCCTGCAGCCCCCCGCCACCCGGGCCGCTAGGGGCGCCCCCCAGTCATTCAGGCGGGAGAAGGGGCAGGGCCCTCCGAGCCCCCGCCGACCTTCGACGGCCCCCCCGCCCCAAAGGGCTTGGGCCCACGTTCCCACTAGTCAGCGCCCTCACCTCAACCCGCCCCTCCGCTCGAAACACAGCAGGCGGATTGGACCTGCCGGACTCCTGGGGGCTAACCCGAACCCTAGGTGGGTCCCCGAGGGGCCCCTCCCAAGGGGCTTGGCGACCCAACGCCGGGGATTGGGAACCACCGAACCCCAGCGGTGGAATCACCCTGCAGCCCCCCACCACTCCGGCCGCTAGGGACGCCGCCGGTCATTCAGGCGGGAGAAGGAGCAGGGCCCTCCTAGCCCCTGATGACCTTCGAAGGCCCCCGCGCCAAAACGGTTGGGCCCACGCTCCCACTCCTCAGCACCCTCAGCTCGGCCTACCCCTCTGCTCGCCGCACATCCAGCAGGTCGGGCTTGCCGGCCTCCCGGGGGCTAACACTAACTCTAGGTGGGCTCCTGAGGGGCCCCACCCAAGGGGCCTGGCGCCTCAACGCCGGAGATTGGGGACCCGAGACCCAGCGCCGGACTCACCCTGCAGCCCCCCGCCACCTGGGCCGCTAGGGGGCCCGCCGGTCATTCAGGGCGTGAGAACGGGCAGGGCCCTCTGTGCCGCAGGCAACCTTCGAAGGCCCCCCCCCGCTCCAAAATGTTTGGGCCAAGGCTCCAGCTCGCCAGCGCCCTCACTCCGCTCGCCCCTCCACTCGCTGCACAGCGGGCATTTCGGGCCTGCCGGCATCCTTCTTGCTAACCCTAACCCTAGGTCAGTCCCCGAGAGGCCCCTGACAAGGGGCCTGGGGCTGCAACGCTGGGGATTGGGGACCCCCGAGCCCCAGGGCCAGACTACCACTGCTGCCGTCCACCACCTGGGCCACTAGGGGCGCTGTCTCTCATTCAGGGCTGGAGAAGGGGCAGGGCCCTCCGAGCCCCCGCGGACCTTCGATGGCCCCCGCCCCAAAGCGCTTGGGCCCACGTTCCCACTCCTCAGCGCCCTCAGCTCGGCCTGCCCCTCCGCTCGCTGCACATCCAGCAGATCGGGCTTGCCGGACTCCTGGGGGCTAACCCGACCTCTAGGTGGGCTCCTGAGGGGCCCCATCCAAGGGGCCTGGCGCCCTAACGCCGGGGATTGGGAAGCTCCAAACCCCAGCACTGGACTCACCCTGCAGCCCACCGCCACCTGGGCCGTAGGGGCGCCACCGGTCATTCAGGGCGGGAGAACGGGTAGGGCCCTCCGAGTCCCCGGCGAGCTTCGAAGGCCCCGTGCGCCAAAACACTTGGGCCCTCGCTCCATCTCTCCAGCGCCCTCCCCTCCGCCCCACCCCCCGCTCGCCACACCGCCGGTGGATCCTGCCTGCCGGCGTCCTGAGGGCTAATCCTAAACCTAGGTGGGCCCCCGAAGAGCCCATCCCAAGGGGCCTGGCACCGCAACTCCAGGCATTGGGGACCCCCAGCCCCAGGGCAAGACTAACACTGCTGCCCCTCCACCACCTGGGCACTCGGGGCGCTGCCGCTCATTCAGGGCTGGAGGAGGGGCAGGGCCCTCTGAGCCCCCGCCGACCTTTGATGGCCCCCCCGCCCCAAAGCGCTTGGGCCCACGTTCCCACCAGTCAGCGCCCTCACCTCAAGCGGCCCCTCCGCTCGAAAGACAGCAGGCGGATCGGACCTGCCGGCCACCTGGGGGTAACCTTAACCCTAGGGCGGTCCCCGAGGGACCCCTCCAAGGGGCCTTGCGCAGCCACGCCGGGGATCCTGGACGTCTTAGCCCCAGGGCCGTACTCACCCTGCAGCCCCCTGGCACCCGGGCTGCTAGGGGCACCGCCGGTCATTCAGGCGGGAGAAGGGGCAGGGCCCTCCTATCCCCGACCTCCTTCGAAGGCCCCCGCGCCAAAACCTGTGGGCCCACGGTCCCGCTCTCCAGCTCCCTCCCCTCGGCCCGCCCCACCGCGAGCCACACAGCCAGGGGATTGGGCCTGAAGGCCTCCTGGGGGCTAACCCAAACCCTAGGTGGGTCCCCGAGGGGCCCATCCCAAGGGGCTTGGCGCCCCAACGCCGGCGATTGGGAACCTCCAAACCCCAGCGCTGGACTCACCCTGCAGCCCCCCGCCACCCGGGCCGCTAGGGGCGCCCCCCAGTCATTCAGGCGGGAGAAGGGGCAGGGCCCTCCGAGCCCCCGCCGACCTTCGACGGCCCCCCCGCCCCAAAGGGCTTGGGCCCACGTTCCCACTAGTCAGCGCCCTCACCTCAACCCGCCCCTCCGCTCGAAACACAGCAGGCGGATTGGACCTGCCGGACTCCTGGGGGCTAACCCGAACCCTAGGTGGGTCCCCGAGGGGCCCCTCCCAAGGGGCTTGGCGACCCAACGCCGGGGATTGGGAACCACCGAACCCCAGCGGTGGAATCACCCTGCAGCCCCCCACCACTCCGGCCGCTAGGGACGCCGCCGGTCATTCAGGCGGGAGAAGGAGCAGGGCCCTCCTAGCCCCTGATGACCTTCGAAGGCCCCCGCGCCAAAACGGTTGGGCCCACGCTCCCACTCCTCAGCACCCTCAGCTCGGCCTACCCCTCTGCTCGCCGCACATCCAGCAGGTCGGGCTTGCCGGCCTCCCGGGGGCTAACACTAACTCTAGGTGGGCTCCTGAGGGGCCCCACCCAAGGGGCCTGGCGCCTCAACGCCGGAGATTGGGGACCCGAGACCCAGCGCCGGACTCACCCTGCAGCCCCCCGCCACCTGGGCCGCTAGGGGGCCCGCCGGTCATTCAGGGCGTGAGAACGGGCAGGGCCCTCTGTGCCGCAGGCAACCTTCGAAGGCCCCCCCCCCCGCTCCAAAATGTTTGGGCCAAGGCTCCAGCTCGCCAGCGCCCTCACTCCGCTCGCCCCTCCACTCGCTGCACAGCGGGCATTTCGGGCCTGCCGGCATCCTTCTTGCTAACCCTAACCCTAGGTCAGTCCCGGAGAGGCCCCTGACAAGGGGCCTGGGGCTGCAACGCTGGGGATTGGGGACCCCCGAGCCCCAGGGCCAGACTACCACTGCTGCCGTCCACCACCTGGGCCACTAGGGGCGCTGTCTCTCATTGAGGGCTGGAGAAGGGGCAGGGCCCTCCGAGCCCCCGCGGACCTTCGATGGCCCCCGCCCCAAAGCGCTTGGGCCCACGTTCCCACTCCTCAGCGCCCTCAGCTCGGCCTGCCCCTCCGCTCGCTGCACATCCAGCAGATCGGGCTTGCCGGACTCCTGGGGGCTAACCCGACCTCTAGGTGGGCTCCTGAGGGGCCCCATCCAAGGGGCCTGGCGCCCTAACGCCGGGGATTGGGAAGCTCCAAACCCCAGCACTGGACTCACCCTGCAGCCCACCGCCACCTGGGCCGTAGGGGCGCCACCGGTCATTCAGGGCGGGAGAACGGGTAGGGCCCTCCGAGTCCCCGGCGAGCTTCGAAGGCCCCGTGCGCCAAAACACTTGGGCCCTCGCTCCATCTCTCCAGCGCCCTCCCCTCCGCCCCACCCCCCGCTCGCCACACCGCCGGTGGATCCTGCCTGCCGGCGTCCTGAGGGCTAATCCTAAACCTAGGTGGGCCCCCGAAGAGCCCATCCCAAGGGGCCTGGCACCGCAACTCCAGGCATTGGGGACCCCCAGCCCCAGGGCAAGACTAACACTGCTGCCCCTCCACCACCTGGGCACTCGGGGCGCTGCCGCTCATTCAGGGCTGGAGGAGGGGCAGGGCCCTCTGAGCCCCCGCCGACCTTTGATGGCCCCCCGCCCCAAAGCGCTTGGGCCCACGTTCCCACCAGTCAGCACCCTCACCTCAAGCGGCCCCTCCGCTCGAAAGACTGCAGGCGGATCGGACCTGCCGGCCACCTGGGGGTAACCTTAACCCTAGGGCGGTCCCCGAGGGACCCCTCCAAGGGGCCTTGCGCAGCCACGCCGGGGATCCTGGACGTCTTAGCCCCAGGGCCGTACTCACCCTGCAGCCCCCTGGCACCCGGGCTGCTAGGGGCACCGCCGGTCATTCAGGCGGGAGAAGGGGCAGGGCCCTCCTATCCCCGACCTCCTTCGAAGGCCCCCGCGCCAAAACCTGTGGGCCCACGGTCCCGCTCTCCAGCTCCCTCCCCTCGGCCCGCCCCACCGCGAGCCACACAGCCAGGGGATTGGGCCTGAAGGCCTCCTGGGGGCTAACCCAAACCCTAGGTGGGTCCCCGAGGGGCCCATCCCAAGGGGCTTGGCGCCCCAACGCCGGCGATTGGGAACCTCCAAACCCCAGCGCTGGACTCACCCTGCAGCCCCCCGCCACCCGGGCCGCTAGGGGCGCCCCCCAGTCATTCAGGCGGGAGAAGGGGCAGGGCCCTCCGAGCCCCCGCCGACCTTCGACGGCCCCCCCGCCCCAAAGGGCTTGGGCCCACGTTCCCACTAGTCAGCGCCCTCACCTCAACCCGCCCCTCCGCTCGAAACACAGCAGGCGGATTGGACCTGCCGGACTCCTGGGGGCTAACCCGAACCCTAGGTGGGTCCCCGAGGGGCCCCTCCCAAGGGGCTTGGCGACCCAACGCCGGGGATTGGGAACCACCGAACCCCAGCGGTGGAATCACCCTGCAGCCCCCCACCACTCCGGCCGCTAGGGACGCCGCCGGTCATTCAGGCGGGAGAAGGAGCAGGGCCCTCCTAGCCCCTGATGACCTTCGAAGGCCCCCGCGCCAAAACGGTTGGGCCCACGCTCCCACTCCTCAGCACCCTCAGCTCGGCCTACCCCTCTGCTCGCCGCACATCCAGCAGGTCGGGCTTGCCGGCCTCCCGGGGGCTAACACTAACTCTAGGTGGGCTCCTGAGGGGCCCCACCCAAGGGGCCTGGCGCCTCAACGCCGGAGATTGGGGACCCGAGACCCAGCGCCGGACTCACCCTGCAGCCCCCCGCCACCTGGGCCGCTAGGGGGCCCGCCGGTCATTCAGGGCGTGAGAACGGGCAGGGCCCTCTGTGCCGCAGGCAACCTTCGAAGGCCCCCCCCCGCTCCAAAATGTTTGGGCCAAGGCTCCAGCTCGCCAGCGCCCTCACTCCGCTCGCCCCTCCACTCGCTGCACAGCGGGCATTTCGGGCCTGCCGGCATCCTTCTTGCTAACCCTAACCCTAGGTCAGTCCCCGAGAGGCCCCTGACAAGGGGCCTGGGGCTGCAACGCTGGGGATTGGGGACCCCCGAGCCCCAGGGCCAGACTACCACTGCTGCCGTCCACCACCTGGGCCACTAGGGGCGCTGTCTCTCATTGAGGGCTGGAGAAGGGGCAGGGCCCTCCGAGCCCCCGCGGACCTTCGATGGCCCCCGCCCCAAAGCGCTTGGGCCCACGTTCCCACTCCTCAGCGCCCTCAGCTCGGCCTGCCCCTCCGCTCGCTGCACATCCAGCAGATCGGGCTTGCCGGACTCCTGGGGGCTAACCCGACCTCTAGGTGGGCTCCTGAGGGGCCCCATCCAAGGGGCCTGGCGCCCTAACGCCGGGGATTGGGAAGCTCCAAACCCCAGCACTGGACTCACCCTGCAGCCCACCGCCACCTGGGCCGTAGGGGCGCCACCGGTCATTCAGGGCGGGAGAACGGGTAGGGCCCTCCGAGTCCCCGGCGAGCTTCGAAGGCCCCGTGCGCCAAAACACTTGGGCCCTCGCTCCATCTCTCCAGCGTCCTCCCCTCCGCCCCACCCCCCGCTCGCCACACCGCCGGTGGATCCTGCCTGCCGGCGTCCTGAGGGCTAATCCTAAACCTAGGTGGGCCCCCGAAGAGCCCATCCCAAGGGGCCTGGCACCGCAACTCCAGGCATTGGGGACCCCCAGCCCCAGGGCAAGACTAACACTGCTGCCCCTCCACCACCTGGGCACTCGGGGCGCTGCCGCTCATTCAGGGCTGGAGGAGGGGCAGGGCCCTCTGAGCCCCCGCCGACCTTTGATGGCCCCCCGCCCCAAAGCGCTTGGGCCCACGTTCCCACCAGTCAGCGCCCTCACCTCAAGCGGCCCCTCCGCTCGAAAGACAGCAGGCGGATCGGACCTGCCGGCCACCTGGGGGTAACCTTAACCCTAGGGCGGTCCCCGAGGGACCCCTCCAAGGGGCCTTGCGCAGCCACGCCGGGGATCCTGGACGTCTTAGCCCCAGGGCCGTACTCACCCTGCAGCCCCCTGGCACCCGGGCTGCTAGGGGCACCGCCGGTCATTCAGGCGGGAGAAGGGGCAGGGCCCTCCTATCCCCGACCTCCTTCGAAGGCCCCCGCGCCAAAACCTGTGGGCCCACGGTCCCGCTCTCCAGCTCCCTCCCCTCGGCCCGCCCCACCGCGAGCCACACAGCCAGGGGATTGGGCCTGAAGGCCTCCTGGGGGCTAACCCAAACCCTAGGTGGGTCCCCGAGGGGCCCATCCCAAGGGGCTTGGCGCCCCAACGCCGGCGATTGGGAACCTCCAAACCCCAGCGCTGGACTCACCCTGCAGCCCCCCGCCACCCGGGCCGCTAGGGGCGCCCCCCAGTCATTCAGGCGGGAGAAGGGGCAGGGCCCTCCGAGCCCCCGCCGACCTTCGACGGCCCCCCCGCCCCAAAGGGCTTGGGCCCACGTTCCCACTAGTCAGCGCCCTCACCTCAACCCGCCCCTCCGCTCGAAACACAGCAGGCGGATTGGACCTGCCGGACTCCTGGGGGCTAACCCGAACCCTAGGTGGGTCCCCGAGGGGCCCCTCCCAAGGGGCTTGGCGACCCAACGCCGGGGATTGGGAACCACCGAACCCCAGCGGTGGAATCACCCTGCAGCCCCCCACCACTCCGGCCGCTAGGGACGCCGCCGGTCATTCAGGCGGGAGAAGGAGCAGGGCCCTCCTAGCCCCTGATGACCTTCGAAGGCCCCCGCGCCAAAA
Source organism: Ursus arctos (assembly GCF_023065955.2). Classification (NCBI taxonomy): domain Eukaryota; kingdom Metazoa; phylum Chordata; class Mammalia; order Carnivora; family Ursidae; genus Ursus; species Ursus arctos. The sequence goes on along the minus strand of NW_026622997.1, from coordinate 34,281,562 downwards.
CGGTTGGGCCCACGCTCCCACTCCTCAGCACCCTCAGCTCGGCCTACCCCTCTGCTCGCCGCACATCCAGCAGGTCGGGCTTGCCGGCCTCCCGGGGGCTAACACTAACTCTAGGTGGGCTCCTGAGGGGCCCCACCCAAGGGGCCTGGCGCCTCAACGCCGGAGATTGGGGACCCGAGACCCAGCGCCGGACTCACCCTGCAGCCCCCCGCCACCTGGGCCGCTAGGGGGCCCGCCGGTCATTCAGGGCGTGAGAACGGGCAGGGCCCTCTGTGCCGCAGGCAACCTTCGAAGGCCCCCCCCCGCTCCAAAATGTTTGGGCCAAGGCTCCAGCTCGCCAGCGCCCTCACTCCGCTCGCCCCTCCACTCGCTGCACAGCGGGCATTTCGGGCCTGCCGGCATCCTTCTTGCTAACCCTAACCCTAGGTCAGTCCCGGAGAGGCCCCTGACAAGGGGCCTGGGGCTGCAACGCTGGGGATTGGGGACCCCCGAGCCCCAGGGCCAGACTACCACTGCTGCCGTCCACCACCTGGGCCACTAGGGGCGCTGTCTCTCATTGAGGGCTGGAGAAGGGGCAGGGCCCTCCGAGCCCCCGCGGACCTTCGATGGCCCCCGCCCCAAAGCGCTTGGGCCCACGTTCCCACTCCTCAGCGCCCTCAGCTCGGCCTGCCCCTCCGCTCGCTGCACATCCAGCAGATCGGGCTTGCCGGACTCCTGGGGGCTAACCCGACCTCTAGGTGGGCTCCTGAGGGGCCCCATCCAAGGGGCCTGGCGCCCTAACGCCGGGGATTGGGAAGCTCCAAACCCCAGCACTGGACTCACCCTGCAGCCCACCGCCACCTGGGCCGTAGGGGCGCCACCGGTCATTCAGGGCGGGAGAACGGGTAGGGCCCTCCGAGTCCCCGGCGAGCTTCGAAGGCCCCGTGCGCCAAAACACTTGGGCCCTCGCTCCATCTCTCCAGCGCCCTCCCCTCCGCCCCACCCCCCGCTCGCCACACCGCCGGTGGATCCTGCCTGCCGGCGTCCTGAGGGCTAATCCTAAACCTAGGTGGGCCCCCGAAGAGCCCATCCCAAGGGGCCTGGCACCGCAACTCCAGGCATTGGGGACCCCCAGCCCCAGGGCAAGACTAACACTGCTGCCCCTCCACCACCTGGGCACTCGGGGCGCTGCCGCTCATTCAGGGCTGGAGGAGGGGCAGGGCCCTCTGAGCCCCCGCCGACCTTTGATGGCCCCCCGCCCCAAAGCGCTTGGGCCCACGTTCCCACCAGTCAGCACCCTCACCTCAAGCGGCCCCTCCGCTCGAAAGACTGCAGGCGGATCGGACCTGCCGGCCACCTGGGGGTAACCTTAACCCTAGGGCGGTCCCCGAGGGACCCCTCCAAGGGGCCTTGCGCAGCCACGCCGGGGATCCTGGACGTCTTAGCCCCAGGGCCGTACTCACCCTGCAGCCCCCTGGCACCCGGGCTGCTAGGGGCACCGCCGGTCATTCAGGCGGGAGAAGGGGCAGGGCCCTCCTATCCCCGACCTCCTTCGAAGGCCCCCGCGCCAAAACCTGTGGGCCCACGGTCCCGCTCTCCAGCTCCCTCCCCTCGGCCCGCCCCACCGCGAGCCACACAGCCAGGGGATTGGGCCTGAAGGCCTCCTGGGGGCTAACCCAAACCCTAGGTGGGTCCCCGAGGGGCCCATCCCAAGGGGCTTGGCGCCCCAACGCCGGCGATTGGGAACCTCCAAACCCCAGCGCTGGACTCACCCTGCAGCCCCCCGCCACCCGGGCCGCTAGGGGCGCCCCCCAGTCATTCAGGCGGGAGAAGGGGCAGGGCCCTCCGAGCCCCCGCCGACCTTCGACGGCCCCCCCGCCCCAAAGGGCTTGGGCCCACGTTCCCACTAGTCAGCGCCCTCACCTCAACCCGCCCCTCCGCTCGAAACACAGCAGGCGGATTGGACCTGCCGGACTCCTGGGGGCTAACCCGAACCCTAGGTGGGTCCCCGAGGGGCCCCTCCCAAGGGGCTTGGCGACCCAACGCCGGGGATTGGGAACCACCGAACCCCAGCGGTGGAATCACCCTGCAGCCCCCCACCACTCCGGCCGCTAGGGACGCCGCCGGTCATTCAGGCGGGAGAAGGAGCAGGGCCCTCCTAGCCCCTGATGACCTTCGAAGGCCCCCGCGCCAAAACGGTTGGGCCCACGCTCCCACTCCTCAGCACCCTCAGCTCGGCCTACCCCTCTGCTCGCCGCACATCCAGCAGGTCGGGCTTGCCGGCCTCCCGGGGGCTAACACTAACTCTAGGTGGGCTCCTGAGGGGCCCCACCCAAGGGGCCTGGCGCCTCAACGCCGGAGATTGGGGACCCGAGACCCAGCGCCGGACTCACCCTGCAGCCCCCCGCCACCTGGGCCGCTAGGGGGCCCGCCGGTCATTCAGGGCGTGAGAACGGGCAGGGCCCTCTGTGCCGCAGGCAACCTTCGAAGGCCCCCCCCCGCTCCAAAATGTTTGGGCCAAGGCTCCAGCTCGCCAGCGCCCTCACTCCGCTCGCCCCTCCACTCGCTGCACAGCGGGCATTTCGGGCCTGCCGGCATCCTTCTTGCTAACCCTAACCCTAGGTCAGTCCCCGAGAGGCCCCTGACAAGGGGCCTGGGGCTGCAACGCTGGGGATTGGGGACCCCCGAGCCCCAGGGCCAGACTACCACTGCTGCCGTCCACCACCTGGGCCACTAGGGGCGCTGTCTCTCATTGAGGGCTGGAGAAGGGGCAGGGCCCTCCGAGCCCCCGCGGACCTTCGATGGCCCCCGCCCCAAAGCGCTTGGGCCCACGTTCCCACTCCTCAGCGCCCTCAGCTCGGCCTGCCCCTCCGCTCGCTGCACATCCAGCAGATCGGGCTTGCCGGACTCCTGGGGGCTAACCCGACCTCTAGGTGGGCTCCTGAGGGGCCCCATCCAAGGGGCCTGGCGCCCTAACGCCGGGGATTGGGAAGCTCCAAACCCCAGCACTGGACTCACCCTGCAGCCCACCGCCACCTGGGCCGTAGGGGCGCCACCGGTCATTCAGGGCGGGAGAACGGGTAGGGCCCTCCGAGTCCCCGGCGAGCTTCGAAGGCCCCGTGCGCCAAAACACTTGGGCCCTCGCTCCATCTCTCCAGCGCCCTCCCCTCCGCCCCACCCCCCGCTCGCCACACCGCCGGTGGATCCTGCCTGCCGGCGTCCTGAGGGCTAATCCTAAACCTAGGTGGGCCCCCGAAGAGCCCATCCCAAGGGGCCTGGCACCGCAACTCCAGGCATTGGGGACCCCCAGCCCCAGGGCAAGACTAACACTGCTGCCCCTCCACCACCTGGGCACTCGGGGCGCTGCCGCTCATTCAGGGCTGGAGGAGGGGCAGGGCCCTCTGAGCCCCCGCCGACCTTTGATGGCCCCCCGCCCCAAAGCGCTTGGGCCCACGTTCCCACCAGTCAGCACCCTCACCTCAAGCGGCCCCTCCGCTCGAAAGACTGCAGGCGGATCGGACCTGCCGGCCACCTGGGGGTAACCTTAACCCTAGGGCGGTCCCCGAGGGACCCCTCCAAGGGGCCTTGCGCAGCCACGCCGGGGATCCTGGACGTCTTAGCCCCAGGGCCGTACTCACCCTGCAGCCCCCTGGCACCCGGGCTGCTAGGGGCACCGCCGGTCATTCAGGCGGGAGAAGGGGCAGGGCCCTCCTATCCCCGACCTCCTTCGAAGGCCCCCGCGCCAAAACCTGTGGGCCCACGGTCCCGCTCTCCAGCTCCCTCCCCTCGGCCCGCCCCACCGCGAGCCACACAGCCAGGGGATTGGGCCTGAAGGCCTCCTGGGGGCTAACCCAAACCCTAGGTGGGTCCCCGAGGGGCCCATCCCAAGGGGCTTGGCGCCCCAACGCCGGCGATTGGGAACCTCCAAACCCCAGCGCTGGACTCACCCTGCAGCCCCCCGCCACCCGGGCCGCTAGGGGCGCCCCCCAGTCATTCAGGCGGGAGAAGGGGCAGGGCCCTCCGAGCCCCCGCCGACCTTCGACGGCCCCCCCGCCCCAAAGGGCTTGGGCCCACGTTCCCACTAGTCAGCGCCCTCACCTCAACCCGCCCCTCCGCTCGAAACACAGCAGGCGGATTGGACCTGCCGGACTCCTGGGGGCTAACCCGAACCCTAGGTGGGTCCCCGAGGGGCCCCTCCCAAGGGGCTTGGCGACCCAACGCCGGGGATTGGGAACCACCGAACCCCAGCGGTGGAATCACCCTGCAGCCCCCCACCACTCCGGCCGCTAGGGACGCCGCCGGTCATTCAGGCGGGAGAAGGAGCAGGGCCCTCCTAGCCCCTGATGACCTTCGAAGGCCCCCGCGCCAAAACGGTTGGGCCCACGCTCCCACTCCTCAGCACCCTCAGCTCGGCCTACCCCTCTGCTCGCCGCACATCCAGCAGGTCGGGCTTGCCGGCCTCCCGGGGGCTAACACTAACTCTAGGTGGGCTCCTGAGGGGCCCCACCCAAGGGGCCTGGCGCCTCAACGCCGGAGATTGGGGACCCGAGACCCAGCGCCGGACTCACCCTGCAGCCCCCCGCCACCTGGGCCGCTAGGGGGCCCGCCGGTCATTCAGGGCGTGAGAACGGGCAGGGCCCTCTGTGCCGCAGGCAACCTTCGAAGGCCCCCCCCCGCTCCAAAATGTTTGGGCCAAGGCTCCAGCTCGCCAGCGCCCTCACTCCGCTCGCCCCTCCACTCGCTGCACAGCGGGCATTTCGGGCCTGCCGGCATCCTTCTTGCTAACCCTAACCCTAGGTCAGTCCCCGAGAGGCCCCTGACAAGGGGCCTGGGGCTGCAACGCTGGGGATTGGGGACCCCCGAGCCCCAGGGCCAGACTACCACTGCTGCCGTCCACCACCTGGGCCACTAGGGGCGCTGTCTCTCATTGAGGGCTGGAGAAGGGGCAGGGCCCTCCGAGCCCCCGCGGACCTTCGATGGCCCCCGCCCCAAAGCGCTTGGGCCCACGTTCCCACTCCTCAGCGCCCTCAGCTCGGCCTGCCCCTCCGCTCGCTGCACATCCAGCAGATCGGGCTTGCCGGACTCCTGGGGGCTAACCCGACCTCTAGGTGGGCTCCTGAGGGGCCCCATCCAAGGGGCCTGGCGCCCTAACGCCGGGGATTGGGAAGCTCCAAACCCCAGCACTGGACTCACCCTGCAGCCCACCGCCACCTGGGCCGTAGGGGCGCCACCGGTCATTCAGGGCGGGAGAACGGGTAGGGCCCTCCGAGTCCCCGGCGAGCTTCGAAGGCCCCGTGCGCCAAAACACTTGGGCCCTCGCTCCATCTCTCCAGCGTCCTCCCCTCCGCCCCACCCCCCGCTCGCCACACCGCCGGTGGATCCTGCCTGCCGGCGTCCTGAGGGCTAATCCTAAACCTAGGTGGGCCCCCGAAGAGCCCATCCCAAGGGGCCTGGCACCGCAACTCCAGGCATTGGGGACCCCCAGCCCCAGGGCAAGACTAACACTGCTGCCCCTCCACCACCTGGGCACTCGGGGCGCTGCCGCTCATTCAGGGCTGGAGGAGGGGCAGGGCCCTCTGAGCCCCCGCCGACCTTTGATGGCCCCCCGCCCCAAAGCGCTTGGGCCCACGTTCCCACCAGTCAGCGCCCTCACCTCAAGCGGCCCCTCCGCTCGAAAGACAGCAGGCGGATCGGACCTGCCGGCCACCTGGGGGTAACCTTAACCCTAGGGCGGTCCCCGAGGGACCCCTCCAAGGGGCCTTGCGCAGCCACGCCGGGGATCCTGGACGTCTTAGCCCCAGGGCCGTACTCACCCTGCAGCCCCCTGGCACCCGGGCTGCTAGGGGCACCGCCGGTCATTCAGGCGGGAGAAGGGGCAGGGCCCTCCTATCCCCGACCTCCTTCGAAGGCCCCAGCGCCAAAACCTGTGGACCCACGGTCCCGCTCTCCAGCTCCCTCCCCTCGGCCCGCCCCACCGCGAGCCACACAGCCAGGGGATTGGGCCTGAAGGCCTCCTGGGGGCTAACCCAAACCCTAGGTGGGTCCCCGAGGGGCCCATCCCAAGGGGCTTGGCGCCCCAACGCCGGCGATTGGGAACCTCCAAACCCCAGCGCTGGACTCACCCTGCAGCCCCCCGCCACCCGGGCCGCTAGGGGCGCCCCCCAGTCATTCAGGCGGGAGAAGGGGCAGGGCCCTCCGAGCCCCCGCCGACCTTCGACGGCCCCCCCGCCCCAAAGGGCTTGGGCCCACGTTCCCACTAGTCAGCGCCCTCACCTCAACCCGCCCCTCCGCTCGAAACACAGCAGGCGGATTGGACCTGCCGGACTCCTGGGGGCTAACCCGAACCCTAGGTGGGTCCCCGAGGGGCCCCTCCCAAGGGGCTTGGCGACCCAACGCCGGGGATTGGGAACCACCGAACCCCAGCGGTGGAATCACCCTGCAGCCCCCCACCACTCCGGCCGCTAGGGACGCCGCCGGTCATTCAGGCGGGAGAAGGAGCAGGGCCCTCCTAGCCCCTGATGACCTTCGAAGGCCCCCGCGCCAAAACGGTTGGGCCCACGCTCCCACTCCTCAGCACCCTCAGCTCGGCCTACCCCTCTGCTCGCCGCACATCCAGCAGGTCGGGCTTGCCGGCCTCCCGGGGGCTAACACTAACTCTAGGTGGGCTCCTGAGGGGCCCCACCCAAGGGGCCTGGCGCCTCAACGCCGGAGATTGGGGACCCGAGACCCAGCGCCGGACTCACCCTGCAGCCCCCCGCCACCTGGGCCGCTAGGGGGCCCGCCGGTCATTCAGGGCGTGAGAACGGGCAGGGCCCTCTGTGCCGCAGGCAACCTTCGAAGGCCCCCCCGCTCCAAAATGTTTGGGCCAAGGCTCCAGCTCGCCAGCGCCCTCACTCCGCTCGCCCCTCCACTCGCTGCACAGCGGGCATTTCGGGCCTGCCGGCATCCTTCTTCCTAACCCTAACCCTAGGTCAGTCCCCGAGAGGCCCCTGACAAGGGGCCTGGGGCTGCAACGCTGGGGATTGGGGACCCCCGAACCCCAGGGCCAGACTACCACTGCTGCCGTCCACCACCTGGGCCACTAGGGGCGCTGTCTCTCATTGAGGGCTGGAGAAGGGGCAGGGCCCTCCGAGCCCCCGCGGACCTTCGATGGCCCCCGCCCCAAAGCGCTTGGGCCCACGTTCCCACTCCTCAGCGCCCTCAGCTCGGCCTGCCCCTCCGCTCGCTGCACATCCAGCAGATCGGGCTTGCCGGACTCCTGGGGGCTAACCCGACCTCTAGGTGGGCTCCTGAGGGGCCCCATCCAAGGGGCCTGGCGCCCTAACGCCGGGGATTGGGAAGCTCCAAACCCCAGCACTGGACTCACCCTGCAGCCCACCGCCACCTGGGCCGTAGGGGCGCCACCGGTCATTCAGGGCGGGAGAACGGGTAGGGCCCTCCGAGTCCCCGGCGAGCTTCGAAGGCCCCGTGCGCCAAAACACTTGGGCCCTCGCTCCATCTCTCCAGCGCCCTCCCCTCCGCCCCACCCCCCGCTCGCCACACCGCCGGTGGATCCTGCCTGCCGGCGTCCTGAGGGCTAATCCTAAACCTAGGTGGGCCCCCGAAGAGCCCATCCCAAGGGGCCTGGCACCGCAACTCCAGGCATTGGGGACCCCCAGCCCCAGGGCAAGACTAACACTGCTGCCCCTCCACCACCTGGGCACTCGGGGCGCTGCCGCTCATTCAGGGCTGGAGGAGGGGCAGGGCCCTCTGAGCCCCCGCCGACCTTTGATGGCCCCCCGCCCCAAAGCGCTTGGGCCCACGTTCCCACCAGTCAGCGCCCTCACCTCAAGCGGCCCCTCCGCTCGAAAGACTGCAGGCGGATCGGACCTGCCGGCCACCTGGGGGTAACCTTAACCCTAGGGCGGTCCCCGAGGGACCCCTCCAAGGGGCCTTGCGCAGCCACGCCGGGGATCCTGGACGTCTTAGCCCCAGGGCCGTACTCACCCTGCAGCCCCCTGGCACCCGGGCTGCTAGGGGCACCGCCGGTCATTCAGGCGGGAGAAGGGGCAGGGCCCTCCTATCCCCGACCTCCTTCGAAGGCCCCCGCGCCAAAACCTGTGGGCCGACGGTCCCGCTCTCCAGCTCCCTCCCCTCGGCCCGCCCCACCGCGAGCCACACAGCCAGGGGATTGGGCCTGAAGGCCTCCTGGGGGCTAACCCAAACCCTAGGTGGGTCCCCGAGGGGCCCATCCCAAGGGGCTTGGCGCCCCAACGCCGGCGATTGGGAACCTCCAAACCCCAGCGCTGGACTCACCCTGCAGCCCCCCGCCACCCGGGCCGCTAGGGGCGCCCCCCAGTCATTCAGGCGGGAGAAGGGGCAGGGCCCTCCGAGCCCCCGCCGACCTTCGACGGCCCCCCCGCCCCAAAGGGCTTGGGCCCACGTTCCCACTAGTCAGCGCCCTCACCTCAACCCGCCCCTCCGCTCGAAACACAGCAGGCGGATTGGACCTGCCGGACTCCTGGGGGCTAACCCGAACCCTAGGTGGGTCCCCGAGGGGCCCCTCCCAAGGGGCTTGGCGACCCAACGCCGGGGATTGGGAACCACCGAACCCCAGCGGTGGAATCACCCTGCAGCCCCCCACCACTCCGGCCGCTAGGGACGCCGCCGGTCATTCAGGCGGGAGAAGGAGCAGGGCCCTCCTAGCCCCTGATGACCTTCGAAGGCCCCCGCGCCAAAACGGTTGGGCCCACGCTCCCACTCCTCAGCACCCTCAGCTCGGCCTACCCCTCTGCTCGCCGCACATCCAGCAGGTCGGGCTTGCCGGCCTCCCGGGGGCTAACACTAACTCTAGGTGGGCTCCTGAGGGGCCCCACCCAAGGGGCCTGGCGCCTCAACGCCGGAGATTGGGGACCCGAGACCCAGCGCCGGACTCACCCTGCAGCCCCCCGCCACCTGGGCCGCTAGGGGGCCCGCCGGTCATTCAGGGCGTGAGAACGGGCAGGGCCCTCTGTGCCGCAGGCAACCTTCGAAGGCCCCCCCGCTCCAAAATGTTTGGGCCAAGGCTCCAGCTCGCCAGCGCCCTCACTCCGCTCGCCCCTCCACTCGCTGCACAGCGGGCATTTCGGGCCTGCCGGCATCCTTCTTCCTAACCCTAACCCTAGGTCAGTCCCCGAGAGGCCCCTGACAAGGGGCCTGGGGCTGCAACGCTGGGGATTGGGGACCCCCGAACCCCAGGGCCAGACTACCACTGCTGCCGTCCACCACCTGGGCCACTAGGGGCGCTGTCTCTCATTGAGGGCTGGAGAAGGGGCAGGGCCCTCCGAGCCCCCGCGGACCTTCGATGGCCCCCGCCCCAAAGCGCTTGGGCCCACGTTCCCACTCCTCAGCGCCCTCAGCTCGGCCTGCCCCTCCGCTCGCTGCACATCCAGCAGATCGGGCTTGCCGGACTCCTGGGGGCTAACCCGACCTCTAGGTGGGCTCCTGAGGGGCCCCATCCAAGGGGCCTGGCGCCCTAACGCCGGGGATTGGGAAGCTCCAAACCCCAGCACTGGACTCACCCTGCAGCCCACCGCCACCTGGGCCGTAGGGGCGCCACCGGTCATTCAGGGCGGGAGAACGGGTAGGGCCCTCCGAGTCCCCGGCGAGCTTCGAAGGCCCCGTGCGCCAAAACACTTGGGCCCTCGCTCCATCTCTCCAGCGCCCTCCCCTCCGCCCCACCCCCCGCTCGCCACACCGCCGGTGGATCCTGCCTGCCGGCGTCCTGAGGGCTAATCCTAAACCTAGGTGGGCCCCCGAAGAGCCCATCCCAAGGGGCCTGGCACCGCAACTCCAGGCATTGGGGACCCCCAGCCCCAGGGCAAGACTAACACTGCTGCCCCTCCACCACCTGGGCACTCGGGGCGCTGCCGCTCATTCAGGGCTGGAGGAGGGGCAGGGCCCTCTGAGCCCCCGCCGACCTTTGATGGCCCCCCGCCCCAAAGCGCTTGGGCCCACGTTCCCACCAGTCAGCGCCCTCACCTCAAGCGGCCCCTCCGCTCGAAAGACTGCAGGCGGATCGGACCTGCCGGCCACCTGGGGGTAACCTTAACCCTAGGGCGGTCCCCGAGGGACCCCTCCAAGGGGCCTTGCGCAGCCACGCCGGGGATCCTGGACGTCTTAGCCCCAGGGCCGTACTCACCCTGCAGCCCCCTGGCACCCGGGCTGCTAGGGGCACCGCCGGTCATTCAGGCGGGAGAAGGGGCAGGGCCCTCCTATCCCCGACCTCCTTCGAAGGCCCCCGCGCCAAAACCTGTGGGCCCACGGTCCCGCTCTCCAGCTCCCTCCCCTCGGCCCGCCCCACCGCGAGCCACACAGCCAGGGGATTGGGCCTGAAGGCCTCCTGGGGGCTAACCCAAACCCTAGGTGGGTCCCCGAGGGGCCCATCCCAAGGGGCTTGGCGCCCCAACGCCGGCGATTGGGAACCTCCAAACCCCAGCGCTGGACTCACCCTGCAGCCCCCCGCCACCCGGGCCGCTAGGGGCGCCCCCCAGTCATTCAGGCGGGAGAAGGGGCAGGGCCCTCCGAGCCCCCGCCGACCTTCGACGGCCCCCCCGCCCCAAAGGGCTTGGGCCCACGTTCCCACTAGTCAGCGCCCTCACCTCAACCCGCCCCTCCGCTCGAAACACAGCAGGCGGATTGGACCTGCCGGACTCCTGGGGGCTAACCCGAACCCTAGGTGGGTCCCCGAGGGGCCCCTCCCAAGGGGCTTGGCGACCCAACGCCGGGGATTGGGAACCACCGAACCCCAGCGGTGGAATCACCCTGCAGCCCCCCACCACTCCGGCCGCTAGGGACGCCGCCGGTCATTCAGGCGGGAGAAGGAGCAGGGCCCTCCTAGCCCCTGATGACCTTCGAAGGCCCCCGCGCCAAAACGGTTGGGCCCACGCTCCCACTCCTCAGCACCCTCAGCTCGGCCTACCCCTCTGCTCGCCGCACATCCAGCAGGTCGGGCTTGCCGGCCTCCCGGGGGCTAACACTAACTCTAGGTGGGCTCCTGAGGGGCCCCACCCAAGGGGCCTGGCGCCTCAACGCCGGAGATTGGGGACCCGAGACCCAGCGCCGGACTCACCCTGCAGCCCCCCGCCACCTGGGCCGCTAGGGGGCCCGCCGGTCATTCAGGGCGTGAGAACGGGCAGGGCCCTCTGTGCCGCAGGCAACCTTCGAAGGCCCCCCCGCTCCAAAATGTTTGGGCCAAGGCTCCAGCTCGCCAGCGCCCTCACTCCGCTCGCCCCTCCACTCGCTGCACAGCGGGCATTTCGGGCCTGCCGGCATCCTTCTTGCTAACCCTAACCCTAGGTCAGTCCCCGAGAGGCCCCTGACAAGGGGCCTGGGGCTGCAACGCTGGGGATTGGGGACCCCCGAGCCCCAGGGCCAGACTACCACTGCTGCCGTCCACCACCTGGGCCACTAGGGGCGCTGTCTCTCATTGAGGGCTGGAGAAGGGGCAGGGCCCTCCGAGCCCCCGCGGACCTTCGATGGCCCCCGCCCCAAAGCGCTTGGGCCCACGTTCCCACTCCTCAGCGCCCTCAGCTCGGCCTGCCCCTCCGCTCGCTGCACATCCAGCAGATCGGGCTTGCCGGACTCCTGGGGGCTAACCCGACCTCTAGGTGGGCTCCTGAGGGGCCCCATCCAAGGGGCCTGGCGCCCTAACGCCGGGGATTGGGAAGCTCCAAACCCCAGCACTGGACTCACCCTGCAGCCCACCGCCACCTGGGCCGTAGGGGCGCCACCGGTCATTCAGGGCGGGAGAACGGGTAGGGCCCTCCGAGTCCCCGGCGAGCTTCGAAGGCCCCGTGCGCCAAAACACTTGGGCCCTCGCTCCATCTCTCCAGCGCCCTCCCCTCCGCCCCACCCCCCGCTCGCCACACCGCCGGTGGATCCTGCCTGCCGGCGTCCTGAGGGCTAATCCTAAACCTAGGTGGGCCCCCGAAGAGCCCATCCCAAGGGGCCTGGCACCGCAACTCCAGGCATTGGGGACCCCCAGCCCCAGGGCAAGACTAACACTGCTGCCCCTCCACCACCTGGGCACTCGGGGCGCTGCCGCTCATTCAGGGCTGGAGGAGGGGCAGGGCCCTCTGAGCCCCCGCCGACCTTTGATGGCCCCCCGCCCCAAAGCGCTTGGGCCCACGTTCCCACCAGTCAGCGCCCTCACCTCAAGCGGCCCCTCCGCTCGAAAGACTGCAGGCGGATCGGACCTGCCGGCCACCTGGGGGTAACCTTAACCCTAGGGCGGTCCCCGAGGGACCCCTCCAAGGGGCCTTGCGCAGCCACGCCGGGGATCCTGGACGTCTTAGCCCCAGGGCCGTACTCACCCTGCAGCCCCCTGGCACCCGGGCTGCTAGGGGCACCGCCGGTCATTCAGGCGGGAGAAGGGGCAGGGCCCTCCTATCCCCGACCTCCTTCGAAGGCCCCCGCGCCAAAACCTGTGGGCCCACGGTCCCGCTCTCCAGCTCCCTCCCCTCGGCCCGCCCCACCGCGAGCCACACAGCCAGGGGATTGGGCCTGAAGGCCTCCTGGGGGCTAACCCAAACCCTAGGTGGGTCCCCGAGGGGCCCATCCCAAGGGGCTTGGCGCCCCAACGCCGGCGATTGGGAACCTCCAAACCCCAGCGCTGGACTCACCCTGCAGCCCCCCGCCACCCGGGCCGCTAGGGGCGCCCCCCAGTCATTCAGGCGGGAGAAGGGGCAGGGCCCTCCGAGCCCCCGCCGACCTTCGACGGCCCCCCCGCCCCAAAGGGCTTGGGCCCACGTTCCCACTAGTCAGCGCCCTCACCTCAACCCGCCCCTCCGCTCGAAACACAGCAGGCGGATTGGACCTGCCGGACTCCTGGGGGCTAACCCGAACCCTAGGTGGGTCCCCGAGGGGCCCCTCCCAAGGGGCTTGGCGACCCAACGCCGGGGATTGGGAACCACCGAACCCCAGCGGTGGAATCACCCTGCAGCCCCCCACCACTCCGGCCGCTAGGGACGCCGCCGGTCATTCAGGCGGGAGAAGGAGCAGGGCCCTCCTAGCCCCTGATGACCTTCGAAGGCCCCCGCGCCAAAACGGTTGGGCCCACGCTCCCACTCCTCAGCACCCTCAGCTCGGCCTACCCCTCTGCTCGCCGCACATCCAGCAGGTCGGGCTTGCCGGCCTCCCGGGGGCTAACACTAACTCTAGGTGGGCTCCTGAGGGGCCCCACCCAAGGGGCCTGGCGCCTCAACGCCGGAGATTGGGGACCCGAGACCCAGCGCCGGACTCACCCTGCAGCCCCCCGCCACCTGGGCCGCTAGGGGGCCCGCCGGTCATTCAGGGCGTGAGAACGGGCAGGGCCCTCTGTGCCGCAGGCAACCTTCGAAGGCCCCCCCCCCCCGCTCCAAAATGTTTGGGCCAAGGCTCCAGCTCGCCAGCGCCCTCACTCCGCTCGCCCCTCCACTCGCTGCACAGCGGGCATTTCGGGCCTGCCGGCATCCTTCTTGCTAACCCTAACCCTAGGTCAGTCCCCGAGAGGCCCCTGACAAGGGGCCTGGGGCTGCAACGCTGGGGATTGGGGACCCCCGAGCCCCAGGGCCAGACTACCACTGCTGCCGTCCACCACCTGGGCCACTAGGGGCGCTGTCTCTCATTGAGGGCTGGAGAAGGGGCAGGGCCCTCCGAGCCCCCGCGGACCTTCGATGGCCCCCGCCCCAAAGCGCTTGGGCCCACGTTCCCACTCCTCAGCGCCCTCAGCTCGGCCTGCCCCTCCGCTCGCTGCACATCCAGCAGATCGGGCTTGCCGGACTCCTGGGGGCTAACCCGACCTCTAGGTGGGCTCCTGAGGGGCCCCATCCAAGGGGCCTGGCGCCCTAACGCCGGGGATTGGGAAGCTCCAAACCCCAGCACTGGACTCACCCTGCAGCCCACCGCCACCTGGGCCGTAGGGGCGCCACCGGTCATTCAGGGCGGGAGAACGGGTAGGGCCCTCCGAGTCCCCGGCGAGCTTCGAAGGCCCCGTGCGCCAAAACACTTGGGCCCTCGCTCCATCTCTCCAGCGCCCTCCCCTCCGCCCCACCCCCCGCTCGCCACACCGCCGGTGGATCCTGCCTGCCGGCGTCCTGAGGGCTAATCCTAAACCTAGGTGGGCCCCCGAAGAGCCCATCCCAAGGGGCCTGGCACCGCAACTCCAGGCATTGGGGACCCCCAGCCCCAGGGCAAGACTAACACTGCTGCCCCTCCACCACCTGGGCACTCGGGGCGCTGCCGCTCATTCAGGGCTGGAGGAGGGGCAGGGCCCTCTGAGCCCCCGCCGACCTTTGATGGCCCCCCGCCCCAAAGCGCTTGGGCCCACGTTCCCACCAGTCAGCGCCCTCACCTCAAGCGGCCCCTCCGCTGGAAAGACAGCAGGCGGATCGGACCTGCCGGCCACCTGGGGGTAACCTTAACCCTAGGGCGGTCCCCGAGGGACCCCTCCAAGGGGCCTTGCGCAGCCACGCCGGGGATCCTGGACGTCTTAGCCCCAGGGCCGTACTCACCCTGCAACCCCCTGGCACCCGGGCTGCTAGGGGCACCGCCGGTCATTCAGGCGGGAGAAGGGGCAGGGCCCTCCTATCCCCGACCTCCTTCGAAGGCCCCCGCGCCAAAACCTGTGGGCCCACGGTCCCGCTCTCCAGCTCCCTCCCCTCGGCCCGCCCCACCGCGAGCCACACAGCCAGGGGATTGGGCCTGAAGGCCTCCTGGGGGCTAACCCAAACCCTAGGTGGGTCCCCGAGGGGCCCATCCCAAGGGGCTTGGCGCCCCAACGCCGGCGATTGGGAACCTCCAAACCCCAGCGCTGGACTCACCCTGCAGCCCCCCGCCACCCGGGCCGCTAGGGGCGCCCCCCAGTCATTCAGGCGGGAGAAGGGGCAGGGCCCTCCGAGCCCCCGCCGACCTTCGACGGCCCCCCCGCCCCAAAGGGCTTCGGCCCACGTTCCCACTAGTCAGCGCCCTCACCTCAACCCGCCCCTCCGCTCGAAACACAGCAGGCGGATTGGACCTGCCGGACTCCTGGGGGCTAACCCGAACCCTAGGTGGGTCCCCGAGGGGCCCCTCCCAAGGGGCTTGGCGACCCAACGCCGGGGATTGGGAACCACCGAACCCCAGCGGTGGAATCACCCTGCAGCCCCCCACCACTCCGGCCGCTAGGGACGCCGCCGGTCATTCAGGCGGGAGAAGGAGCAGGGCCCTCCTAGCCCCTGATGACCTTCGAAGGCCCCCGCGCCAAAACGGTTGGGCCCACGCTCCCACTCCTCAGCACCCTCAGCTCGGCCTACCCCTCTGCTCGCCGCACATCCAGCAGGTCGGGCTTGCCGGCCTCCCGGGGGCTAACACTAACTCTAGGTGGGCTCCTGAGGGGCCCCACCCAAGGGGCCTGGCGCCTCAACGCCGGAGATTGGGGACCCGAGACCCAGCGCCGGACTCACCCTGCAGCCCCCCGCCACCTGGGCCGCTAGGGGGCCCGCCGGTCATTCAGGGCGTGAGAACGGGCAGGGCCCTCTGTGCCGCAGGCAACCTTCGAAGGCCCCCCCCCCGCTCCAAAATGTTTGGGCCAAGGCTCCAGCTCGCCAGCGCCCTCACTCCGCTCGCCCCTCCACTCGCTGCACAGCGGGCATTTCGGGCCTGCCGGCATCCTTCTTGCTAACCCTAACCCTAGGTCAGTCCCCGAGAGGCCCCTGACAAGGGGCCTGGGGCTGCAACGCTGGGGATTGGGGACCCCCGAGCCCCAGGGCCAGACTACCACTGCTGCCGTCCACCACCTGGGCCACTAGGGGCGCTGTCTCTCATTGAGGGCTGGAGAAGGGGCAGGGCCCTCCGAGCCCCCGCGGACCTTCGATGGCCCCCGCCCCAAAGGGCTTGGGCCCACGTTCCCACTCCTCAGCGCCCTCAGCTCGGCCTGCCCCTCCGCTCGCTGCACATCCAGCAGATCGGGCTTGCCGGACTCCTGGGGGCTAACCCGACCTCTAGGTGGGCTCCTGAGGGGCCCCATCCAAGGGGCCTGGCGCCCTAACGCCGGGGATTGGGAAGCTCCAAACCCCAGCACTGGACTCACCCTGCAGCCCACCGCCACCTGGGCCGTAGGGGCGCCACCGGTCATTCAGGGCGGGAGAACGGGTAGGGCCCTCCGAGTCCCCGGCGAGCTTCGAAGGCCCCGTGCGACCAAACACTTGGGCCCTCGCTCCATCTCTCCAGCGCCCTCCCCTCCGCCCCACCCCCCGCTCACCACACCGCCGGTGGATCCTGCCTGCCGGCGTCCTGAGGGCTAATCCTAAACCTAGGTGGGCCCCCGAAGAGCCCATCCCAAGGGGCCTGGCACCGCAACTCCAGGCATTGGGGACCCCCAGCCCCAGGGCAAGACTAAAACTGCTGCCCCTCCACCACCTGGGCACTCGGGGCGCTGCCGCTCATTCAGGGCTGGAGGAGGGGCAGGGCCCTCTGAGCCCCCGCCGACCTTTGATGGCCCCCCGCCCCAAAGCGCTTGGGCCCACGTTCCCACTAGTCAGCGCCCTCACCTCAACCCGCCCCTCCGCTCGAAACACAGCAGGCGGATTGGACCTGCCGGACTCCTGGGGGCTAACCCGAACCCTAGGTGGGTCCCCGAGGGGCCCCTCCCAAGGGGCTTGGCGACCCAACGCCGGGGATTGGGAACCACCGAACCCCAGCGGTGGAATCACCCTGCAGCCCCCCACCACTCCGGCCGCTAGGGACGCCGCCGGTCATTCAGGCGGGAGAAGGAGCAGGGCCCTCCTAGCCCCTGATGACCTTCGAAGGCCCCCGCGCCAAAACGGTTGGGCCCACGCTCCCACTCCTCAGCACCCTCAGCTCGGCCTACCCCTCTGCTCGCCGCACATCCAGCAGGTCGGGCTTGCCGGCCTCCCGGGGGCTAACACTAACTCTAGGTGGGCTCCTGAGGGGCCCCACCCAAGGGGCCTGGCGCCTCAACGCCGGAGATTGGGGACCCGAGACCCAGCGCCGGACTCACCCTGCAGCCCCCCGCCACCTGGGCCGCTAGGGGGCCCGCCGGTCATTCAGGGCGTGAGAACGGGCAGGGCCCTCTGTGCCGCAGGCAACCTTCGAAGGCCCCCCCCCCCCCCGCTCCAAAATGTTTGGGCCAAGGCTCCAGCTCGCCAGCGCCCTCACTCCGCTCGCCCCTCCACTCGCTGCACAGCGGGCATTTCGGGCCTGCCGGCATCCTTCTTCCTAACCCTAACCCTAGGTCAGTCCCCGAGAGGCCCCTGACAAGGGGCCTGGGGCTGCAACGCTGGGGATTGGGGACCCCCGAGCCCCAGGGCCAGACTACCACTGCTGCCGTCCACCACCTGGGCCACTAGGGGCGCTGTCTCTCATTGAGGGCTGGAGAAGGGGCAGGGCCCTCCGAGCCCCCGCGGACCTTCGATGGCCCCCGCCCCAAAGCGCTTGGGCCCACGTTCCCACTCCTCAGCGCCCTCAGCTCGGCCTGCCCCTCCGCTCGCTGCACATCCAGCAGATCGGGCTTGCCGGACTCCTGGGGGCTAACCCGACCTCTAGGTGGGCTCCTGAGAGGCCCCATCCAAGGGGCCTGGCGCCCTAACGCCGGGGATTGGGAAGCTCCAAACCCCAGCACTGGACTCACCCTGCAGCCCACCGCCACCTGGGCCGTAGGGGCGCCACCGGTCATTCAGGGCGGGAGAACGGGTAGGGCCCTCCGAGTCCCCGGCGAGCTTCGAAGGCCCCGTGCGCCAAAACACTTGGGCCCTCGCTCCATCTCTCCAGCGCCCTCCCCTCCGCCCCACCCCCCGCTCGCCACACCGCCGGTGGATCCTGCCTGCCGGCGTCCTGAGGGCTAATCCTAAACCTAGGTGGGCCCCCGAAGAGCCCATCCCAAGGGGCCTGGCACCGCAACTCCAGGCATTGGGGACCCCCAGCCCCAGGGCAAGACTAACACTGCTGCCCCTCCACCACCTGGGCACTCGGGGCGCTGCCGCTCATTCAGGGCTGGAGGAGGGGCAGGGCCCTCTGAGCCCCCGCCGACCTTTGATGGCCCCCCGCCCCAAAGCGCTTGGGCCCACGTTCCCACCAGTCAGCGCCCTCACCTCAAGCGGCCCCTCCGCTCGAAAGACTGCAGGCGGATCGGACCTGCCGGCCACCTGGGGGTAACCTTAACCCTAGGGCGGTCCCCGAGGGACCCCTCCAAGGGGCCTTGCGCAGCCACGCCGGGGATCCTGGACGTCTTAGCCCCAGGGCCGTACTCACCCTGCAGCCCCCTGGCACCCGGGCTGCTAGGGGCACCGCCGGTCATTCAGGCGGGAGAAGGGGCAGGGCCCTCCTATCCCCGACCTCCTTCGAAGGCCCCCGCGCCAAAACCTGTGGGCCCACGGTCCCGCTCTCCAGCTCCCTCCCCTCGGCCCGCCCCACCGCGAGCCACACAGCCAGGGGATTGGGCCTGAAGGCCTCCTGGGGGCTAACCCAAACCCTAGGTGGGTCCCCGAGGGGCCCATCCCAAGGGGCTTGGCGCCCCAACGCCGGCGATTGGGAACCTCCAAACCCCAGCGCTGGACTCACCCTGCAGCCCCCCGCCACCCGGGCCGCTAGGGGCGCCCCCCAGTCATTCAGGCGGGAGAAGGGGCAGGGCCCTCCGAGCCCCCGCCGACCTTCGACGGCCCCCCCGCCCCAAAGGGCTTGGGCCCACGTTCCCACTAGTCAGCGCCCTCACCTCAACCCGCCCCTCCGCTCGAAACACAGCAGGCGGATTGGACCTGCCGGACTCCTGGGGGCTAACCCGAACCCTAGGTGGGTCCCCGAGGGGCCCCTCCCAAGGGGCTTGGCGACCCAACGCCGGGGATTGGGAACCACCGAACCCCAGCGGTGGAATCACCCTGCAGCCCCCCACCACTCCGGCCGCTAGGGACGCCGCCGGTCATTCAGGCGGGAGAAGGAGCAGGGCCCTCCTAGCCCCTGATGACCTTCGAAGGCCCCCGCGCCAAAACGGTTGGGCCCACGCTCCCACTCCTCAGCACCCTCAGCTCGGCCTACCCCTCTGCTCGCCGCACATCCAGCAGGTCGGGCTTGCCGGCCTCCCGGGGGCTAACACTAACTCTAGGTGGGCTCCTGAGGGGCCCCACCCAAGGGGCCTGGCGCCTCAACGCCGGAGATTGGGGACCCGAGACCCAGCGCCGGACTCACCCTGCAGCCCCCCGCCACCTGGGCCGCTAGGGGGCCCGCCGGTCATTCAGGGCGTGAGAACGGGCAGGGCCCTCTGTGCCGCAGGCAACCTTCGAAGGCCCCCCCCCCGCTCCAAAATGTTTGGGCCAAGGCTCCAGCTCGCCAGCGCCCTCACTCCGCTCGCCCCTCCACTCGCTGCACAGCGGGCATTTCGGGCCTGCCGGCATCCTTCTTGCTAACCCTAACCCTAGGTCAGTCCCCGAGAGGCCCCTGACAAGGGGCCTGGGGCTGCAACGCTGGGGATTGGGGACCCCCGAGCCCCAGGGCCAGACTACCACTGCTGCCGTCCACCACCTGGGCCACTAGGGGCGCTGTCTCTCATTGAGGGCTGGAGAAGGGGCAGGGCCCTCCGAGCCCCCGCGGACCTTCGATGGCCCCCGCCCCAAAGGGCTTGGGCCCACGTTCCCACTCCTCAGCGCCCTCAGCTCGGCCTGCCCCTCCGCTCGCTGCACATCCAGCAGATCGGGCTTGCCGGACTCCTGGGGGCTAACCCGACCTCTAGGTGGGCTCCTGAGGGGCCCCATCCAAGGGGCCTGGCGCCCTAACGCCGGGGATTGGGAAGCTCCAAACCCCAGCACTGGACTCACCCTGCAGCCCACCGCCACCTGGGCCGTAGGGGCGCCACCGGTCATTCAGGGCGGGAGAACGGGTAGGGCCCTCCGAGTCCCCGGCGAGCTTCGAAGGCCCCGTGCGCCAAAACACTTGGGCCCTCGCTCCATCTCTCCAGCGCCCTCCCCTCCGCCCCACCCCCCGCTCGCCACACCGCCGGTGGATCCTGCCTGCCGGCGTCCTGAGGGCTAATCCTAAACCTAGGTGGGCCCCCGAAGAGCCCATCCCAAGGGGCCTGGCACCGCAACTCCAGGCATTGGGGACCCCCAGCCCCAGGGCAAGACTAACACTGCTGCCCCTCCACCACCTGGGCACTCGGGGCGCTGCCGCTCATTCAGGGCTGGAGGAGGGGCAGGGCCCTCTGAGCCCCCGCCGACCTTTGATGGCCCCCCGCCCCAAAGCGCTTGGGCCCACGTTCCCACCAGTCAGCGCCCTCACCTCAAGCGGCCCCTCCGCTCGAAAGACTGCAGGCGGATCGGACCTGCCGGCCACCTGGGGGTAACCTTAACCCTAGGGCGGTCCCCGAGGGACCCCTCCAAGGGGCCTTGCGCAGCCACGCCGGGGATCCTGGACGTCTTAGCCCCAGGGCCGTACTCACCCTGCAGCCCCCTGGCACCCGGGCTGCTAGGGGCACCGCCGGTCATTCAGGCGGGAGAAGGGGCAGGGCCCTCCTATCCCCGACCTCCTTCGAAGGCCCCCGCGCCAAAACCTGTGGGCCCACGGTCCCGCTCTCCAGCTCCCTCCCCTCGGCCCGCCCCACCGCGAGCCACACAGCCAGGGGATTGGGCCTGAAGGCCTCCTGGGGGCTAACCCAAACCCTAGGTGGGTCCCCGAGGGGCCCATCCCAAGGGGCTTGGCGCCCCAACGCCGGCGATTGGGAACCTCCAAACCCCAGCGCTGGACTCACCCTGCAGCCCCCCGCCACCCGGGCCGCTAGGGGCGCCCCCCAGTCATTCAGGCGGGAGAAGGGGCAGGGCCCTCCGAGCCCCCGCCGACCTTCGACGGCCCCCCCGCCCCAAAGGGCTTGGGCCCACGTTCCCACTAGTCAGCGCCCTCACCTCAACCCGCCCCTCCGCTCGAAACACAGCAGGCGGATTGGACCTGCCGGACTCCTGGGGGCTAACCCGAACCCTAGGTGGGTCCCCGAGGGGCCCCTCCCAAGGGGCTTGGCGACCCAACGCCGGGGATTGGGAACCACCGAACCCCAGCGGTGGAATCACCCTGCAGCCCCCCACCACTCCGGCCGCTAGGGACGCCGCCGGTCATTCAGGCGGGAGAAGGAGCAGGGCCCTCCTAGCCCCTGATGACCTTCGAAGGCCCCCGCGCCAAAACGGTTGGGCCCACGCTCCCACTCCTCAGCACCCTCAGCTCGGCCTACCCCTCTGCTCGCCGCACATCCAGCAGGTCGGGCTTGCCGGCCTCCCGGGGGCTAACACTAACTCTAGGTGGGCTCCTGAGGGGCCCCACCCAAGGGGCCTGGCGCCTCAACGCCGGAGATTGGGGACCCGAGACCCAGCGCCGGACTCACCCTGCAGCCCCCCGCCACCTGGGCCGCTAGGGGGCCCGCCGGTCATTCAGGGCGTGAGAACGGGCAGGGCCCTCTGTGCCGCAGGCAACCTTCGAAGGCCCCCCCCCCGCTCCAAAATGTTTGGGCCAAGGCTCCAGCTCGCCAGCGCCCTCACTCCGCTCGCCCCTCCACTCGCTGCACAGCGGGCATTTCGGGCCTGCCGGCATCCTTCTTGCTAACCCTAACCCTAGGTCAGTCCCCGAGAGGCCCCTGACAAGGGGCCTGGGGCTGCAACGCTGGGGATTGGGGACCCCCGAGCCCCAGGGCCAGACTACCACTGCTGCCGTCCACCACCTGGGCCACTAGGGGCGCTGTCTCTCATTGAGGGCTGGAGAAGGGGCAGGGCCCTCCGAGCCCCCGCGGACCTTCGATGGCCCCCGCCCCAAAGCGCTTGGGCCCACGTTCCCACTCCTCAGCGCCCTCAGCTCGGCCTGCCCCTCCGCTCGCTGCACATCCAGCAGATCGGGCTTGCCGGACTCCTGGGGGCTAACCCGACCTCTAGGTGGGCTCCTGAGGGGCCCCATCCAAGGGGCCTGGCGCCCTAACGCCGGGGATTGGGAAGCTCCAAACCCCAGCACTGGACTCACCCTGCAGCCCACCGCCACCTGGGCCGTAGGGGCGCCACCGGTCATTCAGGGCGGGAGAACGGGTAGGGCCCTCCGAGTCCCCGGCGAGCTTCGAAGGCCCCGTGCGCCAAAACACTTGGGCCCTCGCTCCATCTCTCCAGCGCCCTCCCCTCCGCCCCACCCCCCGCTCGCCACACCGCCGGTGGATCCTGCCTGCCGGCGTCCTGAGGGCTAATCCTAAACCTAGGTGGGCCCCCGAAGAGCCCATCCCAAGGGGCCTGGCACCGCAACTCCAGGCATTGGGGACCCCCAGCCCCAGGGCAAGACTAACACTGCTGCCCCTCCACCACCTGGGCACTCGGGGCGCTGCCGCTCATTCAGGGCTGGAGGAGGGGCAGGGCCCTCTGAGCCCCCGCCGACCTTTGATGGCCCCCCGCCCCAAAGCGCTTGGGCCCACGTTCCCACCAGTCAGCGCCCTCACCTCAAGCGGCCCCTCCGCTCGAAAGACTGCAGGCGGATCGGACCTGCCGGCCACCTGGGGGTAACCTTAACCCTAGGGCGGTCCCCGAGGGACCCCTCCAAGGGGCCTTGCGCAGCCACGCCGGGGATCCTGGACGTCTTAGCCCCAGGGCCGTACTCACCCTGCAGCCCCCTGGCACCCGGGCTGCTAGGGGCACCGCCGGTCATTCAGGCGGGAGAAGGGGCAGGGCCCTCCTATCCCCGACCTCCTTCGAAGGCCCCCGCGCCAAAACCTGTGGGCCCACGGTCCCGCTCTCCAGCTCCCTCCCCTCGGCCCGCCCCACCGCGAGCCACACAGCCAGGGGATTGGGCCTGAAGGCCTCCTGGGGGCTAACCCAAACCCTAGGTGGGTCCCCGAGGGGCCCATCCCAAGGGGCTTGGCGCCCCAACGCCGGCGATTGGGAACCTCCAAACCCCAGCGCTGGACTCACCCTGCAGCCCCCCGCCACCCGGGCCGCTAGGGGCGCCCCCCAGTCATTCAGGCGGGAGAAGGGGCAGGGCCCTCCGAGCCCCCGCCGACCTTCGACGGCCCCCCCGCCCCAAAGGGCTTGGGCCCACGTTCCCACTAGTCAGCGCCCTCACCTCAACCCGCCCCTCCGCTCGAAACACAGCAGGCGGATTGGACCTGCCGGACTCCTGGGGGCTAACCCGAACCCTAGGTGGGTCCCCGAGGGGCCCCTCCCAAGGGGCTTGGCGACCCAACGCCGGGGATTGGGAACCACCGAACCCCAGCGGTGGAATCACCCTGCAGCCCCCCACCACTCCGGCCGCTAGGGACGCCGCCGGTCATTCAGGCGGGAGAAGGAGCAGGGCCCTCCTAGCCCCTGATGACCTTCGAAGGCCCCCGCGCCAAAACGGTTGGGCCCACGCTCCCACTCCTCAGCACCCTCAGCTCGGCCTACCCCTCTGCTCGCCGCACATCCAGCAGGTCGGGCTTGCCGGCCTCCCGGGGGCTAACACTAACTCTAGGTGGGCTCCTGAGGGGCCCCACCCAAGGGGCCTGGCGCCTCAACGCCGGAGATTGGGGACCCGAGACCCAGCGCCGGACTCACCCTGCAGCCCCCCGCCACCTGGGCCGCTAGGGGGCCCGCCGGTCATTCAGGGCGTGAGAACGGGCAGGGCCCTCTGTGCCGCAGGCAACCTTCGAAGGCCCCCCCCCCGCTCCAAAATGTTTGGGCCAAGGCTCCAGCTCGCCAGCGCCCTCACTCCGCTCGCCCCTCCACTCGCTGCACAGCGGGCATTTCGGGCCTGCCGGCATCCTTCTTGCTAACCCTAACCCTAGGTCAGTCCCCGAGAGGCCCCTGACAAGGGGCCTGGGGCTGCAACGCTGGGGATTGGGGACCCCCGAGCCCCAGGGCCAGACTACCACTGCTGCCGTCCACCACCTGGGCCACTAGGGGCGCTGTCTCTCATTGAGGGCTGGAGAAGGGGCAGGGCCCTCCGAGCCCCCGCGGACCTTCGATGGCCCCCGCCCCAAAGCGCTTGGGCCCACGTTCCCACTCCTCAGCGCCCTCAGCTCGGCCTGCCCCTCCGCTCGCTGCACATCCAGCAGATCGGGCTTGCCGGACTCCTGGGGGCTAACCCGACCTCTAGGTGGGCTCCTGAGGGGCCCCATCCAAGGGGCCTGGCGCCCTAACGCCGGGGATTGGGAAGCTCCAAACCCCAGCACTGGACTCACCCTGCAGCCCACCGCCACCTGGGCCGTAGGGGCGCCACCGGTCATTCAGGGCGGGAGAACGGGTAGGGCCCTCCGAGTCCCCGGCGAGCTTCGAAGGCCCCGTGCGCCAAAACACTTGGGCCCTCGCTCCATCTCTCCAGCGCCCTCCCCTCCGCCCCACCCCCCGCTCGCCACACCGCCGGTGGATCCTGCCTGCCGGCGTCCTGAGGGCTAATCCTAAACCTAGGTGGGCCCCCGAAGAGCCCATCCCAAGGGGCCTGGCACCGCAACTCCAGGCATTGGGGACCCCCAGCCCCAGGGCAAGACTAACACTGCTGCCCCTCCACCACCTGGGCACTCGGGGCGCTGCCGCTCATTCAGGGCTGGAGGAGGGGCAGGGCCCTCTGAGCCCCCGCCGACCTTTGATGGCCCCCCGCCCCAAAGCGCTTGGGCCCACGTTCCCACCAGTCAGCGCCCTCACCTCAAGCGGCCCCTCCGCTCGAAAGACTGCAGGCGGATCGGACCTGCCGGCCACCTGGGGGTAACCTTAACCCTAGGGCGGTCCCCGAGGGACCCCTCCAAGGGGCCTTGCGCAGCCACGCCGGGGATCCTGGACGTCTTAGCCCCAGGGCCGTACTCACCCTGCAGCCCCCTGGCACCCGGGCTGCTAGGGGCACCGCCGGTCATTCAGGCGGGAGAAGGGGCAGGGCCCTCCTATCCCCGACCTCCTTCGAAGGCCCCCGCGCCAAAACCTGTGGGCCCACGGTCCCGCTCTCCAGCTCCCTCCCCTCGGCCCGCCCCACCGCGAGCCACACAGCCAGGGGATTGGGCCTGAAGGCCTCCTGGGGGCTAACCCAAACCCTAGGTGGGTCCCCGAGGGGCCCATCCCAAGGGGCTTGGCGCCCCAACGCCGGCGATTGGGAACCTCCAAACCCCAGCGCTGGACTCACCCTGCAGCCCCCCGCCACCCGGGCCGCTAGGGGCGCCCCCCAGTCATTCAGGCGGGAGAAGGGGCAGGGCCCTCCGAGCCCCCGCCGACCTTCGACGGCCCCCCCGCCCCAAAGGGCTTGGGCCCACGTTCCCACTAGTCAGCGCCCTCACCTCAACCCGCCCCTCCGCTCGAAACACAGCAGGCGGATTGGACCTGCCGGACTCCTGGGGGCTAACCCGAACCCTAGGTGGGTCCCCGAGGGGCCCCTCCCAAGGGGCTTGGCGACCCAACGCCGGGGATTGGGAACCACCGAACCCCAGCGGTGGAATCACCCTGCAGCCCCCCACCACTCCGGCCGCTAGGGACGCCGCCGGTCATTCAGGCGGGAGAAGGAGCAGGGCCCTCCTAGCCCCTGATGACCTTCGAAGGCCCCCGCGCCAAAACGGTTGGGCCCACGCTCCCACTCCTCAGCACCCTCAGCTCGGCCTACCCCTCTGCTCGCCGCACATCCAGCAGGTCGGGCTTGCCGGCCTCCCGGGGGCTAACACTAACTCTAGGTGGGCTCCTGAGGGGCCCCACCCAAGGGGCCTGGCGCCTCAACGCCGGAGATTGGGGACCCGAGACCCAGCGCCGGACTCACCCTGCAGCCCCCCGCCACCTGGGCCGCTAGGGGGCCCGCCGGTCATTCAGGGCGTGAGAACGGGCAGGGCCCTCTGTGCCGCAGGCAACCTTCGAAGGCCCCCCCCCCGCTCCAAAATGTTTGGGCCAAGGCTCCAGCTCGCCAGCGCCCTCACTCCGCTCGCCCCTCCACTCGCTGCACAGCGGGCATTTCGGGCCTGCCGGCATCCTTCTTGCTAACCCTAACCCTAGGTCAGTCCCCGAGAGGCCCCTGACAAGGGGCCTGGGGCTGCAACGCTGGGGATTGGGGACCCCCGAGCCCCAGGGCCAGACTACCACTGCTGCCGTCCACCACCTGGGCCACTAGGGGCGCTGTCTCTCATTGAGGGCTGGAGAAGGGGCAGGGCCCTCCGAGCCCCCGCGGACCTTCGATGGCCCCCGCCCCAAAGCGCTTGGGCCCACGTTCCCACTCCTCAGCGCCCTCAGCTCGGCCTGCCCCTCCGCTCGCTGCACATCCAGCAGATCGGGCTTGCCGGACTCCTGGGGGCTAACCCGACCTCTAGGTGGGCTCCTGAGGGGCCCCATCCAAGGGGCCTGGCGCCCTAACGCCGGGGATTGGGAAGCTCCAAACCCCAGCACTGGACTCACCCTGCAGCCCACCGCCACCTGGGCCGTAGGGGCGCCACCGGTCATTCAGGGCGGGAGAACGGGTAGGGCCCTCCGAGTCCCCGGCGAGCTTCGAAGGCCCCGTGCGCCAAAACACTTGGGCCCTCGCTCCATCTCTCCAGCGCCCTCCCCTCCGCCCCACCCCCCGCTCGCCACACCGCCGGTGGATCCTGCCTGCCGGCGTCCTGAGGGCTAATCCTAAACCTAGGTGGGCCCCCGAAGAGCCCATCCCAAGGGGCCTGGCACCGCAACTCCAGGCATTGGGGACCCCCAGCCCCAGGGCAAGACTAACACTGCTGCCCCTCCACCACCTGGGCACTCGGGGCGCTGCCGCTCATTCAGGGCTGGAGGAGGGGCAGGGCCCTCTGAGCCCCCGCCGACCTTTGATGGCCCCCCGCCCCAAAGCGCTTGGGCCCACGTTCCCACCAGTCAGCGCCCTCACCTCAAGCGGCCCCTCCGCTCGAAAGACTGCAGGCGGATCGGACCTGCCGGCCACCTGGGGGTAACCTTAACCCTAGGGCGGTCCCCGAGGGACCCCTCCAAGGGGCCTTGCGCAGCCACGCCGGGGATCCTGGACGTCTTAGCCCCAGGGCCGTACTCACCCTGCAGCCCCCTGGCACCCGGGCTGCTAGGGGCACCGCCGGTCATTCAGGCGGGAGAAGGGGCAGGGCCCTCCTATCCCCGACCTCCTTCGAAGGCCCCCGCGCCAAAACCTGTGGGCCCACGGTCCCGCTCTCCAGCTCCCTCCCCTCGGCCCGCCCCACCGCGAGCCACACAGCCAGGGGATTGGGCCTGAAGGCCTCCTGGGGGCTAACCCAAACCCTAGGTGGGTCCCCGAGGGGCCCATCCCAAGGGGCTTGGCGCCCCAACGCCGGCGATTGGGAACCTCCAAACCCCAGCGCTGGACTCACCCTGCAGCCCCCCGCCACCCGGGCCGCTAGGGGCGCCCCCCAGTCATTCAGGCGGGAGAAGGGGCAGGGCCCTCCGAGCCCCCGCCGACCTTCGACGGCCCCCCCGCCCCAAAGGGCTTGGGCCCACGTTCCCACTAGTCAGCGCCCTCACCTCAACCCGCCCCTCCGCTCGAAACACAGCAGGCGGATTGGACCTGCCGGACTCCTGGGGGCTAACCCGAACCCTAGGTGGGTCCCCGAGGGGCCCCTCCCAAGGGGCTTGGCGACCCAACGCCGGGGATTGGGAACCACCGAACCCCAGCGGTGGAATCACCCTGCAGCCCCCCACCACTCCGGCCGCTAGGGACGCCGCCGGTCATTCAGGCGGGAGAAGGAGCAGGGCCCTCCTAGCCCCTGATGACCTTCGAAGGCCCCCGCGCCAAAACGGTTGGGCCCACGCTCCCACTCCTCAGCACCCTCAGCTCGGCCTACCCCTCTGCTCGCCGCACATCCAGCAGGTCGGGCTTGCCGGCCTCCCGGGGGCTAACACTAACTCTAGGTGGGC
Source organism: Ursus arctos (assembly GCF_023065955.2). NCBI lineage: Eukaryota > Metazoa > Chordata > Mammalia > Carnivora > Ursidae > Ursus > Ursus arctos. The sequence goes on along the minus strand of NW_026622997.1, from coordinate 34,253,780 downwards.
TCCTGAGGGGCCCCACCCAAGGGGCCTGGCGCCTCAACGCCGGAGATTGGGGACCCGAGACCCAGCGCCGGACTCACCCTGCAGCCCCCCGCCACCTGGGCCGCTAGGGGGCCCGCCGGTCATTCAGGGCGTGAGAACGGGCAGGGCCCTCTGTGCCGCAGGCAACCTTCGAAGGCCCCCCCCCCCCGCTCCAAAATGTTTGGGCCAAGGCTCCAGCTCGCCAGCGCCCTCACTCCGCTCGCCCCTCCACTCGCTGCACAGCGGGCATTTCGGGCCTGCCGGCATCCTTCTTGCTAACCCTAACCCTAGGTCAGTCCCCGAGAGGCCCCTGACAAGGGGCCTGGGGCTGCAACGCTGGGGATTGGGGACCCCCGAGCCCCAGGGCCAGACTACCACTGCTGCCGTCCACCACCTGGGCCACTAGGGGCGCTGTCTCTCATTGAGGGCTGGAGAAGGGGCAGGGCCCTCCGAGCCCCCGCGGACCTTCGATGGCCCCCGCCCCAAAGCGCTTGGGCCCACGTTCCCACTCCTCAGCGCCCTCAGCTCGGCCTGCCCCTCCGCTCGCTGCACATCCAGCAGATCGGGCTTGCCGGACTCCTGGGGGCTAACCCGACCTCTAGGTGGGCTCCTGAGGGGCCCCATCCAAGGGGCCTGGCGCCCTAACGCCGGGGATTGGGAAGCTCCAAACCCCAGCACTGGACTCACCCTGCAGCCCACCGCCACCTGGGCCGTAGGGGCGCCACCGGTCATTCAGGGCGGGAGAACGGGTAGGGCCCTCCGAGTCCCCGGCGAGCTTCGAAGGCCCCGTGCGCCAAAACACTTGGGCCCTCGCTCCATCTCTCCAGCGCCCTCCCCTCCGCCCCACCCCCCGCTCGCCACACCGCCGGTGGATCCTGCCTGCCGGCGTCCTGAGGGCTAATCCTAAACCTAGGTGGGCCCCCGAAGAGCCCATCCCAAGGGGCCTGGCACCGCAACTCCAGGCATTGGGGACCCCCAGCCCCAGGGCAAGACTAACACTGCTGCCCCTCCACCACCTGGGCACTCGGGGCGCTGCCGCTCATTCAGGGCTGGAGGAGGGGCAGGGCCCTCTGAGCCCCCGCCGACCTTTGATGGCCCCCCGCCCCAAAGCGCTTGGGCCCACGTTCCCACCAGTCAGCGCCCTCACCTCAAGCGGCCCCTCCGCTCGAAAGACTGCAGGCGGATCGGACCTGCCGGCCACCTGGGGGTAACCTTAACCCTAGGGCGGTCCCCGAGGGACCCTTCCAAGGGGCCTTGCGCAGCCACGCCGGGGATCCTGGACGTCTTAGCCCCAGGGCCGTACTCACCCTGCAGCCCCCTGGCACCCGGGCTGCTAGGGGCACCGCCGGTCATTCAGGCGGGAGAAGGGGCAGGGCCCTCCTATCCCCGACCTCCTTCGAAGGCCCCCGCGCCAAAACCTGTGGGCCCACGGTCCCGCTCTCCAGCTCCCTCCCCTCGGCCCGCCCCACCGCGAGCCACACAGCCAGGGGATTGGGCCTGAAGGCCTCCTGGGGGCTAACCCAAACCCTAGGTGGGTCCCCGAGGGGCCCATCCCAAGGGGCTTGGCGCCCCAACGCCGGCGATTGGGAACCTCCAAACCCCAGCGCTGGACTCACCCTGCAGCCCCCCGCCACCCGGGCCGCTAGGGGCGCCCCCCAGTCATTCAGGCGGGAGAAGGGGCAGGGCCCTCCGAGCCCCCGCCGACCTTCGACGGCCCCCCCGCCCCAAAGGGCTTGGGCCCACGTTCCCACTAGTCAGCGCCCTCACCTCAACCCGCCCCTCCGCTCGAAACACAGCAGGCGGATTGGACCTGCCGGACTCCTGGGGGCTAACCCGAACCCTAGGTGGGTCCCCGAGGGGCCCCTCCCAAGGGGCTTGGCGACCCAACGCCGGGGATTGGGAACCACCGAACCCCAGCGGTGGAATCACCCTGCAGCCCCCCACCACTCCGGCCGCTAGGGACGCCGCCGGTCATTCAGGCGGGAGAAGGAGCAGGGCCCTCCTAGCCCCTGATGACCTTCGAAGGCCCCCGCGCCAAAACGGTTGGGCCCACGCTCCCACTCCTCAGCACCCTCAGCTCGGCCTACCCCTCTGCTCGCCGCACATCCAGCAGGTCGGGCTTGCCGGCCTCCCGGGGGCTAACACTAACTCTAGGTGGGCTCCTGAGGGGCCCCACCCAAGGGGCCTGGCGCCTCAACGCCGGAGATTGGGGACCCGAGACCCAGCGCCGGACTCACCCTGCAGCCCCCCGCCACCTGGGCCGCTAGGGGGCCCGCCGGTCATTCAGGGCGTGAGAACGGGCAGGGCCCTCTGTGCCGCAGGCAACCTTCGAAGGCCCCCCCCCCGCTCCAAAATGTTTGGGCCAAGGCTCCAGCTCGCCAGCGCCCTCACTCCGCTCGCCCCTCCACTCGCTGCACAGCGGGCATTTCGGGCCTGCCGGCATCCTTCTTGCTAACCCTAACCCTAGGTCAGTCCCCGAGAGGCCCCTGACAAGGGGCCTGGGGCTGCAACGCTGGGGATTGGGGACCCCCGAGCCCCAGGGCCAGACTACCACTGCTGCCGTCCACCACCTGGGCCACTAGGGGCGCTGTCTCTCATTGAGGGCTGGAGAAGGGGCAGGGCCCTCCGAGCCCCCGCGGACCTTCGATGGCCCCCGCCCCAAAGCGCTTGGGCCCACGTTCCCACTCCTCAGCGCCCTCAGCTCGGCCCGCCCCTCCGCTCGCTGCACATCCAGCAGATCGGGCTTGCCGGACTCCTGGGGGCTAACCCGACCTCTAGGTGGGCTCCTGAGGGGCCCCATCCAAGGGGCCTGGCGCCCTAACGCCGGGGATTGGGAAGCTCCAAACCCCAGCACTGGACTCACCCTGCAGCCCACCGCCACCTGGGCCGTAGGGGCGCCACCGGTCATTCAGGGCGGGAGAACGGGTAGGGCCCTCCGAGTCCCCGGCGAGCTTCGAAGGCCCCGTGCGCCAAAACACTTGGGCCCTCGCTCCATCTCTCCAGCGCCCTCCCCTCCGCCCCACCCCCCGCTCGCCACACCGCCGGTGGATCCTGCCTGCCGGCGTCCTGAGGGCTAATCCTAAACCTAGGTGGGCCCCCGAAGAGCCCATCCCAAGGGGCCTGGCACCGCAACTCCAGGCATTGGGGACCCCCAGCCCCAGGGCAAGACTAACACTGCTGCCCCTCCACCACCTGGGCACTCGGGGCGCTGCCGCTCATTCAGGGCTGGAGGAGGGGCAGGGCCCTCTGAGCCCCCGCCGACCTTTGATGGCCCCCCGCCCCAAAGCGCTTGGGCCCACGTTCCCACCAGTCAGCGCCCTCACCTCAAGCGGCCCCTCCGCTCGAAAGACTGCAGGCGGATCGGACCTGCCGGCCACCTGGGGGTAACCTTAACCCTAGGGCGGTCCCCGAGGGACCCCTCCAAGGGGCCTTGCGCAGCCACGCCGGGGATCCTGGACGTCTTAGCCCCAGGGCCGTACTCACCCTGCAGCCCCCTGGCACCCGGGCTGCTAGGGGCACCGCCGGTCATTCAGGCGGGAGAAGGGGCAGGGCCCTCCTATCCCCGACCTCCTTCGAAGGCCCCCGCGCCAAAACCTGTGGGCCCACGGTCCCGCTCTCCAGCTCCCTCCCCTCGGCCCGCCCCACCGCGAGCCACACAGCCAGGGGATTGGGCCTGAAGGCTTCCTGGGGGCTAACCCAAACCCTAGGTGGGTCCCCGAGGGGCCCATCCCAAGGGGCTTGGCGCCCCAACGCCGGCGATTGGGAACCTCCAAACCCCAGCGCTGGACTCACCCTGCAGCCCCCCGCCACCCGGGCCGCTAGGGGCGCCCCCCAGTCATTCAGGCGGGAGAAGGGGCAGGGCCCTCCGAGCCCCCGCTGACCTTCGACGGCCCCCCCGCCCCAAAGGGCTTGGGCCCACGTTCCCACTAGTCAGCGCCCTCACCTCAACCCGCCCCTCCGCTCGAAACACAGCAGGCGGATTGGACCTGCCGGACTCCTGGGGGCTAACCCGAACCCTAGGTGGGTCCCCGAGGGGCCCCTCCCAAGGGGCTTGGCGACCCAACGCCGGGGATTGGGAACCACCGAACCCCAGCGGTGGAATCACCCTGCAGCCCCCCACCACTCCGGCCGCTAGGGACGCCGCCGGTCATTCAGGCGGGAGAAGGAGCAGGGCCCTCCTAGCCCCTGATGACCTTCGAAGGCCCCCGCGCCAAAACGGTTGGGCCCACGCTCCCACTCCTCAGCACCCTCAGCTCGGCCTACCCCTCTGCTCGCCGCACATCCAGCAGGTCGGGCTTGCCGGCCTCCCGGGGGCTAACACTAACTCTAGGTGGGCTCCTGAGGGGCCCCACCCAAGGGGCCTGGCGCCTCAACGCCGGAGATTGGGGACCCGAGACCCAGCGCCGGACTCACCCTGCAGCCCCCCGCCACCTGGGCCGCTAGGGGGCCCGCCGGTCATTCAGGGCGTGAGAACGGGCAGGGCCCTCTGTGCCGCAGGCAACCTTCAAAGGCCCCCCCCCGCTCCAAAATGTTTGGGCCAAGGCTCCAGCTCGCCAGCGCCCTCACTCCGCTCGCCCCTCCACTCGCTGCACAGCGGGCATTTCGGGCCTGCCGGCATCCTTCTTGCTAACCCTAACCCTAGGTCAGTCCCCGAGAGGCCCCTGACAAGGGGCCTGGGGTTGCAACGCTGGGGATTGGGGACCCCCGAGCCCCAGGGCCAGACTACCACTGCTGCCGTCCACCACCTGGGCCACTAGGGGCGCTGTCTCTCATTGAGGGCTGGAGAAGGGGCAGGGCCCTCCGAGCCCCTGCGGACCTTCGATGGCCCCCGCCCCAAAGCGCTTGGGCCCACGTTCCCACTCCTCAGCGCCCTCAGCTCGGCCTGCCCCTCCGCTCGCTGCACATCCAGCAGATCGGGCTTGCCGGACTCCTGGGGGCTAACCCGACCTCTAGGTGGGCTCCTGAGGGGCCCCATCCAAGGGGCCTGGCGCCCTAACGCCGGGGATTGGGAAGCTCCAAACCCCAACACTGGACTCACCCTGCAGCCCACCGCCACCTGGGCCGTAGGGGCGCCACCGGTCATTCAGGGCGGGAGAACGGGTAGGGCCCTCCGAGTCCCCGGCGAGCTTCGAAGGCCCCGTGCGCCAAAACACTTGGGCCCTCGCTCCATCTCTCCAGCGCCCTCCCCTCCGCCCCACCCCCCGCTCGCCACACCGCCGGTGGATCCTGCCTGCCGGCGTCCTGAGGGCTAATCCTAAACCTAGGTGGGCCCCCGAAGAGCCCATCCCAAGGGGCCTGGCACCGCAACTCCAGGCATTGGGGACCCCCAGCCCCAGGGCAAGACTAACACTGCTGCCCCTCCACCACCTGGGCACTCGGGGCGCTGCCGCTCATTCAGGGCTGGAGGAGGGGCAGGGCCCTCTGAGCCCCCGCCGACCTTTGATGGCCCCCCGCCCCAAAGCGCTTGGGCCCACGTTCCCACCAGTCAGCGCCCTCACCTCAAGCGGCCCCTCCGCTCGAAAGACTGCAGGCGGATCGGACCTGCCGGCCACCTGGGGGTAACCTTAACCCTAGGGCGGTCCCCGAGGGACCCCTCCAAGGGGCCTTGCGCAGCCACGCCGGGGATCCTGGACGTCTTAGCCCCAGGGCCGTACTCACCCTGCAGCCCCCTGGCACCCGGGCTGCTAGGGGCACCGCCGGTCATTCAGGCGGGAGAAGGGGCAGGGCCCTCCTATCCCCGACCTCCTTCGAAGGCTCCCGCGCCAAAACCTGTGGGCCCACGGTCCCGCTCTCCAGCACCCTCCCCTCGGCCCGCCCCACCGCGAGCCACACAGCCAGGGGATTGGGCCTGAAGGCCTCCTGGGGGCTAACCCAAACCCTAGGTGGGTCCCCGAGGGGCCCATCCCAAGGGGCTTGGCGCCCCAACGCCGGCGATTGGGAACCTCCAAACCCCAGCGCTGGACTCACCCTGCAGCCCCCCGCCACCCGGGCCGCTAGGGGCGCCCCCCAGTCATTCAGGCGGGAGAAGGGGCAGGGCCCTCCGAGCCCCCGCCGACCTTCGACGGCCCCCCCGCCCCAAAGGGCTTGGGCCCACGTTCCCACTAGTCAGCGCCCTCACCTCAACCCGCCCCTCCGCTCGAAACACAGCAGGCGGATTGGACCTGCCGGACTCCTGGGGGCTAACCCGAACCCTAGGTGGGTCCCCGAGGGGCCCCTCCCAAGGGGCTTGGCGACCCAACGCCGGGGATTGGGAACCACCGAACCCCAGCGGTGGAATCACCCTGCAGCCCCCCACCACTCCGGCCGCTAGGGACGCCGCCGGTCATTCAGGCGGGAGAAGGAGCAGGGCCCTCCTAGCCCCTGATGACCTTCGAAGGCCCCCGCGCCAAAACGGTTGGGCCCACGCTCCCACTCCTCAGCACCCTCAGCTCGGCCTACCCCTCTGCTCGCCGCACATCCAGCAGGTCGGGCTTGCCGGCCTCCCGGGGGCTAACACTAACTCTAGGTGGGCTCCTGAGGGGCCCCACCCAAGGGGCCTGGCGCCTCAACGCCGGAGATTGGGGACCCGAGACCCAGCGCCGGACTCACCCTGCAGCCCCCCGCCACCTGGGCCGCTAGGGGGCCCGCCGGTCATTCAGGGCGTGAGAACAGGCAGGGCCCTCTGTGCCGCAGGGAACCTTCGAAGGCCCCCCCGCTCCAAAATGTTTGGGCCAAGGCTCCAGCTCGCCAGCGCCCTCACTCCGCTCGCCCCTCCACTCGCTGCACAGCGGGCATTTCGGGCCTGCCGGCATCCTTCTTGCTAACCCTAACCCTAGGTCAGTCCCCGAGAGGCCCCTGACAAGGGGCCTGGGGCTGCAACGCTGGGGATTGGGGACCCCCGAGCCCCAGGGCCAGACTACCACTGCTGCCGTCCACCACCTGGGCCACTAGGGGCGCTGTCTCTCATTGAGGGCTGGAGAAGGGGCAGGGCCCTCCGAGCCCCCGCGGACCTTCGATGGCCCCCGCCCCAAAGCGCTTGGGCCCACGTTCCCACTCCTCAGCGCCCTCAGCTCGGCCTGCCCCTCCGCTCGCTGCACATCCAGCAGATCGGGCTTGCCGGACTCCTGGGGGCTAACCCGACCTCTAGGTGGGCTCCTGAGGGGCCCCATCCAAGGGGCCTGGCGCCCTAACGCCGGGGATTGGGAAGCTCCAAACCCCAGCACTGGACTCACCCTGCAGCCCACCGCCACCTGGGCCGTAGGGGCGCCACCGGTCATTCAGGGCGGGAGAACGGGTAGGGCCCTCCGAGTCCCCGGCGAGCTTCGAAGGCCCCGTGCGCCAAAACACTTGGGCCCTCGCTCCATCTCTCCAGCGCCCTCCCCTCCGCCCCACCCCCCGCTCGCCACACCGCCGGTGGATCCTGCCTGCCGGCGTCCTGAGGGCTAATCCTAAACCTAGGTGGGCCCCCGAAGAGCCCATCCCAAGGGGCCTGGCACCGCAACTCCAGGCATTGGGGACCCCCAGCCCCAGGGCAAGACTAACACTGCTGCCCCTCCACCACCTGGGCACTCGGGGCGCTGCCGCTCATTCAGGGCTGGAGGAGGGGCAGGGCCCTCTGAGCCCCCGCCGACCTTTGATGGCCCCCCGCCCCAAAGCGCTTGGGCCCACGTTCCCACCAGTCAGCGCCCTCACCTCAAGCGGCCCCTCCGCTCGAAAGACAGCAGGCGGATCGGACCTGCCGGCCACCTGGGGGTAACCTTAACCCTAGGGCGGTCCCCGAGGGACCCCTCCAAGGGGCCTTGCGCAGCCACGCCGGGGATCCTGGACGTCTTAGCCCCAGGGCCGTACTCACCCTGCAGCCCCCTGGCACCCGGGCTGCTAGGGGCACCGCCGGTCATTCAGGCGGGAGAAGGGGCAGGGCCCTCCTATCCCCGACCTCCTTCGAAGGCCCCCGCGCCAAAACCTGTGGGCCCACGGTCCCGCTCTCCAGCTCCCTCCCCTCGGCCCGCCCCACCGCGAGCCACACAGCCAGGGGATTGGGCCTGAAGGCTTCCTGGGGGCTAACCCAAACCCTAGGTGGGTCCCCGAGGGGCCCATCCCAAGGGGCTTGGCGCCCCAACGCCGGCGATTGGGAACCTCCAAACCCCAGCGCTGGACTCACCCTGCAGCCCCCCGCCACCCGGGCCGCTAGGGGCGCCCCCCAGTCATTCAGGCGGGAGAAGGGGCAGGGCCCTCCGAGCCCCCGCCGACCTTCGACGGCCCCCCCGCCCCAAAGGGCTTGGGCCCACGTTCCCACTAGTCAGCGCCCTCACCTCAACCCGCCCCTCCGCTCGAAACACAGCAGGCGGATTGGACCTGCCGGACTCCTGGGGGCTAACCCGAACCCTAGGTGGGTCCCCGAGGGGCCCCTCCCAAGGGGCTTGGCGACCCAACGCCGGGGATTGGGAACCACCGAACCCCAGCGGTGGAATCACCCTGCAGCCCCCCACCACTCCGGCCGCTAGGGACGCCGCCGGTCATTCAGGCGGGAGAAGGAGCAGGGCCCTCCTAGCCCCTGATGACCTTCGAAGGCCCCCGCGCCAAAACGGTTGGGCCCACGCTCCCACTCCTCAGCACCCTCAGCTCGGCCTACCCCTCTGCTCGCCGCACATCCAGCAGGTCGGGCTTGCCGGCCTCCCGGGGGCTAACACTAACTCTAGGTGGGCTCCTGAGGGGCCCCACCCAAGGGGCCTGGCGCCTCAACGCCGGAGATTGGGGACCCGAGACCCAGCGCCGGACTCACCCTGCAGCCCCCCGCCACCTGGGCCGCTAGGGGGCCCGCCGGTCATTCAGGTCGTGAGAACGGGCAGGGCCCTCTGTGCCGCAGGCAACCTTCGAAGGCCCCCCCGCTCCAAAATGTTTGGGCCAAGGCTCCAGCTCGCCAGCGCCCTCACTCCGCTCGCCCCTCCACTCGCTGCACAGCGGGCATTTCGGGCCTGCCGGCATCCTTCTTGCTAACCCTAACCCTAGGTCAGTCGCCGAGAGGCCCCTGACAAGGGGCCTGGGGCTGCAACGCTGGGGATTGGGGACCCCCGAGCCCCAGGGCCAGACTACCACTGCTGCCGTCCACCACCTGGGCCACTAGGGGCGCTGTCTCTCATTGAGGGCTGGAGAAGGGGCAGGGCCCTCCGAGCCCCCGCGGACCTTCGATGGCCCCCGCCCCAAAGGGCTTGGGCCCACGTTCCCACTCCTCAGCGCCCTCAGCTCGGCCTGCCCCTCCGCTCGCTGCACATCCAGCAGATCGGGCTTGCCGGACTCCTGGGGGCTAACCCGACCTCTAGGTGGGCTCCTGAGGGGCCCCATCCAAGGGGCCTGGCGCCCTAACGCCGGGGATTGGGAAGCTCCAAACCCCAGCACTGGACTCACCCTGCAGCCCACCGCCACCTGGGCCGTAGGGGCGCCACCGGTCATTCAGGGCGGGAGAACGGGTAGGGCCCTCCGAGTCCCCGGCGAGCTTCGAAGGCCCCGTGCGCCAAAACACTTGGGCCCTCGCTCCATCTCTCCAGCGCCCTCCCCTCCGCCCCACCCCCCGCTCGCCACACCGCCGGTGGATCCTGCCTGCCGGCGTCCTGAGGGCTAATCCTAAACCTAGGTGGGCCCCCGAAGAGCCCATCCCAAGGGGCCTGGCACCGCAACTCCAGGCATTGGGGACCCCCAGCCCCAGGGCAAGACTAACACTGCTGCCCCTCCACCACCTGGGCACTCGGGGCGCTGCCGCTCATTCAGGGCTGGAGGAGGGGCAGGGCCCTCTGAGCCCCCGCCGACCTTTGATGGCCCCCCGCCCCAAAGCGCTTGGGCCCACGTTCCCACCAGTCAGCGCCCTCACCTCAAGCGGCCCCTCCGCTCGAAAGACTGCAGGCGGATCGGACCTGCCGGCCACCTGGGGGTAACCTTAACCCTAGGGCGGTCCCCGAGGGACCCCTCCAAGGGGCCTTGCGCAGCCACGCCGGGGATCCTGGACGTCTTAGCCCCAGGGCCGTACTCACCCTGCAGCCCCCTGGCACCCGGGCTGCTAGGGGCACCGCCGGTCATTCAGGCGGGAGAAGGGGCAGGGCCCTCCTATCCCCGACCTCCTTCGAAGGCTCCCGCGCCAAAACCTGTGGGCCCACGGTCCCGCTCTCCAGCACCCTCCCCTCGGCCCGCCCCACCGCGAGCCACACAGCCAGGGGATTGGGCCTGAAGGCCTCCTGGGGGCTAACCCAAACCCTAGGTGGGTCCCCGAGGGGCCCATCCCAAGGGGCTTGGCGCCCCAACGCCGGCGATTGGGAACCTCCAAACCCCAGCGCTGGACTCACCCTGCAGCCCCCCGCCACCCGGGCCGCTAGGGGCGCCCCCCAGTCATTCAGGCGGGAGAAGGGGCAGGGCCCTCCGAGCCCCCGCCGACCTTCGACGGCCCCCCCGCCCCAAAGGGCTTGGGCCCACGTTCCCACTAGTCAGCGCCCTCACCTCAACCCGCCCCTCCGCTCGAAACACAGCAGGCGGATTGGACCTGCCGGACTCCTGGGGGCTAACCCGAACCCTAGGTGGGTCCCCGAGGGGCCCCTCCCAAGGGGCTTGGCGACCCAACGCCGGGGATTGGGAACCACCGAACCCCAGCGGTGGAATCACCCTGCAGCCCCCCACCACTCCGGCCGCTAGGGACGCCGCCGGTCATTCAGGCGGGAGAAGGAGCAGGGCCCTCCTAGCCCCTGATGACCTTCGAAGGCCCCCGCGCCAAAACGGTTGGGCCCACGCTCCCACTCCTCAGCACCCTCAGCTCGGCCTACCCCTCTGCTCGCCGCACATCCAGCAGGTCGGGCTTGCCGGCCTCCCGGGGGCTAACACTAACTCTAGGTGGGCTCCTGAGGGGCCCCACCCAAGGGGCCTGGCGCCTCAACGCCGGAGATTGGGGACCCGAGACCCAGCGCCGGACTCACCCTGCAGCCCCCCGCCACCTGGGCCGCTAGGGGGCCCGCCGGTCATTCAGGGCGTGAGAACAGGCAGGGCCCTCTGTGCCGCAGGCAACCTTCGAAGGCCCCCCCGCTCCAAAATGTTTGGGCCAAGGCTCCAGCTCGCCAGCGCCCTCACTCCGCTCGCCCCTCCACTCGCTGCACAGCGGGCATTTCGGGCCTGCCGGCATCCTTCTTGCTAACCCTAACCCTAGGTCAGTCCCCGAGAGGCCCCTGACAAGGGGCCTGGGGCTGCAACGCTGGGGATTGGGGACCCCCGAGCCCCAGGGCCAGACTACCACTGCTTCCGTCCACCACCTGGGCCACTAGGGGCGCTGTCTCTCATTGAGGGCTGGAGAAGGGGCAGGGCCCTCCGAGCCCCCGCGGACCTTCGATGGCCCCCGCCCCAAAGCGCTTGGGCCCACGTTCCCACTCCTCAGCGCCCTCAGCTCGGCCTGCCCCTCCGCTCGCTGCACATCCAGCAGATCGGGCTTGCCGGACTCCTGGGGGCTAACCCGACCTCTAGGTGGGCTCCTGAGGGGCCCCATCCAAGGGGCCTGGCGCCCTAACGCCGGGGATTGGGAAGCTCCAAACCCCAGCACTGGACTCACCCTGCAGCCCACCGCCACCTGGGCCGTAGGGGCGCCACCGGTCATTCAGGGCGGGAGAACGGGTAGGGCCCTCCGAGTCCCCGGCGAGCTTCGAAGGCCCCGTGCGCCAAAACACTTGGGCCCTCGCTCCATCTCTCCAGCGCCCTCCCCTCCGCCCCACCCCCCGCTCGCCACACCGCCGGTGGATCCTGCCTGCCGGCGTCCTGAGGGCTAATCCTAAACCTAGGTGGGCCCCCGAAGAGCCCATCCCAAGGGGCCTGGCACCGCAACTCCAGGCATTGGGGACCCCCAGCCCCAGGGCAAGACTAACACTGCTGCCCCTCCACCACCTGGGCACTCGGGGCGCTGCCGCTCATTCAGGGCTGGAGGAGGGGCAGGGCCCTCTGAGCCCCCGCCGACCTTTGATGGCCCCCCGCCCCAAAGCGCTTGGGCCCACGTTCCCACCAGTCAGCGCCCTCACCTCAAGCGGCCCCTCCGCTCGAAAGACAGCAGGCGGATCGGACCTGCCGGCCACCTGGGGGTAACCTTAACCCTAGGGCGGTCCCCGAGGGACCCCTCCAAGGGGCCTTGCGCAGCCACGCCGGGGATCCTGGACGTCTTAGCCCCAGGGCCGTACTCACCCTGCAGCCCCCTGGCACCCGGGCTGCTAGGGGCACCGCCGGTCATTCAGGCGGGAGAAGGGGCAGGGCCCTCCTATCCCCGACCTCCTTTGAAGGCCCCCGCGCCAAAACCTGTGGGCCCACGGTCCCGCTCTCCAGCTCCCTCCCCTCGGCCCGCCCCACCGCGAGCCACACAGCCAGGGGATTGGGCCTGAAGGCTTCCTGGGGGCTAACCCAAACCCTAGGTGGGTCCCCGAGGGGCCCATCCCAAGGGGCTTGGCGCCCCAACGCCGGCGATTGGGAACCTCCAAACCCCAGCGCTGGACTCACCCTGCAGCCCCCCGCCACCCGGGCCGCTAGGGGCGCCCCCCAGTCATTCAGGCGGGAGAAGGGGCAGGGCCCTCCGAGCCCCCGCCGACCTTCGACGGCCCCCCCGCCCCAAAGGGCTTGGGCCCACGTTCCCACTAGTCAGCGCCCTCACCTCAACCCGCCCCTCCGCTCGAAACACAGCAGGCGGATTGGACCTGCCGGACTCCTGGGGGCTAACCCGAACCCTAGGTGGGTCCCCGAGGGGCCCCTCCCAAGGGGCTTGGCGACCCAACGCCGGGGATTGGGAACCACCGAACCCCAGCGGTGGAATCACCCTGCAGCCCCCCACCACTCCGGCCGCTAGGGACGCCGCCGGTCATTCAGGCGGGAGAAGGAGCAGGGCCCTCCTAGCCCCTGATGACCTTCGAAGGCCCCCGCGCCAAAACGGTTGGGCCCACGCTCCCACTCCTCAGCACCCTCAGCTCGGCCTACCCCTCTGCTCGCCGCACATCCAGCAGGTCGGGCTTACCGGCCTCCCGGGGGCTAACACTAACTCTAGGTGGGCTCCTGAGGGGCCCCACCCAAGGGGCCTGGCGCCTCAACGCCGGAGATTGGGGACCCGAGACCCAGCGCCGGACTCACCCTGCAGCCCCCCGCCACCTGGGCCGCTAGGGGGCCCGCCGGTCATTCAGGGCGTGAGAACGGGCAGGGCCCTCTGTGCCGCAGGCAACCTTCGAAGGCCCCCCCCCGCTCCAAAATGTTTGGGCCAAGGCTCCAGCTCGCCAGCGCCCTCACTCCGCTCGCCCCTCCACTCGCTGCACAGCGGGCATTTCGGGCCTGCCGGCATCCTTCTTGCTAACCCTAACCCTAGGTCAGTCCCCGAGAGGCCCCTGACAAGGGGCCTGGGGCTGCAACGCTGGGGATTGGGGACCCCCGAGCCCCAGGGCCAGACTACCACTGCTGCCGTCCACCACCTGGGCCACTAGGGGCGCTGTCTCTCATTGAGGGCTGGAGAAGGGGCAGGGCCCTCCGAGCCCCCGCGGACCTTCGATGGCCCCCGCCCCAAAGGGCTTGGGCCCACGTTCCCACTCCTCAGCGCCCTCAGCTCGGCCTGCCCCTCCGCTCGCTGCACATCCAGCAGATCGGGCTTGCCGGACTCCTGGGGGCTAACCCGACCTCTAGGTGGGCTCCTGAGGGGCCCCATCCAAGGGGCCTGGCGCCCTAACGCCGGGGATTGGGAAGCTCCAAACCCCAGCACTGGACTCACCCTGCAGCCCACCGCCACCTGGGCCGTAGGGGCGCCACCGGTCATTCAGGGCGGGAGAACGGGTAGGGCCCTCCGAGTCCCCGGCGAGCTTCGAAGGCCCCGTGCGCCAAAACACTTGGGCCCTCGCTCCATCTCTCCAGCGCCCTCCCCTCCGCCCCACCCCCCGCTCGCCACACCGCCGGTGGATCCTGCCTGCCGGCGTCCTGAGGGCTAATCCTAAACCTAGGTGGGCCCCCGAAGAGCCCATCCCAAGGGGCCTGGCACCGCAACTCCAGGCATTGGGGACCCCCAGCCCCAGGGCAAGACTAACACTGCTGCCCCTCCACCACCTGGGCACTCGGGGCGCTGCCGCTCATTCAGGGCTGGAGGAGGGGCAGGGCCCTCTGAGCCCCCGCCGACCTTTGATGGCCCCCCGCCCCAAAGCGCTTGGGCCCACGTTCCCACCAGTCAGCGCCCTCACCTCAAGCGGCCCCTCCGCTCGAAAGACTGCAGGCGGATCGGACCTGCCGGCCACCTGGGGGTAACCTTAACCCTAGGGCGGTCCCCGAGGGACCCCTCCAAGGGGCCTTGCGCAGCCACGCCGGGGATCCTGGACGTCTTAGCCCCAGGGCCGTACTCACCCTGCAGCCCCCTGGCACCCGGGCTGCTAGGGGCACCGCCGGTCATTCAGGCGGGAGAAGGGGCAGGGCCCTCCTATCCCCGACCTCCTTCGAAGGCCCCCGCGCCAAAACCTGTGGGCCCACGGTCCCGCTCTCCAGCTCCCTCCCCTCGGCCCGCCCCACCGCGAGCCACACAGCCAGGGGATTGGGCCTGAAGGCCTCCTGGGGGCTAACCCAAACCCTAGGTGGGTCCCCGAGGGGCCCATCCCAAGGGGCTTGGCGCCCCAACGCCGGCGATTGGGAACCTCCAAACCCCAGCGCTGGACTCACCCTGCAGCCCCCCGCCACCCGGGCCGCTAGGGGCGCCCCCCAGTCATTCAGGCGGGAGAAGGGGCAGGGCCCTCCGAGCCCCCGCCGACCTTCGACGGCCCCCCCGCCCCAAAGGGCTTGGGCCCACGTTCCCACTAGTCAGCGCCCTCACCTCAACCCGCCCCTCCGCTCGAAACACAGCAGGCGGATTGGACCTGCCGGACTCCTGGGGGCTAACCCGAACCCTAGGTGGGTCCCCGAGGGGCCCCTCCCAAGGGGCTTGGCGACCCAACGCCGGGGATTGGGAACCACCGAACCCCAGCGGTGGAATCACCCTGCAGCCCCCCACCACTCCGGCCGCTAGGGACGCCGCCGGTCATTCAGGCGGGAGAAGGAGCAGGGCCCTCCTAGCCCCTGATGACCTTCGAAGGCCCCCGCGCCAAAACGGTTGGGCCCACGCTCCCACTCCTCAGCACCCTCAGCTCGGCCTACCCCTCTGCTCGCCGCACATCCAGCAGGTCGGGCTTGCCGGCCTCCCGGGGGCTAACACTAACTCTAGGTGGGCTCCTGAGGGGCCCCACCCAAGGGGCCTGGCGCCTCAACGCCGGAGATTGGGGACCCGAGACCCAGCGCCGGACTCACCCTGCAGCCCCCCGCCACCTGGGCCGCTAGGGGGCCCGCCGGTCATTCAGGTCGTGAGAACGGGCAGGGCCCTCTGTGCCGCAGGCAACCTTCGAAGGCCCCCCCGCTCCAAAATGTTTGGGCCAAGGCTCCAGCTCGCCAGCGCCCTCACTCCGCTCGCCCCTCCACTCGCTGCACAGCGGGCATTTCGGGCCTGCCGGCATCCTTCTTGCTAACCCTAACCCTAGGTCAGTCCCCGAGAGGCCCCTGACAAGGGGCCTGGGGCTGCAACGCTGGGGATTGGGGACCCCCGAGCCCCAGGGCCAGACTACCACTGCTGCCGTCCACCACCTGGGCCACTAGGGGCGCTGTCTCTCATTCAGGGCTGGAGAAGGGGCAGGGCCCTCCGAGCCCCCGCGGACCTTCGATGGCCCCCGCCCCAAAGCGCTTGGGCCCACGTTCCCACTCCTCAGCGCCCTCAGCTCGGCCTGCCCCTCCGCTCGCTGCACATCCAGCAGATCGGGCTTGCCGGACTCCTGGGGGCTAACCCGACCTCTAGGTGGGCTCCTGAGGGGCCCCATCCAAGGGGCCTGGCGCCCTAACGCCGGGGATTGGGAAGCTCCAAACCCCAGCACTGGACTCACCCTGCAGCCCACCGCCACCTGGGCCGTAGGGGCGCCACCGGTCATTCAGGGCGGGAGAACGGGTAGGGCCCTCCGAGTCCCCGGCGAGCTTCGAAGGCCCCGTGCGCCAAAACACTTGGGCCCTCGCTCCATCTCTCCAGCGCCCTCCCCTCCGCCCCACCCCCCGCTCGCCACACCGCCGGTGGATCCTGCCTGCCGGCGTCCTGAGGGCTAATCCTACACCTAGGTGGGCCCCCGAAGAGCCCATCCCAAGGGGCCTGGCACCGCAACTCCAGGCATTGGGGACCCCCAGCCCCAGGGCAAGACTAACACTGCTGCCCCTCCACCACCTGGGCACTCGGGGCGCTGCCGCTCATTCAGGGCTGGAGGAGGGGCAGGGCCCTCTGAGCCCCTGCCGACCTTTGATGGCCCCCCGCCCCAAAGCGCTTGGGCCCACGTTCCCACCAGTCAGCGCCCTCACCTCAAGCGGCCCCTCCGCTCGAAAGACTGCAGGCGGATCGGACCTGCCGGCCACCTGGGGGTAACCTTAACCCTAGGGCGGTCCCCGAGGGACCCCTCCAAGGGGCCTTGCGCAGCCACGCCGGGGATCCTGGACGTCTTAGCCCCAGGGCCGTACTCACCCTGCAGCCCCCTGGTACCCGGGCTGCTAGGGGCACCGCCGGTCATTCAGGCGGGAGAAGGGGCAGGGCCCTCCTATCCCCGACCTCCTTCGAAGGCCCCCGCGCCAAAACCTGTGGGCCCACGGTCCCGCTCTCCAGCTCCCTCCCCTCGGCCCGCCCCACCGCGAGCCACACAGCCAGGGGATTGGGCCTGAAGGCCTCCTGGGGGCTAACCCAAACCCTAGGTGGGTCCCCGAGGGGCCCATCCCAAGGGGCTTGGCGCCCCAACGCCGGCGATTGGGAACCTCCAAACCCCAGCGCTGGACTCACCCTGCAGCCCCCCGCCACCCGGGCCGCTAGGGGCGCCCCCCAGTCATTCAGGCGGGAGAAGGGGCAGGGCCCTCCGAGCCCCCGCCGACCTTCGACGGCCCCCCCGCCCCAAAGGGCTTGGGCCCACGTTCCCACTAGTCAGCGCCCTCACCTCAACCCGCCCCTCCGCTCGAAACACAGCAGGCGGATTGGACCTGCCGGACTCCTGGGGGCTAACCCGAACCCTAGGTGGGTCCCCGAGGGGCCCCTCCCAAGGGGCTTGGCGACCCAACGCCGGGGATTGGGAACCACCGAACCCCAGCGGTGGAATCACCCTGCAGCCCCCCACCACTCCGGCCGCTAGGGACGCCGCCGGTCATTCAGGCGGGAGAAGGAGCAGGGCCCTCCTAGCCCCTGATGACCTTCGAAGGCCCCCGCGCCAAAACGGTTGGGCCCACGCTCCCACTCCTCAGCACCCTCAGCTCGGCCTACCCCTCTGCTCGCCGCACATCCAGCAGGTCGGGCTTGCCGGCCTCCCGGGGGCTAACACTAACTCTAGGTGGGCTCCTGAGGGGCCCCACCCAAGGGGCCTGGCGCCTCAACGCCGGAGATTGGGGACCCGAGACCCAGCGCCGGACTCACCCTGCAGCCCCCCGCCACCTGGGCCGCTAGGGGGCCCGCCGGTCATTCAGGGCGTGAGAACGGGCAGGGCCCTCTGTGCCGCAGGCAACCTTCGAAGGCCCCCCCGCTCCAAAATGTTTGGGCCAAGGCTCCAGCTCGCCAGCGCCCTCACTCCGCTCGCCCCTCCACTCGCTGCACAGCGGGCATTTCGGGCCTGCCGGCATCCTTCTTGCTAACCCTAACCCTAGGTCAGTCCCCGAGAGGCCCCTGACAAGGGGCCTGGGGCTGCAACGCTGGGGATTGGGGACCCCCGAGCCCCAGGGCCAGACTACCACTGCTGCCGTCCACCACCTGGGCCACTAGGGGCGCTGTCTCTCATGGAGGGCTGGAGAAGGGGCAGGGCCCTCCGAGCCCCCGCGGACCTTCCATGGCCCCCGCCCCAAAGCGCTTGGGCCCACGTTCCCACTCCTCAGCGCCCTCAGCTCGGCCTGCCCCTCCGCTCGCTGCACATCCAGCAGATCGGGCTTGCCGGACTCCTGGGGGCTAACCCGACCTCTAGGTGGGCTCCTGAGGGGCCCCATCCAAGGGGCCTGGCGCCCTAACGCCGGGGATTGGGAAGCTCCAAACCCCAGCACTGGACTCACCCTGCAGCCCACCGCCACCTGGGCCGTAGGGGCGCCACCGGTCATTCAGGGCGGGAGAACGGGTAGGGCCCTCCGAGTCCCCGGCGAGCTTCGAAGGCCCCGTGCGCCAAAACACTTGGGCCCTCGCTCCATCTCTCCAGCGCCCTCCCCTCCGCCCCACCCCCCGCTCGCCACACCGCCGGTGGATCCTGCCTGCCGGCGTCCTGAGGGCTAATCCTAAACCTAGGTGGGCCCCCGAAGAGCCCATCCCAAGGGGCCTGGCACCGCAACTCCAGGCATTGGGGACCCCCAGCCCCAGGGCAAGACTAACACTGCTGCCCCTCCACCACCTGGGCACTCGGGGCGCTGCCGCTCATTCAGGGCTGGAGGAGGGGCAGGGCCCTCTGAGCCCCCGCCGACCTTTGATGGCCCCCCGCCCCAAAGCGCTTGGGCCCACGTTCCCACCAGTCAGCGCCCTCACCTCAAGCGGCCCCTCCGCTCGAAAGACAGCAGGCGGATCGGACCTGCCGGCCACCTGGGGGTAACCTTAACCCTAGGGCGGTCCCCGAGGGACCCCTCCAAGGGGCCTTGCGCAGCCACGCCGGGGATCCTGGACGTCTTAGCCCCAGGGCCGTACTCACCCTGCAGCCCCCTGGTACCCGGGCTGCTAGGGGCACCGCCGGTCATTCAGGCGGGAGAAGGGGCAGGGCCCTCCTATCCCCGACCTCCTTCGAAGGCCCCCGCGCCAAAACCTGTGGGCCCACGGTCCCGCTCTCCAGCTCCCTCCCCTCGGCCCGCCCCACCGCGAGCCACACAGCCAGGGGATTGGGCCTGAAGGCCTCCTGGGGGCTAACCCAAACCCTAGGTGGGTCCCCGAGGGGCCCATCCCAAGGGGCTTGGCGCCCCAACGCCGGCGATTGGGAACCTCCAAACCCCAGCGCTGGACTCACCCTGCAGCCCCCCGCCACCCGGGCCGCTAGGGGCGCCCCCCAGTCATTCAGGCGGGAGAAGGGGCAGGGCCCTCCGAGCCCCCGCCGACCTTCGACGGCCCCCCCGCCCCAAAGGGCTTGGGCCCACGTTCCCACTAGTCAGCGCCCTCACCTCAACCCGCCCCTCCGCTCGAAACACAGCAGGCGGATTGGACCTGCCGGACTCCTGGGGGCTAACCCGAACCCTAGGTGGGTCCCCGAGGGGCCCCTCCCAAGGGGCTTGGCGACCCAACGCCGGGGATTGGGAACCACCGAACCCCAGCGGTGGAATCACCCTGCAGCCCCCCACCACTCCGGCCGCTAGGGACGCCGCCGGTCATTCAGGCGGGAGAAGGAGCAGGGCCCTCCTAGCCCCTGATGACCTTCGAAGGCCCCCGCGCCAAAACGGTTGGGCCCACGCTCCCACTCCTCAGCACCCTCAGCTCGGCCTACCCCTCTGCTCGCCGCACATCCAGCAGGTCGGGCTTGCCGGCCTCCCGGGGGCTAACACTAACTCTAGGTGGGCTCCTGAGGGGCCCCACCCAAGGGGCCTGGCGCCTCAACGCCGGAGATTGGGGACCCGAGACCCAGCGCCGGACTCACCCTGCAGCCCCCCGCCACCTGGGCCGCTAGGGGGCCCGCCGGTCATTCAGGGCGTGAGAACGGGCAGGGCCCTCTGTGCCGCAGGCAACCTTCGAAGGCCCCCCCCCCCCCGCTCCAAAATGTTTGGGCCAAGGCTCCAGCTCGCCAGCGCCCTCACTCCGCTCGCCCCTCCACTCGCTGCACAGCGGGCATTTCGGGCCTGCCGGCATCCTTCTTGCTAACCCTAACCCTAGGTCAGTCCCCGAGAGGCCCCTGACAAGGGGCCTGGGGCTGCAACGCTGGGGATTGGGGACCCCCGAGCCCCAGGGCCAGACTACCACTGCTGCCGTCCACCACCTGGGCCACTAGGGGCGCTGTCTCTCATTGAGGGCTGGAGAAGGGGCAGGGCCCTCCGAGCCCCCGCGGACCTTCCATGGCCCCCGCCCCAAAGCGCTTGGGCCCACGTTCCCACTCCTCAGCGCCCTCAGCTCGGCCTGCCCCTCCGCTCGCTGCACATCCAGCAGATCGGGCTTGCCGGACTCCTGGGGGCTAACCCGACCTCTAGGTGGGCTCCTGAGGGGCCCCATCCAAGGGGCCTGGCGCCCTAACGCCGGGGATTGGGAAGCTCCAAACCCCAGCACTGGACTCACCCTGCAGCCCACCGCCACCTGGGCCGTAGGGGCGCCACCGGTCATTCAGGGCGGGAGAACGGGTAGGGCCCTCCGAGTCCCCGGCGAGCTTCGAAGGCCCCGTGCGCCAAAACACTTGGGCCCTCGCTCCATCTCTCCAGCGTCCTCCCCTCCGCCCCACCCCCCGCTCGCCACACCGCCGGTGGATCCTGCCTGCCGGCGTCCTGAGGGCTAATCCTAAACCTAGGTGGGCCCCCGAAGAGCCCATCCCAAGGGGCCTGGCACCGCAACTCCAGGCATTGGGGACCCCCAGCCCCAGGGCAAGACTAACACTGCTGCCCCTCCACCACCTGGGCACTCGGGGCGCTGCCGCTCATTCAGGGCTGGAGGAGGGGCAGGGCCCTCTGAGCCCCCGCCGACCTTTGATGGCCCCCCGCCCCAAAGCGCTTGGGCCCACGTTCCCACCAGTCAGCGCCCTCACCTCAAGCGGCCCCTCCGCTCGAAAGACAGCAGGCGGATCGGACCTGCCGGCCACCTGGGGGTAACCTTAACCCTAGGGCGGTCCCCGAGGGACCCCTCCAAGGGGCCTTGCGCAGCCACGCCGGGGATCCTGGACGTCTTAGCCCCAGGGCCGTACTCACCCTGCAGCCCCCTGGCACCCGGGCTGCTAGGGGCACCGCCGGTCATTCAGGCGGGAGAAGGGGCAGGGCCCTCCTATCCCCGACCTCCTTCGAAGGCCCCCGCGCCAAAACCTGTGGACCCACGGTCCCGCTCTCCAGCTCCCTCCCCTCGGCCCGCCCCACCGCGAGCCACACAGCCAGGGGATTGGGCCTGAAGGCCTCCTGGGGGCTAACCCAAACCCTAGGTGGGTCCCCGAGGGGCCCATCCCAAGGGGCTTGGCGCCCCAACGCCGGCGATTGGGAACCTCCAAACCCCAGCGCTGGACTCACCCTGCAGCCCCCCGCCACCCGGGCCGCTAGGGGCGCCCCCCAGTCATTCAGGCGGGAGAAGGGGCAGGGCCCTCCGAGCCCCCGCCGACCTTCGACGGCCCCCCCGCCCCAAAGGGCTTGGGCCCACGTTCCCACTAGTCAGCGCCCTCACCTCAACCCGCCCCTCCGCTCGAAACACAGCAGGCGGATTGGACCTGCCGGACTCCTGGGGGCTAACCCGAACCCTAGGTGGGTCCCCGAGGGGCCCCTCCCAAGGGGCTTGGCGACCCAACGCCGGGGATTGGGAACCACCGAACCCCAGCGGTGGAATCACCCTGCAGCCCCCCACCACTCCGGCCGCTAGGGACGCCGCCGGTCATTCAGGCGGGAGAAGGAGCAGGGCCCTCCTAGCCCCTGATGACCTTCGAAGGCCCCCGCGCCAAAACGGTTGGGCCCACGCTCCCACTCCTCAGCACCCTCAGCTCGGCCTACCCCTCTGCTCGCCGCACATCCAGCAGGTCGGGCTTGCCGGCCTCCCGGGGGCTAACACTAACTCTAGGTGGGCTCCTGAGGGGCCCCACCCAAGGGGCCTGGCGCCTCAACGCCGGAGATTGGGGACCCGAGACGCAGCGCCGGACTCACCCTGCAGCCCCCCGCCACCTGGGCCGCTAGGGGGCCCGCCGGTCATTCAGGGCGTGAGAACGGGCAGGGCCCTCTGTGCCGCAGGCAACCTTCGAAGGCCCCCCCGCTCCAAAATGTTTGGGCCAAGGCTCCAGCTCGCCAGCGCCCTCACTCCGCTCGCCCCTCCACTCGCTGCACAGCGGGCATTTCGGGCCTGCCGGCATCCTTCTTGCTAACCCTAACCCTAGGTCAGTCCCCGAGAGGCCCCTGACAAGGGGCCTGGGGCTGCAACGCTGGGGATTGGGGACCCCCGAGCCCCAGGGCCAGACTACCACTGCTTCCGTCCACCACCTGGGCCACTAGGGGCGCTGTCTCTCATTGAGGGCTGGAGAAGGGGCAGGGCCCTCCGAGCCCCCGCGGACCTTCGATGGCCCCCGCCCCAAAGGGCTTGGGCCCACGTTCCCACTCCTCAGCGCCCTCAGCTCGGCCTGCCCCTCCGCTCGCTGCACATCCAGCAGATCGGGCTTGCCGGACTCCTGGGGGCTAACCCGACCTCTAGGTGGGCTCCTGAGGGGCCCCATCCAAGGGGCCTGGCGCCCTAACGCCGGGGATTGGGAAGCTCCAAACCCCAGCACTGGACTCACCCTGCAGCCCACCGCCACCTGGGCCGTAGGGGCGCCACCGGTCATTCAGGGCGGGAGAACGGGTAGGGCCCTCCGAGTCCCCGGCGAGCTTCGAAGGCCCCGTGCGCCAAAACACTTGGGCCCTCGCTCCATCTCTCCAGCGCCCTCCCCTCCGCCCCACCCCCCGCTCGCCACACCGCCGGTGGATCCTGCCTGCCGGCGTCCTGAGGGCTAATCCTAAACCTAGGTGGGCCCCCGAAGAGCCCATCCCAAGGGGCCTGGCACCGCAACTCCAGGCATTGGGGACCCCCAGCCCCAGGGCAAGACTAACACTGCTGCCCCTCCACCACCTGGGCACTCGGGGCGCTGCCGCTCATTCAGGGCTGGAGGAGGGGCAGGGCCCTCTGAGCCCCCGCCGACCTTTGATGGCCCCCCGCCCCAAAGCGCTTGGGCCCACGTTCCCACCAGTCAGCGCCCTCACCTCAAGCGGCCCCTCCGCTCGAAAGACTGCAGGCGGATCGGACCTGCCGGCCACCTGGGGGTAACCTTAACCCTAGGGCGGTCCCCGAGGGACCCCTCCAAGGGGCCTTGCGCAGCCACGCCGGGGATCCTGGACGTCTTAGCCCCAGGGCCGTACTCACCCTGCAGCCCCCTGGCACCCGGGCTGCTAGGGGCACCGCCGGTCATTCAGGCGGGAGAAGGGGCAGGGCCCTCCTATCCCCGACCTCCTTCGAAGGCCCCCGCGCCAAAACCTGTGGGCCCACGGTCCCGCTCTCCAGCTCCCTCCCCTCGGCCCGCCCCACCGCGAGCCACACAGCCAGGGGATTGGGCCTGAAGGCCTCCTGGGGGCTAACCCAAACCCTAGGTGGGTCCCCGAGGGGCCCATCCCAAGGGGCTTGGCGCCCCAACGCCGGCGATTGGGAACCTCCAAACCCCAGCGCTGGACTCACCCTGCAGCCCCCCGCCACCCGGGCCGCTAGGGGCGCCCCCCAGTCATTCAGGCGGGAGAAGGGGCAGGGCCCTCCGAGCCCCCGCCGACCTTCGACGGCCCCCCCGCCCCAAAGGGCTTGGGCCCACGTTCCCACTAGTCAGCGCCCTCACCTCAACCCGCCCCTCCGCTCGAAACACAGCAGGCGGATTGGACCTGCCGGACTCCTGGGGGCTAACCCGAACCCTAGGTGGGTCCCCGAGGGGCCCCTCCCAAGGGGCTTGGCGACCCAACGCCGGGGATTGGGAACCACCGAACCCCAGCGGTGGAATCACCCTGCAGCCCCCCACCACTCCGGCCGCTAGGGACGCCGCCGGTCATTCAGGCGGGAGAAGGAGCAGGGCCCTCCTAGCCCCTGATGACCTTCGAAGGCCCCCGCGCCAAAACGGTTGGGCCCACGCTCCCACTCCTCAGCACCCTCAGCTCGGCCTACCCCTCTGCTCGCCGCACATCCAGCAGGTCGGGCTTGCCGGCCTCCCGGGGGCTAACACTAACTCTAGGTGGGCTCCTGAGGGGCCCCACCCAAGGGGCCTGGCGCCTCAACGCCGGAGATTGGGGACCCGAGACCCAGCGCCGGACTCACCCTGCAGCCCCCCGCCACCTGGGCCGCTAGGGGGCCCGCCGGTCATTCAGGTCGTGAGAACGGGCAGGGCCCTCTGTGCCGCAGGCAACCTTCGAAGGCCCCCCCCCGCTCCAAAATGTTTGGGCCAAGGCTCCAGCTCGCCAGCGCCCTCACTCCGCTCGCCCCTCCACTCGCTGCACAGCGGGCATTTCGGGCCTGCCGGCATCCTTCTTGCTAACCCTAACCCTAGGTCAGTCCCCGAGAGGCCCCTGACAAGGGGCCTGGGGCTGCAACGCTGGGGATTGGGGACCCCCGAGCCCCAGGGCCAGACTACCACTGCTGCCGTCCACCACCTGGGCCACTAGGGGCGCTGTCTCTCATTGAGGGCTGGAGAAGGGGCAGGGCCCTCCGAGCCCCCCGCGGACCTTCGATGGCCCCCGCCCCAAAGCGCTTGGGCCCACGTTCCCACTCCTCAGCGCCCTCAGCTCGGCCTGCCCCTCCGCTCGCTGCACATCCAGCAGATCGGGCTTGCCGGACTCCTGGGGGCTAACCCGACCTCTAGGTGGGCTCCTGAGGGGCCCCATCCAAGGGGCCTGGCGCCCTAACGCCGGGGATTGGGAAGCTCCAAACCCCAGCACTGGACTCACCCTGCAGCCCACCGCCACCTGGGCCGTAGGGGCGCCACCGGTCATTCAGGGCGGGAGAACGGGTAGGGCCCTCCGAGTCCCCGGCGAGCTTCGAAGGCCCCGTGCGCCAAAACACTTGGGCCCTCGCTCCATCTCTCCAGCGCCCTCCCCTCCGCCCCACCCCCCGCTCGCCACACCGCCGGTGGATCCTGCCTGCCGGCGTCCTGAGGGCTAATCCTAAACCTAGGTGGGCCCCCGAAGAGCCCATCCCAAGGGGCCTGGCACCGCAACTCCAGGCATTGGGGACCCCCAGCCCCAGGGCAAGACTAACACTGCTGCCCCTCCACCACCTGGGCACTCGGGGCGCTGCCGCTCATTCAGGGCTGGAGGAGGGGCAGGGCCCTCTGAGCCCCCGCCGACCTTTGATGGCCCCCCGCCCCAAAGCGCTTGGGCCCACGTTCCCACCAGTCAGCGCCCTCACCTCAAGCGGCCCCTCCGCTCGAAAGACAGCAGGCAGATCGGACCTGCCGGCCACCTGGGGGTAACCTTAACCCTAGGGCGGTCCCCGAGGGACCCCTCCAAGGGGCCTTGCGCAGCCACGCCGGGGATCCTGGACGTCTTAGCCCCAGGGCCGTACTCACCCTGCAGCCCCCTGGCACCCGGGCTGCTAGGGGCACCGCCGGTCATTCAGGCGGGAGAAGGGGCAGGGCCCTCCTATCCCCGACCTCCTTCGAAGGCCCCCGCGCCAAAACCTGTGGACCCACGGTCCCGCTCTCCAGCTCCCTCCCCTCGGCCCGCCCCACCGCGAGCCACACAGCCAGGGGATTGGGCCTGAAGGCCTCCTGGGGGCTAACCCAAACCCTAGGTGGGTCCCCGAGGGGCCCATCCCAAGGGGCTTGGCGCCCCAACGCCGGCGATTGGGAACCTCCAAACCCCAGCGCTGGACTCACCCTGCAGCCCCCCGCCACCCGGGCCGCTAGGGGCGCCCCCCAGTCATTCAGGCGGGAGAAGGGGCAGGGCCCTCCGAGCCCCCGCCGACCTTCGACGGCCCCCCCGCCCCAAAGGGCTTGGGCCCACGTTCCCACTAGTCAGCGCCCTCACCTCAACCCGCCCCTCCGCTCGAAACACAGCAGGCGGATTGGACCTGCCGGACTCCTGGGGGCTAACCCGAACCCTAGGTGGGTCCCCGAGGGGCCCCTCCCAAGGGGCTTGGCGACCCAACGCCGGGGATTGGGAACCACCGAACCCCAGCGGTGGAATCACCCTGCAGCCCCCCACCACTCCGGCCGCTAGGGACGCCGCCGGTCATTCAGGCGGGAGAAGGAGCAGGGCCCTCCTAGCCCCTGATGACCTTCGAAGGCCCCCGCGCCAAAACGGTTGGGCCCACGCTCCCACTCCTCAGCACCCTCAGCTCGGCCTACCCCTCTGCTCGCCGCACATCCAGCAGGTCGGGCTTGCCGGCCTCCCGGGGGCTAACACTAACTCTAGGTGGGCTCCTGAGGGGCCCCACCCAAGGGGCCTGGCGCCTCAACGCCGGAGATTGGGGACCCGAGACCCAGCGCCGGACTCACCCTGCAGCCCCCCGCCACCTGGGCCGCTAGGGGGCCCGCCGGTCATTCAGGTCGTGAGAACGGGCAGGGCCCTCTGTGCCGCAGGCAACCTTCGAAGGCCCCCCCGCTCCAAAATGTTTGGGCCAAGGCTCCAGCTCGCCAGCGCCCTCACTCCGCTCGCCCCTCCACTCGCTGCACAGCGGGCATTTCGGGCCTGCCGGCATCCTTCTTGCTAACCCTAACCCTAGGTCAGTCCCCGAGAGGCCCCTGACAAGGGGCCTGGGGCTGCAACGCTGGGGATTGGGGACCCCCGAGCCCCAGGGCCAGACTACCACTGCTTCCGTCCACCACCTGGGCCACTAGGGGCGCTGTCTCTCATTGAGGGCTGGAGAAGGGGCAGGGCCCTCCGAGCCCCCGCGGACCTTCGATGGCCCCCGCCCCAAAGCGCTTGGGCCCACGTTCCCACTCCTCAGCGCCCTCAGCTCGGCCTGCCCCTCCGCTCGCTGCACATCCAGCAGATCGGGCTTGCCGGACTCCTGGGGGCTAACCCGACCTCTAGGTGGGCTCCTGAGGGGCCCCATCCAAGGGGCCTGGCGCCCTAACGCCGGGGATTGGGAAGCTCCAAACCCCAGCACTGGACTCACCCTGCAGCCCACCGCCACCTGGGCCGTAGGGGCGCCACCGGTCATTCAGGGCGGGAGAACGGGTAGGGCCCTCCGAGTCCCCGGCGAGCTTCGAAGGCCCCGTGCGCCAAAACACTTGGGCCCTCGCTCCATCTCTCCAGCGCCCTCCCCTCCGCCCCACCCCCCGCTCGCCACACCGCCGGTGGATCCTGCCTGCCGGCGTCCTGAGGGCTAATCCTAAACCTAGGTGGGCCCCCGAAGAGCCCATCCCAAGGGGCCTGGCACCGCAACTCCAGGCATTGGGGACCCCCAGCCCCAGGGCAAGACTAACACTGCTGCCCCTCCACCACCTGGGCACTCGGGGCGCTGCCGCTCATTCAGGGCTGGAGGAGGGGCAGGGCCCTCTGAGCCCCCGCCGACCTTTGATGGCCCCCCGCCCCAAAGCGCTTGGGCCCACGTTCCCACCAGTCAGCGCCCTCACCTCAAGCGGCCCCTCCGCTCGAAAGACAGCAGGCAGATCGGACCTGCCGGCCACCTGGGGGTAACCTTAACCCTAGGGCGGTCCCCGAGGGACCCCTCCAAGGGGCCTTGCGCAGCCACGCCGGGGATCCTGGACGTCTTAGCCCCAGGGCCGTACTCACCCTGCAGCCCCCTGGCACCCGGGCTGCTAGGGGCACCGCCGGTCATTCAGGCGGGAGAAGGGGCAGGGCCCTCCTATCCCCGACCTCCTTCGAAGGCCCCCGCGCCAAAACCTGTGGACCCACGGTCCCGCTCTCCAGCTCCCTCCCCTCGGCCCGCCCCACCGCGAGCCACACAGCCAGGGGATTGGGCCTGAAGGCCTCCTGGGGGCTAACCCAAACCCTAGGTGGGTCCCCGAGGGGCCCATCCCAAGGGGCTTGGCGCCCCAACGCCGGCGATTGGGAACCTCCAAACCCCAGCGCTGGACTCACCCTGCAGCCCCCCGCCACCCGGGCCGCTAGGGGCGCCCCCCAGTCATTCAGGCGGGAGAAGGGGCAGGGCCCTCCGAGCCCCCGCCGACCTTCGACGGCCCCCCCGCCCCAAAGGGCTTGGGCCCACGTTCCCACTAGTCAGCGCCCTCACCTCAACCCGCCCCTCCGCTCGAAACACAGCAGGCGGATTGGACCTGCCGGACTCCTGGGGGCTAACCCGAACCCTAGGTGGGTCCCCGAGGGGCCCCTCCCAAGGGGCTTGGCGACCCAACGCCGGGGATTGGGAACCACCGAACCCCAGCGGTGGAATCACCCTGCAGCCCCCCACCACTCCGGCCGCTAGGGACGCCGCCGGTCATTCAGGCGGGAGAAGGAGCAGGGCCCTCCTAGCCCCTGATGACCTTCGAAGGCCCCCGCGCCAAAACGGTTGGGCCCACGCTCCCACTCCTCAGCACCCTCAGCTCGGCCTACCCCTCTGCTCGCCGCACATCCAGCAGGTCGGGCTTGCCGGCCTCCCGGGGGCTAACACTAACTCTAGGTGGGCTCCTGAGGGGCCCCACCCAAGGGGCCTGGCGCCTCAACGCCGGAGATTGGGGACCCGAGACCCAGCGCCGGACTCACCCTGCAGCCCCCCGCCACCTGGGCCGCTAGGGGGCCCGCCGGTCATTCAGGTCGTGAGAACGGGCAGGGCCCTCTGTGCCGCAGGCAACCTTCGAAGGCCCCCCCGCTCCAAAATGTTTGGGCCAAGGCTCCAGCTCGCCAGCGCCCTCACTCCGCTCGCCCCTCCACTCGCTGCACAGCGGGCATTTCGGGCCTGCCGGCATCCTTCTTGCTAACCCTAACCCTAGGTCAGTCCCCGAGAGGCCCCTGACAAGGGGCCTGGGGCTGCAACGCTGGGGATTGGGGACCCCCGAGCCCCAGGGCCAGACTACCACTGCTTCCGTCCACCACCTGGGCCACTAGGGGCGCTGTCTCTCATTGAGGGCTGGAGAAGGGGCAGGGCCCTCCGAGCCCCCGCGGACCTTCGATGGCCCCCGCCCCAAAGCGCTTGGGCCCACGTTCCCACTCCTCAGCGCCCTCAGCTCGGCCTGCCCCTCCGCTCGCTGCACATCCAGCAGATCGGGCTTGCCGGACTCCTGGGGGCTAACCCGACCTCTAGGTGGGCTCCTGAGGGGCCCCATCCAAGGGGCCTGGCGCCCTAACGCCGGGGATTGGGAAGCTCCAAACCCCAGCACTGGACTCACCCTGCAGCCCACCGCCACCTGGGCCGTAGGGGCGCCACCGGTCATTCAGGGCGGGAGAACGGGTAGGGCCCTCCGAGTCCCCGGCGAGCTTCGAAGGCCCCGTGCGCCAAAACACTTGGGCCCTCGCTCCATCTCTCCAGCGCCCTCCCCTCCGCCCCACCCCCCGCTCGCCACACCGCCGGTGGATCCTGCCTGCCGGCGTCCTGAGGGCTAATCCTAAACCTAGGTGGGCCCCCGAAGAGCCCATCCCAAGGGGCCTGGCACCGCAACTCCAGGCATTGGGGACCCCCAGCCCCAGGGCAAGACTAACACTGCTGCCCCTCCACCACCTGGGCACTCGGGGCGCTGCCGCTCATTCAGGGCTGGAGGAGGGGCAGGGCCCTCTGAGCCCCCGCCGACCTTTGATGGCCCCCCGCCCCAAAGCGCTTGGGCCCACGTTCCCACCAGTCAGCGCCCTCACCTCAAGCGGCCCCTCCGCTCGAAAGACAGCAGGCGGATCGGACCTGCCGGCCACCTGGGGGTAACCTTAACCCTAGGGCGGTCCCCGAGGGACCCCTCCAAGGGGCCTTGCGCAGCCACGCCGGGGATCCTGGACGTCTTAGCCCCAGGGCCGTACTCACCCTGCAGCCCCCTGGCACCCGGGCTGCTAGGGGCACCGCCGGTCATTCAGGCGGGAGAAGGGGCAGGGCCCTCCTATCCCCGACCTCCTTCGAAGGCCCCCGCGCCAAAACCTGTGGGCCCACGGTCCCGCTCTCCAGCTCCCTCCCCTCGGCCCGCCCCACCGCGAGCCACACAGCCAGGGGATTGGGCCTGAAGGCCTCCTGGGGGCTAACCCAAACCCTAGGTGGGTCCCCGAGGGGCCCATCCCAAGGGGCTTGGCGCCCCAACGCCGGCGATTGGGAACCTCCAAACCCCAGCGCTGGACTCACCCTGCAGCCCCCCGCCACCCGGGCCGCTAGGGGCGCCCCCCAGTCATTCAGGCGGGAGAAGGGGCAGGGCCCTCCGAGCCCCCGCCGACCTTCGACGGCCCCCCCGCCCCAAAGGGCTTGGGCCCACGTTCCCACTAGTCAGCGCCCTCACCTCAACCCGCCCCTCCGCTCGAAACACAGCAGGCGGATTGGACCTGCCGGACTCCTGGGGGCTAACCCGAACCCTAGGTGGGTCCCCGAGGGGCCCCTCCCAAGGGGCTTGGCGACCCAACGCCGGGGATTGGGAACCACCGAACCCCAGCGGTGGAATCACCCTGCAGCCCCCCACCACTCCGGCCGCTAGGGACGCCGCCGGTCATTCAGGCGGGAGAAGGAGCAGGGCCCTCCTAGCCCCTGATGACCTTCGAAGGCCCCCGCGCCAAAACGGTTGGGCCCACGCTCCCACTCCTCAGCACCCTCAGCTCGGCCTACCCCTCTGCTCGCCGCACATCCAGCAGGTCGGGCTTGCCGGCCTCCCGGGGGCTAACACTAACTCTAGGTGGGCTCCTGAGGGGCCCCACCCAAGGGGCCTGGCGCCTCAACGCCGGAGATTGGGGACCCGAGACCCAGCGCCGGACTCACCCTGCAGCCCCCCGCCACCTGGGCCGCTAGGGGGCCCGCCGGTCATTCAGGTCGTGAGAACGGGCAGGGCCCTCTGTGCCGCAGGCAACCTTCGAAGGCCCCCCCGCTCCAAAATGTTTGGGCCAAGGCTCCAGCTCGCCAGCGCCCTCACTCCGCTCGCCCCTCCACTCGCTGCACAGCGGGCATTTCGGGCCTGCCGGCATCCTTCTTGCTAACCCTAACCCTAGGTCAGTCCCCGAGAGGCCCCTGACAAGGGGCCTGGGGCTGCAACGCTGGGGATTGGGGACCCCCGAGCCCCAGGGCCAGACTACCACTGCTGCCGTCCACCACCTGGGCCACTAGGGGCGCTGTCTCTCATTCAGGGCTGGAGAAGGGGCAGGGCCCTCCGAGCCCCCGCGGACCTTCGATGGCCCCCGCCCCAAAGCGCTTGGGCCCACGTTCCCACTCCTCAGCGCCCTCAGCTCGGCCTGCCCCTCCGCTCGCTGCACATCCAGCAGATCGGGCTTGCCGGACTCCTGGGGGCTAACCCGACCTCTAGGTGGGCTCCTGAGGGGCCCCATCCAAGGGGCCTGGCGCCCTAACGCCGGGGATTGGGAAGCTCCAAACCCCAGCACTGGACTCACCCTGCAGCCCACCGCCACCTGGGCCGTAGGGGCGCCACCGGTCATTCAGGGCGGGAGAACGGGTAGGGCCCTCCGAGTCCCCGGCGAGCTTCGAAGGCCCCGTGCGCCAAAACACTTGGGCCCTCGCTCCATCTCTCCAGCGCCCTCCCCTCCGCCCCACCCCCCGCTCGCCACACCGCCGGTGGATCCTGCCTGCCGGCGTCCTGAGGGCTAATCCTAAACCTAGGTGGGCCCCCGAAGAGCCCATCCCAAGGGGCCTGGCACCGCAACTCCAGGCATTGGGGACCCCCAGCCCCAGGGCAAGACTAACACTGCTGCCCCTCCACCACCTGGGCACTCGGGGCGCTGCCGCTCATTCAGGGCTGGAGGAGGGGCAGGGCCCTCTGAGCCCCCGCCGACCTTTGATGGCCCCCCGCCCCAAAGCGCTTGGGCCCACGTTCCCACCAGTCAGCGCCCTCACCTCAAGCGGCCCCTCCGCTCGAAAGACTGCAGGCGGATCGGACCTGCCGGCCACCTGGGGGTAACCTTAACCCTAGGGCGGTCCCCGAGGGACCCCTCCAAGGGGCCTTGCGCAGCCACGCCGGGGATCCTGGACGTCTTAGCCCCAGGGCCGTACTCACCCTGCAGCCCCCTGGCACCCGGGCTGCTAGGGGCACCGCCGGTCATTCAGGCGGGAGAAGGGGCAGGGCCCTCCTATCCCCGACCTCCTTCGAAGGCCCCCGCGCCAAAACCTGTGGGCCCACGGTCCCGCTCTCCAGCTCCCTCCCCTCGGCCCGCCCCACCGCGAGCCACACAGCCAGGGGATTGGGCCTGAAGGCCTCCTGGGGGCTAACCCAAACCCTAGGTGGGTCCCCGAGGGGCCCATCCCAAGGGGCTTGGCGCCCCAACGCCGGCGATTGGGAACCTCCAAACCCCAGCGCTGGACTCACCCTGCAGCCCCCCGCCACCCGGGCCGCTAGGGGCGCCCCCCAGTCATTCAGGCGGGAGAAGGGGCAGGGCCCTCCGAGCCCCCGCCGACCTTCGACGGCCCCCCCGCCCCAAAGGGCTTGGGCCCACGTTCCCACTAGTCAGCGCCCTCACCTCAACCCGCCCCTCCGCTCGAAACACAGCAGGCGGATTGGACCTGCCGGACTCCTGGGGGCTAACCCGAACCCTAGGTGGGTCCCCGAGGGGCCCCTCCCAAGGGGCTTGGCGACCCAACGCCGGGGATTGGGAACCACCGAACCCCAGCGGTGGAATCACCCTGCAGCCCCCCACCACTCCGGCCGCTAGGGACGCCGCCGGTCATTCAGGCGGGAGAAGGAGCAGGGCCCTCCTAGCCCCTGATGACCTTCGAAGGCCCCCGCGCCAAAACGGTTGGGCCCACGCTCCCACTCCTCAGCACCCTCAGCTCGGCCTACCCCTCTGCTCGCCGCACATCCAGCAGGTCGGGCTTGCCGGCCTCCCGGGGGCTAACACTAACTCTAGGTGGGCTCCTGAGGGGCCCCACCCAAGGGGCCTGGCGCCTCAACGCCGGAGATTGGGGACCCGAGACCCAGCGCCGGACTCACCCTGCAGCCCCCCGCCACCTGGGCCGCTAGGGGGCCCGCCGGTCATTCAGGGCGTGAGAACGGGCAGGGCCCTCTGTGCCGCAGGCAACCTTCGAAGGCCCCCCCCCGCTCCAAAATGTTTGGGCCAAGGCTCCAGCTCGCCAGCGCCCTCACTCCGCTCGCCCCTCCACTCGCTGCACAGCGGGCATTTCGGGCCTGCCGGCATCCTTCTTGCTAACCCTAACCCTAGGTCAGTCCCCGAGAGGCCCCTGACAAGGGGCCTGGGGCTGCAACGCTGGGGATTGGGGACCCCCGAGCCCCAGGGCCAGAGTACCACTGCTGCCGTCCACCACCTGGGCCACTAGGGGCGCTGTCTCTCATTGAGGGCTGGAGAAGGGGCAGGGCCCTCCGAGCCCCCCGCGGACCTTCGATGGCCCCCGCCCCAAAGCGCTTGGGCCCACGTTCCCACTCCTCAGCGCCCTCAGCTCGGCCTGCCCCTCCGCTCGCTGCACATCCAGCAGATCGGGCTTGCCGGACTCCTGGGGGCTAACCCGACCTCTAGGTGGGCTCCTGAGGGGCCCCATCCAAGGGGCCTGGCGCCCTAACGCCGGGGATTGGGAAGCTCCAAACCCCAGCACTGGACTCACCCTGCAGCCCACCGCCACCTGGGCCGTAGGGGCGCCACCGGTCATTCAGGGCGGGAGAACGGGTAGGGCCCTCCGAGTCCCCGGCGAGCTTCGAAGGCCCCGTGCGCCAAAACACTTGGGCCCTCGCTCCATCTCTCCAGCGCCCTCCCCTCCGCCCCACCCCCCGCTCGCCACACCGCCGGTGGATCCTGCCTGCCGGCGTCCTGAGGGCTAATCCTAAACCTAGGTGGGCCCCCGAAGAGCCCATCCCAAGGGGCCTGGCACCGCAACTCCAGGCATTGGGGACCCCCAGCCCCAGGGCAAGACTAACACTGCTGCCCCTCCACCACCTGGGCACTCGGGGCGCTGCCGCTCATTCAGGGCTGGAGGAGGGGCAGGGCCCTCTGAGCCCCCGCCGACCTTTGATGGCCCCCCGCCCCAAAGCGCTTGGGCCCACGTTCCCACCAGTCAGCGCCCTCACCTCAAGCGGCCCCTCCGCTCGAAAGACAGCAGGCAGATCGGACCTGCCGGCCACCTGGGGGTAACCTTAACCCTAGGGCGGTCCCCGAGGGACCCCTCCAAGGGGCCTTGCGCAGCCACGCCGGGGATCCTGGACGTCTTAGCCCCAGGGCCGTACTCACCCTGCAGCCCCCTGGCACCCGGGCTGCTAGGGGCACCGCCGGTCATTCAGGCGGGAGAAGGGGCAGGGCCCTCCTATCCCCGACCTCCTTCGAAGGCCCCCGCGCCAAAACCTGTGGACCCACGGTCCCGCTCTCCAGCTCCCTCCCCTCGGCCCGCCCCACCGCGAGCCACACAGCCAGGGGATTGGGCCTGAAGGCCTCCTGGGGGCTAACCCAAACCCTAGGTGGGTCCCCGAGGGGCCCATCCCAAGGGGCTTGGCGCCCCAACGCCGGCGATTGGGAACCTCCAAACCCCAGCGCTGGACTCACCCTGCAGCCCCCCGCCACCCGGGCCGCTAGGGGCGCCCCCCAGTCATTCAGGCGGGAGAAGGGGCAGGGCCCTCCGAGCCCCCGCCGACCTTCGACGGCCCCCCCGCCCCAAAGGGCTTGGGCCCACGTTCCCACTAGTCAGCGCCCTCACCTCAACCCGCCCCTCCGCTCGAAACACAGCAGGCGGATTGGACCTGCCGGACTCCTGGGGGCTAACCCGAACCCTAGGTGGGTCCCCGAGGGGCCCCTCCCAAGGGGCTTGGCGACCCAACGCCGGGGATTGGGAACCACCGAACCCCAGCGGTGGAATCACCCTGCAGCCCCCCACCACTCCGGCCGCTAGGGACGCCGCCGGTCATTCAGGCGGGAGAAGGAGCAGGGCCCTCCTAGCCCCTGATGACCTTCGAAGGCCCCCGCGCCAAAACGGTTGGGCCCACGCTCCCACTCCTCAGCACCCTCAGCTCGGCCTACCCCTCTGCTCGCCGCACATCCAGCAGGTCGGGCTTGCCGGCCTCCCGGGGGCTAACACTAACTCTAGGTGGGCTCCTGAGGGGCCCCACCCAAGGGGCCTGGCGCCTCAACGCCGGAGATTGGGGACCCGAGACCCAGCGCCGGACTCACCCTGCAGCCCCCCGCCACCTGGGCCGCTAGGGGGCCCGCCGGTCATTCAGGTCGTGAGAACGGGCAGGGCCCTCTGTGCCGCAGGCAACCTTCGAAGGCCCCCCCGCTCCAAAATGTTTGGGCCAAGGCTCCAGCTCGCCAGCGCCCTCACTCCGCTCGCCCCTCCACTCGCTGCACAGCGGGCATTTCGGGCCTGCCGGCATCCTTCTTGCTAACCCTAACCCTAGGTCAGTCCCCGAGAGGCCCCTGACAAGGGGCCTGGGGCTGCAACGCTGGGGATTGGGGACCCCCGAGCCCCAGGGCCAGACTACCACTGCTTCCGTCCACCACCTGGGCCACTAGGGGCGCTGTCTCTCATTCAGGGCTGGAGAAGGGGCAGGGCCCTCCGAGCCCCCGCGGACCTTCGATGGCCCCCGCCCCAAAGCGCTTGGGCCCACGTTCCCACTCCTCAGCGCCCTCAGCTCGGCCTGCCCCTCCGCTCGCTGCACATCCAGCAGATCGGGCTTGCCGGACTCCTGGGGGCTAACCCGACCTCTAGGTGGGCTCCTGAGGGGCCCCATCCAAGGGGCCTGGCGCCCTAACGCCGGGGATTGGGAAGCTCCAAACCCCAGCACTGGACTCACCCTGCAGCCCACCGCCACCTGGGCCGTAGGGGCGCCACCGGTCATTCAGGGCGGGAGAACGGGTAGGGCCCTCCGAGTCCCCGGCGAGCTTCGAAGGCCCCGTGCGCCAAAACACTTGGGCCCTCGCTCCATCTCTCCAGCGCCCTCCCCTCCGCCCCACCCCCCGCTCGCCACACCGCCGGTGGATCCTGCCTGCCGGCGTCCTGAGGGCTAATCCTAAACCTAGGTGGGCCCCCGAAGAGCCCATCCCAAGGGGCCTGGCACCGCAACTCCAGGCATTGGGGACCCCCAGCCCCAGGGCAAGACTAACACTGCTGCCCCTCCACCACCTGGGCACTCGGGGCGCTGCCGCTCATTCAGGGCTGGAGGAGGGGCAGGGCCCTCTGAGCCCCCGCCGACCTTTGATGGCCCCCCGCCCCAAAGCGCTTGGGCCCACGTTCCCACCAGTCAGCGCCCTCACCTCAAGCGGCCCCTCCGCTCGAAAGACTGCAGGCGGATCGGACCTGCCGGCCACCTGGGGGTAACCTTAACCCTAGGGCGGTCCCCGAGGGACCCCTCCAAGGGGCCTTGCGCAGCCACGCCGGGGATCCTGGACGTCTTAGCCCCAGGGCCGTACTCACCCTGCAGCCCCCTGGCACCCGGGCTGCTAGGGGCACCGCCGGTCATTCAGGCGGGAGAAGGGGCAGGGCCCTCCTATCCCCGACCTCCTTCGAAGGCCCCCGCGCCAAAACCTGTGGGCCCACGGTCCCGCTCTCCAGCTCCCTCCCCTCGGCCCGCCCCACCGCGAGCCACACAGCCAGGGGATTGGGCCTGAAGGCCTCCTGGGGGCTAACCCAAACCCTAGGTGGGTCCCCGAGGGGCCCATCCCAAGGGGCTTGGCGCCCCAACGCCGGCGATTGGGAACCTCCAAACCCCAGCGCTGGACTCACCCTGCAGCCCCCCGCCACCCGGGCCGCTAGGGGCGCCCCCCAGTCATTCAGGCGGGAGAAGGGGCAGGGCCCTCCGAGCCCCCGCCGACCTTCGACGGCCCCCCCGCCCCAAAGGGCTTGGGCCCACGTTCCCACTAGTCAGCGCCCTCACCTCAACCCGCCCCTCCGCTCGAAACACAGCAGGCGGATTGGACCTGCCGGACTCCTGGGGGCTAACCCGAACCCTAGGTGGGTCCCCGAGGGGCCCCTCCCAAGGGGCTTGGCGACCCAACGCCGGGGATTGGGAACCACCGAACCCCAGCGGTGGAATCACCCTGCAGCCCCCCACCACTCCGGCCGCTAGGGACGCCGCCGGTCATTCAGGCGGGAGAAGGAGCAGGGCCCTCCTAGCCCCTGATGACCTTCGAAGGCCCCCGCGCCAAAACGGTTGGGCCCACGCTCCCACTCCTCAGCACCCTCAGCTCGGCCTACCCCTCTGCTCGCCGCACATCCAGCAGGTCGGGCTTGCCGGCCTCCCGGGGGCTAACACTAACTCTAGGTGGGCTCCTGAGGGGCCCCACCCAAGGGGCCTGGCGCCTCAACGCCGGAGATTGGGGACCCGAGACCCAGCGCCGGACTCACCCTGCAGCCCCCCGCCACCTGGGCCGCTAGGGGGCCCGCCGGTCATTCAGGGCGTGAGAACGGGCAGGGCCCTCTGTGCCGCAGGCAACCTTCGAAGGCCCCCCCCCCCCGCTCCAAAATGTTTGGGCCAAGGCTCCAGCTCGCCAGCGCCCTCACTCCGCTCGCCCCTCCACTCGCTGCACAGCGGGCATTTCGGGCCTGCCGGCATCCTTCTTGCTAACCCTAACCCTAGGTCAGTCCCCGAGAGGCCCCTGACAAGGGGCCTGGGGCTGCAACGCTGGGGATTGGGGACCCCCGAGCCCCAGGGCCAGACTACCACTGCTGCCGTCCACCACCTGGGCCACTAGGGGCGCTGTCTCTCATTGAGGGCTGGAGAAGGGGCAGGGCCCTCCGAGCCCCCGCGGACCTTCCATGGCCCCCGCCCCAAAGCGCTTGGGCCCACGTTCCCACTCCTCAGCGCCCTCAGCTCGGCCTGCCCCTCCGCTCGCTGCACATCCAGCAGATCGGGCTTGCCGGACTCCTGGGGGCTAACCCGACCTCTAGGTGGGCTCCTGAGGGGCCCCATCCAAGGGGCCTGGCGCCCTAACGCCGGGGATTGGGAAGCTCCAAACCCCAGCACTGGACTCACCCTGCAGCCCACCGCCACCTGGGCCGTAGGGGCGCCACCGGTCATTCAGGGCGGGAGAACGGGTAGGGCCCTCCGAGTCCCCGGCGAGCTTCGAAGGCCCCGTGCGCCAAAACACTTGGGCCCTCGCTCCATCTCTCCAGCGCCCTCCCCTCCGCCCCACCCCCCGCTCGCCACACCGCCGGTGGATCCTGCCTGCCGGCGTCCTGAGGGCTAATCCTAAACCTAGGTGGGCCCCCGAAGAGCCCATCCCAAGGGGCCTGGCACCGCAACTCCAGGCATTGGGGACCCCCAGCCCCAGGGCAAGACTAACACTGCTGCCCCTCCACCACCTGGGCACTCGGGGCGCTGCCGCTCATTCAGGGCTGGAGGAGGGGCAGGGCCCTCTGAGCCCCCGCCGACCTTTGATGGCCCCCCGCCCCAAAGCGCTTGGGCCCACGTTCCCACCAGTCAGCGCCCTCACCTCAAGCGGCCCCTCCGCTCGAAAGACAGCAGGCGGATCGGACCTGCCGGCCACCTGGGGGTAACCTTAACCCTAGGGCGGTCCCCGAGGGACCCCTCCAAGGGGCCTTGCGCAGCCACGCCGGGGATCCTGGACGTCTTAGCCCCAGGGCCGTACTCACCCTGCAGCCCCCTGGCACCCGGGCTGCTAGGGGCACCGCCGGTCATTCAGGCGGGAGAAGGGGCAGGGCCCTCCTATCCCCGACCTCCTTCGAAGGCCCCCGCGCCAAAACCTGTGGACCCACGGTCCCGCTCTCCAGCTCCCTCCCCTCGGCCCGCCCCACCGCGAGCCACACAGCCAGGGGATTGGGCCTGAAGGCCTCCTGGGGGCTAACCCAAACCCTAGGTGGGTCCCCGAGGGGCCCATCCCAAGGGGCTTGGCGCCCCAACGCCGGCGATTGGGAACCTCCAAACCCCAGCGCTGGACTCACCCTGCAGCCCCCCGCCACCCGGGCCGCTAGGGGCGCCCCCCAGTCATTCAGGCGGGAGAAGGGGCAGGGCCCTCCGAGCCCCCGCCGACCTTCGACGGCCCCCCCGCCCCAAAGGGCTTGGGCCCACGTTCCCACTAGTCAGCGCCCTCACCTCAACCCGCCCCTCCGCTCGAAACACAGCAGGCGGATTGGACCTGCCGGACTCCTGGGGGCTAACCCGAACCCTAGGTGGGTCCCCGAGGGGCCCCTCCCAAGGGGCTTGGCGACCCAACGCCGGGGATTGGGAACCACCGAACCCCAGCGGTGGAATCACCCTGCAGCCCCCCACCACTCCGGCCGCTAGGGACGCCGCCGGTCATTCAGGCGGGAGAAGGAGCAGGGCCCTCCTAGCCCCTGATGACCTTCGAAGGCCCCCGCGCCAAAACGGTTGGGCCCACGCTCCCACTCCTCAGCACCCTCAGCTCGGCCTACCCCTCTGCTCGCCGCACATCCAGCAGGTCGGGCTTGCCGGCCTCCCGGGGGCTAACACTAACTCTAGGTGGGCTCCTGAGGGGCCCCACCCAAGGGGCCTGGCGCCTCAACGCCGGAGATTGGGGACCCGAGACCCAGCGCCGGACTCACCCTGCAGCCCCCCGCCACCTGGGCCGCTAGGGGGCCCGCCGGTCATTCAGGGCGTGAGAACGGGCAGGGCCCTCTGTGCCGCAGGCAACCTTCGAAGGCCCCCCCGCTCCAAAATGTTTGGGCCAAGGCTCCAGCTCGCCAGCGCCCTCACTCCGCTCGCCCCTCCACTCGCTGCACAGCGGGCATTTCGGGCCTGCCGGCATCCTTCTTGCTAACCCTAACCCTAGGTCAGTCCCCGAGAGGCCCCTGACAAGGGGCCTGGGGCTGCAACGCTGGGGATTGGGGACCCCCGAGCCCCAGGGCCAGACTACCACTGCTTCCGTCCACCACCTGGGCCACTAGGGGCGCTGTCTCTCATTCAGGGCTGGAGAAGGGGCAGGGCCCTCCGAGCCCCCGCGGACCTTCGATGGCCCCCGCCCCAAAGGGCTTGGGCCCACGTTCCCACTCCTCAGCGCCCTCAGCTCGGCCTGCCCCTCCGCTCGCTGCACATCCAGCAGATCGGGCTTGCCGGACTCCTGGGGGCTAACCCGACCTCTAGGTGGGCTCCTGAGGGGCCCCATCCAAGGGGCCTGGCGCCCTAACGCCGGGGATTGGGAAGCTCCAAACCCCAGCACTGGACTCACCCTGCAGCCCACCGCCACCTGGGCCGTAGGGGCGCCACCGGTCATTCAGGGCGGGAGAACGGGTAGGGCCCTCCGAGTCCCCGGCGAGCTTCGAAGGCCCCGTGCGCCAAAACACTTGGGCCCTCGCTCCATCTCTCCAGCGCCCTCCCCTCCGCCCCACCCCCCGCTCGCCACACCGCCGGTGGATCCTGCCTGCCGGCGTCCTGAGGGCTAATCCTAAACCTAGGTGGGCCCCCGAAGAGCCCATCCCAAGGGGCCTGGCACCGCAACTCCAGGCATTGGGGACCCCCAGCCCCAGGGCAAGACTAACACTGCTGCCCCTCCACCACCTGGGCACTCGGGGCGCTGCCGCTCATTCAGGGCTGGAGGAGGGGCAGGGCCCTCTGAGCCCCCGCCGACCTTTGATGGCCCCCCGCCCCAAAGCGCTTGGGCCCACGTTCCCACCAGTCAGCGCCCTCACCTCAAGCGGCCCCTCCGCTCGAAAGACTGCAGGCGGATCGGACCTGCCGGCCACCTGGGGGTAACCTTAACCCTAGGGCGGTCCCCGAGGGACCCCTCCAAGGGGCCTTGCGCAGCCACGCCGGGGATCCTGGACGTCTTAGCCCCAGGGCCGTACTCACCCTGCAGCCCCCTGGCACCCGGGCTGCTAGGGGCACCGCCGGTCATTCAGGCGGGAGAAGGGGCAGGGCCCTCCTATCCCCGACCTCCTTCGAAGGCCCCCGCGCCAAAACCTGTGGGCCCACGGTCCCGCTCTCCAGCTCCCTCCCCTCGGCCCGCCCCACCGCGAGCCACACAGCCAGGGGATTGGGCCTGAAGGCCTCCTGGGGGCTAACCCAAACCCTAGGTGGGTCCCCGAGGGGCCCATCCCAAGGGGCTTGGCGCCCCAACGCCGGCGATTGGGAACCTCCAAACCCCAGCGCTGGACTCACCCTGCAGCCCCCCGCCACCCGGGCCGCTAGGGGCGCCCCCCAGTCATTCAGGCGGGAGAAGGGGCAGGGCCCTCCGAGCCCCCGCCGACCTTCGACGGCCCCCCCGCCCCAAAGGGCTTGGGCCCACGTTCCCACTAGTCAGCGCCCTCACCTCAACCCGCCCCTCCGCTCGAAACACAGCAGGCGGATTGGACCTGCCGGACTCCTGGGGGCTAACCCGAACCCTAGGTGGGTCCCCGAGGGGCCCCTCCCAAGGGGCTTGGCGACCCAACGCCGGGGATTGGGAACCACCGAACCCCAGCGGTGGAATCACCCTGCAGCCCCCCACCACTCCGGCCGCTAGGGACGCCGCCGGTCATTCAGGCGGGAGAAGGAGCAGGGCCCTCCTAGCCCCTGATGACCTTCGAAGGCCCCCGCGCCAAAACGGTTGGGCCCACGCTCCCACTCCTCAGCACCCTCAGCTCGGCCTACCCCTCTGCTCGCCGCACATCCAGCAGGTCGGGCTTGCCGGCCTCCCGGGGGCTAACACTAACTCTAGGTGGGCTCCTGAGGGGCCCCACCCAAGGGGCCTGGCGCCTCAACGCCGGAGATTGGGGACCCGAGACCCAGCGCCGGACTCACCCTGCAGCCCCCCGCCACCTGGGCCGCTAGGGGGCCCGCCGGTCATTCAGGGCGTGAGAACGGGCAGGGCCCTCTGTGCCGCAGGCAACCTTCGAAGGCCCCCCCCCGCTCCAAAATGTTTGGGCCAAGG
The DNA here is from genome assembly GCF_023065955.2 of Ursus arctos. NCBI lineage: Eukaryota > Metazoa > Chordata > Mammalia > Carnivora > Ursidae > Ursus > Ursus arctos. The sequence continues at coordinate 34,212,257 of NW_026622997.1, read as the reverse complement.
CTCCAGCTCGCCAGCGCCCTCACTCCGCTCGCCCCTCCACTCGCTGCACAGCGGGCATTTCGGGCCTGCCGGCATCCTTCTTGCTAACCCTAACCCTAGGTCAGTCCCCGAGAGGCCCCTGACAAGGGGCCTGGGGCTGCAACGCTGGGGACTGGGGACCCCCGAGCCCCAGGGCCAGACTACCACTGCTGCCGTCCACCACCTGGGCCACTAGGGGCGCTGTCTCTCATTGAGGGCTGGAGAAGGGGCAGGGCCCTCCGAGCCCCCCGCGGACCTTCGATGGCCCCCGCCCCAAAGCGCTTGGGCCCACGTTCCCACTCCTCAGCGCCCTCAGCTCGGCCTGCCCCTCCGCTCGCTGCACATCCAGCAGATCGGGCTTGCCGGACTCCTGGGGGCTAACCCGACCTCTAGGTGGGCTCCTGAGGGGCCCCATCCAAGGGGCCTGGCGCCCTAACGCCGGGGATTGGGAAGCTCCAAACCCCAGCACTGGACTCACCCTGCAGCCCACCGCCACCTGGGCCGTAGGGGCGCCACCGGTCATTCAGGGCGGGAGAACGGGTAGGGCCCTCCGAGTCCCCGGCGAGCTTCGAAGGCCCCGTGCGCCAAAACACTTGGGCCCTCGCTCCATCTCTCCAGCGCCCTCCCCTCCGCCCCACCCCCCGCTCGCCACACCGCCGGTGGATCCTGCCTGCCGGCGTCCTGAGGGCTAATCCTAAACCTAGGTGGGCCCCCGAAGAGCCCATCCCAAGGGGCCTGGCACCGCAACTCCAGGCATTGGGGACCCCCAGCCCCAGGGCAAGACTAACACTGCTGCCCCTCCACCACCTGGGCACTCGGGGCGCTGCCGCTCATTCAGGGCTGGAGGAGGGGCAGGGCCCTCTGAGCCCCCGCCGACCTTTGATGGCCCCCCGCCCCAAAGCGCTTGGGCCCACGTTCCCACCAGTCAGCGCCCTCACCTCAAGCGGCCCCTCCGCTCGAAAGACAGCAGGCAGATCGGACCTGCCGGCCACCTGGGGGTAACCTTAACCCTAGGGCGGTCCCCGAGGGACCCCTCCAAGGGGCCTTGCGCAGCCACGCCGGGGATCCTGGACGTCTTAGCCCCAGGGCCGTACTCACCCTGCAGCCCCCTGGCACCCGGGCTGCTAGGGGCACCGCCGGTCATTCAGGCGGGAGAAGGGGCAGGGCCCTCCTATCCCCGACCTCCTTCGAAGGCCCCCGCGCCAAAACCTGTGGGCCCACGGTCCCGCTCTCCAGCTCCCTCCCCTCGGCCCGCCCCACCGCGAGCCACACAGCCAGGGGATTGGGCCTGAAGGCCTCCTGGGGGCTAACCCAAACCCTAGGTGGGTCCCCGAGGGGCCCATCCCAAGGGGCTTGGCGCCCCAACGCCGGCGATTGGGAACCTCCAAACCCCAGCGCTGGACTCACCCTGCAGCCCCCCGCCACCCGGGCCGCTAGGGGCGCCCCCCAGTCATTCAGGCGGGAGAAGGGGCAGGGCCCTCCGAGCCCCCGCCGACCTTCGACGGCCCCCCCGCCCCAAAGGGCTTGGGCCCACGTTCCCACTAGTCAGCGCCCTCACCTCAACCCGCCCCTCCGCTCGAAACACAGCAGGCGGATTGGACCTGCCGGACTCCTGGGGGCTAACCCGAACCCTAGGTGGGTCCCCGAGGGGCCCCTCCCAAGGGGCTTGGCGACCCAACGCCGGGGATTGGGAACCACCGAACCCCAGCGGTGGAATCACCCTGCAGCCCCCCACCACTCCGGCCGCTAGGGACGCCGCCGGTCATTCAGGCGGGAGAAGGAGCAGGGCCCTCCTAGCCCCTGATGACCTTCGAAGGCCCCCGCGCCAAAACGGTTGGGCCCACGCTCCCACTCCTCAGCACCCTCAGCTCGGCCTACCCCTCTGCTCGCCGCACATCCAGCAGGTCGGGCTTGCCGGCCTCCCGGGGGCTAACACTAACTCTAGGTGGGCTCCTGAGGGGCCCCACCCAAGGGGCCTGGCGCCTCAACGCCGGAGATTGGGGACCCGAGACCCAGCGCCGGACTCACCCTGCAGCCCCCCGCCACCTGGGCCGCTAGGGGGCCCGCCGGTCATTCAGGGCGTGAGAACGGGCAGGGCCCTCTGTGCCGCAGGCAACCTTCGAAGGCCCCCCCCCCCGCTCCAAAATGTTTGGGCCAAGGCTCCAGCTCGCCAGCGCCCTCACTCCGCTCGCCCCTCCACTCGCTGCACAGCGGGCATTTCGGGCCTGCCGGCATCCTTCTTGCTAACCCTAACCCTAGGTCAGTCCCCGAGAGGCCCCTGACAAGGGGCCTGGGGCTGCAACGCTGGGGACTGGGGACCCCCGAGCCCCAGGGCCAGACTACCACTGCTGCCGTCCACCACCTGGGCCACTAGGGGCGCTGTCTCTCATTGAGGGCTGGAGAAGGGGCAGGGCCCTCCGAGCCCCCGCGGACCTTCGATGGCCCCCGCCCCAAAGCGCTTGGGCCCACGTTCCCACTCCTCAGCGCCCTCAGCTCGGCCTGCCCCTCCGCTCGCTGCACATCCAGCAGATCGGGCTTGCCGGACTCCTGGGGGCTAACCCGACCTCTAGGTGGGCTCCTGAGGGGCCCCATCCAAGGGGCCTGGCGCCCTAACGCCGGGGATTGGGAAGCTCCAAACCCCAGCACTGGACTCACCCTGCAGCCCACCGCCACCTGGGCCGTAGGGGCGCCACCGGTCATTCAGGGCGGGAGAACGGGTAGGGCCCTCCGAGTCCCCGGCGAGCTTCGAAGGCCCCGTGCGCCAAAACACTTGGGCCCTCGCTCCATCTCTCCAGCGCCCTCCCCTCCGCCCCACCCCCCGCTCGCCACACCGCCGGTGGATCCTGCCTGCCGGCGTCCTGAGGGCTAATCCTAAACCTAGGTGGGCCCCCGAAGAGCCCATCCCAAGGGGCCTGGCACCGCAACTCCAGGCATTGGGGACCCCCAGCCCCAGGGCAAGACTAACACTGCTGCCCCTCCACCACCTGGGCACTCGGGGCGCTGCCGCTCATTCAGGGCTGGAGGAGGGGCAGGGCCCTCTGAGCCCCCGCCGACCTTTGATGGCCCCCCGCCCCAAAGCGCTTGGGCCCACGTTCCCACCAGTCAGCGCCCTCACCTCAAGCGGCCCCTCCGCTCGAAAGACAGCAGGCGGATCGGACCTGCCGGCCACCTGGGGGTAACCTTAACCCTAGGGCGGTCCCCGAGGGACCCCTCCAAGGGGCCTTGCGCAGCCACGCCGGGGATCCTGGACGTCTTAGCCCCAGGGCCGTACTCACCCTGCAGCCCCCTGGCACCCGGGCTGCTAGGGGCACCGCCGGTCATTCAGGCGGGAGAAGGGGCAGGGCCCTCCTATCCCCGACCTCCTTCGAAGGCCCCCGCGCCAAAACCTGTGGGCCCACGGTCCCGCTCTCCAGCTCCCTCCCCTCGGCCCGCCCCACCGCGAGCCACACAGCCAGGGGATTGGGCCTGAAGGCCTCCTGGGGGCTAACCCAAACCCTAGGTGGGTCCCCGAGGGGCCCATCCCAAGGGGCTTGGCGCCCCAACGCCGGCGATTGGGAACCTCCAAACCCCAGCGCTGGACTCACCCTGCAGCCCCCCGCCACCCGGGCCGCTAGGGGCGCCCCCCAGTCATTCAGGCGGGAGAAGGGGCAGGGCCCTCCGAGCCCCCGCCGACCTTCGACGGCCCCCCCGCCCCAAAGGGCTTGGGCCCACGTTCCCACTAGTCAGCGCCCTCACCTCAACCCGCCCCTCCGCTCGAAACACAGCAGGCGGATTGGACCTGCCGGACTCCTGGGGGCTAACCCGAACCCTAGGTGGGTCCCCGAGGGGCCCCTCCCAAGGGGCTTGGCGACCCAACGCCGGGGATTGGGAACCACCGAACCCCAGCGGTGGAATCACCCTGCAGCCCCCCACCACTCCGGCCGCTAGGGACGCCGCCGGTCATTCAGGCGGGAGAAGGAGCAGGGCCCTCCTAGCCCCTGATGACCTTCGAAGGCCCCCGCGCCAAAACGGTTGGGCCCACGCTCCCACTCCTCAGCACCCTCAGCTCGGCCTACCCCTCTGCTCGCCGCACATCCAGCAGGTCGGGCTTGCCGGCCTCCCGGGGGCTAACACTAACTCTAGGTGGGCTCCTGAGGGGCCCCACCCAAGGGGCCTGGCGCCTCAACGCCGGAGATTGGGGACCCGAGACCCAGCGCCGGACTCACCCTGCAGCCCCCCGCCACCTGGGCCGCTAGGGGGCCCGCCGGTCATTCAGGGCGTGAGAACGGGCAGGGCCCTCTGTGCCGCAGGCAACCTTCGAAGGCCCCCCCCCCGCTCCAAAATGTTTGGGCCAAGGCTCCAGCTCGCCAGCGCCCTCACTCCGCTCGCCCCTCCACTCGCTGCACAGTGGGCATTTCGGGCCTGCCGGCATCCTTCTTGCTAACCCTAACCCTAGGTCAGTCCCCGAGAGGCCCCTGACAAGGGGCCTGGGGCTGCAACGCTGGGGACTGGGGACCCCCGAGCCCCAGGGCCAGACTACCACTGCTGCCGTCCACCACCTGGGCCACTAGGGGCGCTGTCTCTCATTGAGGGCTGGAGAAGGGGCAGGGCCCTCCGAGCCCCCGCGGACCTTCGATGGCCCCCGCCCCAAAGCGCTTGGGCCCACGTTCCCACTCCTCAGCGCCCTCAGCTCGGCCTGCCCCTCCGCTCGCTGCACATCCAGCAGATCGGGCTTGCCGGACTCCTGGGGGCTAACCCGACCTCTAGGTGGGCTCCTGAGGGGCCCCATCCAAGGGGCCTGGCGCCCTAACGCCGGGGATTGGGAAGCTCCAAACCCCAGCACTGGACTCACCCTGCAGCCCACCGCCACCTGGGCCGTAGGGGCGCCACCGGTCATTCAGGGCGGGAGAACGGGTAGGGCCCTCCGAGTCCCCGGCGAGCTTCGAAGGCCCCGTGCGCCAAAACACTTGGGCCCTCGCTCCATCTCTCCAGCGCCCTCCCCTCCGCCCCACCCCCCGCTCGCCACACCGCCGGTGGATCCTGCCTGCCGGCGTCCTGAGGGCTAATCCTAAACCTAGGTGGGCCCCCGAAGAGCCCATCCCAAGGGGCCTGGCACCGCAACTCCAGGCATTGGGGACCCCCAGCCCCAGGGCAAGACTAACACTGCTGCCCCTCCACCACCTGGGCACTCGGGGCGCTGCCGCTCATTCAGGGCTGGAGGAGGGGCAGGGCCCTCTGAGCCCCCGCCGACCTTTGATGGCCCCCCGCCCCAAAGCGCTTGGGCCCACGTTCCCACCAGTCAGCGCCCTCACCTCAAGCGGCCCCTCCGCTCGAAAGACAGCAGGCGGATCGGACCTGCCGGCCACCTGGGGGTAACCTTAACCCTAGGGCGGTCCCCGAGGGACCCCTCCAAGGGGCCTTGCGCAGCCACGCCGGGGATCCTGGACGTCTTAGCCCCAGGGCCGTACTCACCCTGCAGCCCCCTGGCACCCGGGCTGCTAGGGGCACCGCCGGTCATTCAGGCGGGAGAAGGGGCAGGGCCCTCCTATCCCCGACCTCCTTCGAAGGCCCCCGCGCCAAAACCTGTGGGCCCACGGTCCCGCTCTCCAGCTCCCTCCCCTCGGCCCGCCCCACCGCGAGCCACACAGCCAGGGGATTGGGCCTGAAGGCCTCCTGGGGGCTAACCCAAACCCTAGGTGGGTCCCCGAGGGGCCCATCCCAAGGGGCTTGGCGCCCCAACGCCGGCGATTGGGAACCTCCAAACCCCAGCGCTGGACTCACCCTGCAGCCCCCCGCCACCCGGGCCGCTAGGGGCGCCCCCCAGTCATTCAGGCGGGAGAAGGGGCAGGGCCCTCCGAGCCCCCGCCGACCTTCGACGGCCCCCCCGCCCCAAAGGGCTTGGGCCCACGTTCCCACTAGTCAGCGCCCTCACCTCAACCCGCCCCTCCGCTCGAAACACAGCAGGCGGATTGGACCTGCCGGACTCCTGGGGGCTAACCCGAACCCTAGGTGGGTCCCCGAGGGGCCCCTCCCAAGGGGCTTGGCGACCCAACGCCGGGGATTGGGAACCACCGAACCCCAGCGGTGGAATCACCCTGCAGCCCCCCACCACTCCGGCCGCTAGGGACGCCGCCGGTCATTCAGGCGGGAGAAGGAGCAGGGCCCTCCTAGCCCCTGATGACCTTCGAAGGCCCCCGCGCCAAAACGGTTGGGCCCACGCTCCCACTCCTCAGCACCCTCAGCTCGGCCTACCCCTCTGCTCGCCGCACATCCAGCAGGTCGGGCTTGCCGGCCTCCCGGGGGCTAACACTAACTCTAGGTGGGCTCCTGAGGGGCCCCACCCAAGGGGCCTGGCGCCTCAACGCCGGAGATTGGGGACCCGAGACCCAGCGCCGGACTCACCCTGCAGCCCCCCGCCACCTGGGCCGCTAGGGGGCCCGCCGGTCATTCAGGGCGTGAGAACGGGCAGGGCCCTCTGTGCCGCAGGCAACCTTCGAAGGCCCCCCCCCGCTCCAAAATGTTTGGGCCAAGGCTCCAGCTCGCCAGCGCCCTCACTCCGCTCGCCCCTCCACTCGCTGCACAGCGGGCATTTCGGGCCTGCCGGCATCCTTCTTGCTAACCCTAACCCTAGGTCAGTCCCCGAGAGGCCCCTGACAAGGGGCCTGGGGCTGCAACGCTGGGGATTGGGGACCCCCGAGCCCCAGGGCCAGACTACCACTGCTGCCGTCCACCACCTGGGCCACTAGGGGCGCTGTCTCTCATTCAGGGCTGGAGAAGGGGCAGGGCCCTCCGAGCCCCCGCGGACCTTCGATGGCCCCCGCCCCAAAGCGCTTGGGCCCACGTTCCCACTCCTCAGCGCCCTCAGCTCGGCCTGCCCCTCCGCTCGCTGCACATCCAGCAGATCGGGCTTGCCGGACTCCTGGGGGCTAACCCGACCTCTAGGTGGGCTCCTGAGGGGCCCCATCCAAGGGGCCTGGCGCCCTAACGCCGGGGATTGGGAAGCTCCAAACCCCAGCACTGGACTCACCCTGCAGCCCACCGCCACCTGGGCCGTAGGGGCGCCACCGGTCATTCAGGGCGGGAGAACGGGTAGGGCCCTCCGAGTCCCCGGCGAGCTTCGAAGGCCCCGTGCGCCAAAACACTTGGGCCCTCGCTCCATCTCTCCAGCGCCCTCCCCTCCGCCCCACCCCCCGCTCGCCACACCGCCGGTGGATCCTGCCTGCCGGCGTCCTGAGGGCTAATCCTAAACCTAGGTGGGCCCCCGAAGAGCCCATCCCAAGGGGCCTGGCACCGCAACTCCAGGCATTGGGGACCCCCAGCCCCAGGGCAAGACTAACACTGCTGCCCCTCCACCACCTGGGCACTCGGGGCGCTGCCGCTCATTCAGGGCTGGAGGAGGGGCAGGGCCCTCTGAGCCCCCGCCGACCTTTGATGGCCCCCCGCCCCAAAGCGCTTGGGCCCACGTTCCCACCAGTCAGCGCCCTCACCTCAAGCGGCCCCTCCGCTCGAAAGACAGCAGGCGGATCGGACCTGCCGGCCACCTGGGGGTAACCTTAACCCTAGGGCGGTCCCCGAGGGACCCCTCCAAGGGGCCTTGCGCAGCCACGCCGGGGATCCTGGACGTCTTAGCCCCAGGGCCGTACTCACCCTGCAGCCCCCTGGCACCCGGGCTGCTAGGGGCACCGCCGGTCATTCAGGCGGGAGAAGGGGCAGGGCCCTCCTATCCCCGACCTCCTTCGAAGGCCCCCGCGCCAAAACCTGTGGGCCCACGGTCCCGCTCTCCAGCTCCCTCCCCTCGGCCCGCCCCACCGCGAGCCACACAGCCAGGGGATTGGGCCTGAAGGCCTCCTGGGGGCTAACCCAAACCCTAGGTGGGTCCCCGAGGGGCCCATCCCAAGGGGCTTGGCGCCCCAACGCCGGCGATTGGGAACCTCCAAACCCCAGCGCTGGACTCACCCTGCAGCCCCCCGCCACCCGGGCCGCTAGGGGCGCCCCCCAGTCATTCAGGCGGGAGAAGGGGCAGGGCCCTCCGAGCCCCCGCCGACCTTCGACGGCCCCCCCGCCCCAAAGGGCTTGGGCCCACGTTCCCACTAGTCAGCGCCCTCACCTCAACCCGCCCCTCCGCTCGAAACACAGCAGGCGGATTGGACCTGCCGGACTCCTGGGGGCTAACCCGAACCCTAGGTGGGTCCCCGAGGGGCCCCTCCCAAGGGGCTTGGCGACCCAACGCCGGGGATTGGGAACCACCGAACCCCAGCGGTGGAATCACCCTGCAGCCCCCCACCACTCCGGCCGCTAGGGACGCCGCCGGTCATTCAGGCGGGAGAAGGAGCAGGGCCCTCCTAGCCCCTGATGACCTTCGAAGGCCCCCGCGCCAAAACGGTTGGGCCCACGCTCCCACTCCTCAGCACCCTCAGCTCGGCCTACCCCTCTGCTCGCCGCACATCCAGCAGGTCGGGCTTGCCGGCCTCCCGGGGGCTAACACTAACTCTAGGTGGGCTCCTGAGGGGCCCCACCCAAGGGGCCTGGCGCCTCAACGCCGGAGATTGGGGACCCGAGACCCAGCGCCGGACTCACCCTGCAGCCCCCCGCCACCTGGGCCGCTAGGGGGCCCGCCGGTCATTCAGGGCGTGAGAACGGGCAGGGCCCTCTGTGCCGCAGGCAACCTTCGAAGGCCCCCCCCCGCTCCAAAATGTTTGGGCCAAGGCTCCAGCTCGCCAGCGCCCTCACTCCGCTCGCCCCTCCACTCGCTGCACAGCGGGCATTTCGGGCCTGCCGGCATCCTTCTTGCTAACCCTAACCCTAGGTCAGTCCCCGAGAGGCCCCTGACAAGGGGCCTGGGGCTGCAACGCTGGGGATTGGGGACCCCCGAGCCCCAGGGCCAGACTACCACTGCTGCCGTCCACCACCTGGGCCACTAGGGGCGCTGTCTCTCATTGAGGGCTGGAGAAGGGGCAGGGCCCTCCGAGCCCCCGCGGACCTTCGATGGCCCCCGCCCCAAAGCGCTTGGGCCCACGTTCCCACTCCTCAGCGCCCTCAGCTCGGCCTGCCCCTCCGCTCGCTGCACATCCAGCAGATCGGGCTTGCCGGACTCCTGGGGGCTAACCCGACCTCTAGGTGGGCTCCTGAGGGGCCCCATCCAAGGGGCCTGGCGCCCTAACGCCGGGGATTGGGAAGCTCCAAACCCCAGCACTGGACTCACCCTGCAGCCCACCGCCACCTGGGCCGTAGGGGCGCCACCGGTCATTCAGGGCGGGAGAACGGGTAGGGCCCTCCGAGTCCCCGGCGAGCTTCGAAGGCCCCGTGCGCCAAAACACTTGGGCCCTCGCTCCATCTCTCCAGCGCCCTCCCCTCCGCCCCACCCCCCGCTCGCCACACCGCCGGTGGATCCTGCCTGCCGGCGTCCTGAGGGCTAATCCTAAACCTAGGTGGGCCCCCGAAGAGCCCATCCCAAGGGGCCTGGCACCGCAACTCCAGGCATTGGGGACCCCCAGCCCCAGGGCAAGACTAACACTGCTGCCCCTCCACCACCTGGGCACTCGGGGCGCTGCCGCTCATTCAGGGCTGGAGGAGGGGCAGGGCCCTCTGAGCCCCCGCCGACCTTTGATGGCCCCCCGCCCCAAAGCGCTTGGGCCCACGTTCCCACCAGTCAGCGCCCTCACCTCAAGCGGCCCCTCCGCTCGAAAGACTGCAGGCGGATCGGACCTGCCGGCCACCTGGGGGTAACCTTAACCCTAGGGCGGTCCCCGAGGGACCCCTCCAAGGGGCCTTGCGCAGCCACGCCGGGGATCCTGGACGTCTTAGCCCCAGGGCCGTACTCACCCTGCAGCCCCCTGGCACCCGGGCTGCTAGGGGCACCGCCGGTCATTCAGGCGGGAGAAGGGGCAGGGCCCTCCTATCCCCGACCTCCTTCGAAGGCCCCCGCGCCAAAACCTGTGGGCCCACGGTCCCGCTCTCCAGCTCCCTCCCCTTGGCCCGCCCCACCGCGAGCCACACAGCCAGGGGATTGGGCCTGAAGGCCTCCTGGGGGCTAACCCAAACCCTAGGTGGGTCCCCGAGGGGCCCATCCCAAGGGGCTTGGCGCCCCAACGCCGGCGATTGGGAACCTCCAAACCCCAGCGCTGGACTCACCCTGCAGCCCCCCGCCACCCGGGCCGCTAGGGGCGCCCCCCAGTCATTCAGGCGGGAGAAGGGGCAGGGCCCTCCGAGCCCCCGCCGACCTTCGACGGCCCCCCCGCCCCAAAGGGCTTGGGCCCACGTTCCCACTAGTCAGCGCCCTCACCTCAACCCGCCCCTCCGCTCGAAACACAGCAGGCGGATTGGACCTGCCGGACTCCTGGGGGCTAACCCGAACCCTAGGTGGGTCCCCGAGGGGCCCCTCCCAAGGGGCTTGGCGACCCAACGCCGGGGATTGGGAACCACCGAACCCCAGCGGTGGAATCACCCTGCAGCCCCCCACCACTCCGGCCGCTAGGGACGCCGCCGGTCATTCAGGCGGGAGAAGGAGCAGGGCCCTCCTAGCCCCTGATGACCTTCGAAGGCCCCCGCGCCAAAACGGTTGGGCCCACGCTCCCACTCCTCAGCACCCTCAGCTCGGCCTACCCCTCTGCTCGCCGCACATCCAGCAGGTCGGGCTTGCCGGCCTCCCGGGGGCTAACACTAACTCTAGGTGGGCTCCTGAGGGGCCCCACCCAAGGGGCCTGGCGCCTCAACGCCGGAGATTGGGGACCCGAGACCCAGCGCCGGACTCACCCTGCAGCCCCCCGCCACCTGGGCCGCTAGGGGGCCCGCCGGTCATTCAGGGCGTGAGAACGGGCAGGGCCCTCTGTGCCGCAGGCAACCTTCGAAGGCCCCCCCCCCCGCTCCAAAATGTTTGGGCCAAGGCTCCAGCTCGCCAGCGCCCTCACTCCGCTCGCCCCTCCACTCGCTGCACAGCGGGCATTTCGGGCCTGCCGGCATCCTTCTTGCTAACCCTAACCCTAGGTCAGTCCCCGAGAGGCCCCTGACAAGGGGCCTGGGGCTGCAACGCTGGGGATTGGGGACCCCCGAGCCCCAGGGCCAGACTACCACTGCTGCCGTCCACCACCTGGGCCACTAGGGGCGCTGTCTCTCATTGAGGGCTGGAGAAGGGGCAGGGCCCTCCGAGCCCCCGCGGACCTTCGATGGCCCCCGCCCCAAAGCGCTTGGGCCCACGTTCCCACTCCTCAGCGCCCTCAGCTCGGCCTGCCCCTCCGCTCGCTGCACATCCAGCAGATCGGGCTTGCCGGACTCCTGGGGGCTAACCCGACCTCTAGGTGGGCTCCTGAGGGGCCCCATCCAAGGGGCCTGGCGCCCTAACGCCGGGGATTGGGAAGCTCCAAACCCCAGCACTGGACTCACCCTGCAGCCCACCGCCACCTGGGCCGTAGGGGCGCCACCGGTCATTCAGGGCGGGAGAACGGGTAGGGCCCTCCGAGTCCCCGGCGAGCTTCGAAGGCCCCGTGCGCCAAAACACTTGGGCCCTCGCTCCATCTCTCCAGCGCCCTCCCCTCCGCCCCACCCCCCGCTCGCCACACCGCCGGTGGATCCTGCCTGCCGGCGTCCTGAGGGCTAATCCTAAACCTAGGTGGGCCCCCGAAGAGCCCATCCCAAGGGGCCTGGCACCGCAACTCCAGGCATTGGGGACCCCCAGCCCCAGGGCAAGACTAACACTGCTGCCCCTCCACCACCTGGGCACTCGGGGCGCTGCCGCTCATTCAGGGCTGGAGGAGGGGCAGGGCCCTCTGAGCCCCCGCCGACCTTTGATGGCCCCCCGCCCCAAAGCGCTTGGGCCCACGTTCCCACCAGTCAGCGCCCTCACCTCAAGCGGCCCCTCCGCTCGAAAGACAGCAGGCGGATCGGACCTGCCGGCCACCTGGGGGTAACCTTAACCCTAGGGCGGTCCCCGAGGGACCCCTCCAAGGGGCCTTGCGCAGCCACGCCGGGGATCCTGGACGTCTTAGCCCCAGGGCCGTACTCACCCTGCAGCCCCCTGGCACCCGGGCTGCTAGGGGCACCGCCGGTCATTCAGGCGGGAGAAGGGGCAGGGCCCTCCTATCCCCGACCTCCTTCGAAGGCCCCCGCGCCAAAACCTGTGGGCCCACGGTCCCGCTCTCCAGCTCCCTCCCCTCGGCCCGCCCCACCGCGAGCCACACAGCCAGGGGATTGGGCCTGAAGGCCTCCTGGGGGCTAACCCAAACCCTAGGTGGGTCCCCGAGGGGCCCATCCCAAGGGGCTTGGCGCCCCAACGCCGGCGATTGGGAACCTCCAAACCCCAGCGCTGGACTCACCCTGCAGCCCCCCGCCACCCGGGCCGCTAGGGGCGCCCCCCAGTCATTCAGGCGGGAGAAGGGGCAGGGCCCTCCGAGCCCCCGCCGACCTTCGACGGCCCCCCCGCCCCAAAGGGCTTGGGCCCACGTTCCCACTAGTCAGCGCCCTCACCTCAACCCGCCCCTCCGCTCGAAACACAGCAGGCGGATTGGACCTGCCGGACTCCTGGGGGCTAACCCGAACCCTAGGTGGGTCCCCGAGGGGCCCCTCCCAAGGGGCTTGGCGACCCAACGCCGGGGATTGGGAACCACCGAACCCCAGCGGTGGAATCACCCTGCAGCCCCCCACCACTCCGGCCGCTAGGGACGCCGCCGGTCATTCAGGCGGGAGAAGGAGCAGGGCCCTCCTAGCCCCTGATGACCTTCGAAGGCCCCCGCGCCAAAACGGTTGGGCCCACGCTCCCACTCCTCAGCACCCTCAGCTCGGCCTACCCCTCTGCTTGCCGCACATCCAGCAGGTCGGGCTTGCCGGCCTCCCGGGGGCTAACACTAACTCTAGGTGGGCTCCTGAGGGGCCCCACCCAAGGGGCCTGGCGCCTCAACGCCGGAGATTGGGGACCCGAGACCCAGCGCCGGACTCACCCTGCAGCCCCCCGCCACCTGGGCCGCTAGGGGGCCCGCCGGTCATTCAGGGCGTGAGAACGGGCAGGGCCCTCTGTGCCGCAGGCAACCTTCGAAGGCCCCCCCCCCGCTCCAAAATGTTTGGGCCAAGGCTCCAGCTCGCCAGCGCCCTCACTCCGCTCGCCCCTCCACTCGCTGCACAGCGGGCATTTCGGGCCTGCCGGCATCCTTCTTGCTAACCCTAACCCTAGGTCAGTCCCCGAGAGGCCCCTGACAAGGGGCCTGGGGCTGCAACGCTGGGGATTGGGGACCCCCGAGCCCCAGGGCCAGACTACCACTGCTGCCGTCCACCACCTGGGCCACTAGGGGCGCTGTCTCTCATTGAGGGCTGGAGAAGGGGCAGGGCCCTCCGAGCCCCCGCGGACCTTCGATGGCCCCCGCCCCAAAGCGCTTGGGCCCACGTTCCCACTCCTCAGCGCCCTCAGCTCGGCCTGCCCCTCCGCTCGCTGCACATCCAGCAGATCGGGCTTGCCGGACTCCTGGGGGCTAACCCGACCTCTAGGTGGGCTCCTGAGGGGCCCCATCCAAGGGGCCTGGCGCCCTAACGCCGGGGATTGGGAAGCTCCAAACCCCAGCACTGGACTCACCCTGCAGCCCACCGCCACCTGGGCCGTAGGGGCGCCACCGGTCATTCAGGGCGGGAGAACGGGTAGGGCCCTCCGAGTCCCCGGCGAGCTTCGAAGGCCCCGTGCGCCAAAACACTTGGGCCCTCGCTCCATCTCTCCAGCGCCCTCCCCTCCGCCCCACCCCCCGCTCGCCACACCGCCGGTGGATCCTGCCTGCCGGCGTCCTGAGGGCTAATCCTAAACCTAGGTGGGCCCCCGAAGAGCCCATCCCAAGGGGCCTGGCACCGCAACTCCAGGCATTGGGGACCCCCAGCCCCAGGGCAAGACTAACACTGCTGCCCCTCCACCACCTGGGCACTCGGGGCGCTGCCGCTCATTCAGGGCTGGAGGAGGGGCAGGGCCCTCTGAGCCCCCGCCGACCTTTGATGGCCCCCCGCCCCAAAGCGCTTGGGCCCACGTTCCCACCAGTCAGCGCCCTCACCTCAAGCGGCCCCTCCGCTCGAAAGACAGCAGGCGGATCGGACCTGCCGGCCACCTGGGGGTAACCTTAACCCTAGGGCGGTCCCCGAGGGACCCCTCCAAGGGGCCTTGCGCAGCCACGCCGGGGATCCTGGACGTCTTAGCCCCAGGGCCGTACTCACCCTGCAGCCCCCTGGCACCCGGGCTGCTAGGGGCACCGCCGGTCATTCAGGCGGGAGAAGGGGCAGGGCCCTCCTATCCCCGACCTCCTTCGAAGGCCCCCGCGCCAAAACCTGTGGGCCCACGGTCCCGCTCTCCAGCTCCCTCCCCTCGGCCCGCCCCACCGCGAGCCACACAGCCAGGGGATTGGGCCTGAAGGCCTCCTGGGGGCTAACCCAAACCCTAGGTGGGTCCCCGAGGGGCCCATCCCAAGGGGCTTGGCGCCCCAACGCCGGCGATTGGGAACCTCCAAACCCCAGCGCTGGACTCACCCTGCAGCCCCCCGCCACCCGGGCCGCTAGGGGCGCCCCCCAGTCATTCAGGCGGGAGAAGGGGCAGGGCCCTCCGAGCCCCCGCCGACCTTCGACGGCCCCCCCGCCCCAAAGGGCTTGGGCCCACGTTCCCACTAGTCAGCGCCCTCACCTCAACCCGCCCCTCCGCTCGAAACACAGCAGGCGGATTGGACCTGCTGGACTCCTGGGGGCTAACCCGAACCCTAGGTGGGTCCCCGAGGGGCCCCTCCCAAGGGGCTTGGCGACCCAACGCCGGGGATTGGGAACCACCGAACCCCAGCGGTGGAATCACCCTGCAGCCCCCCACCACTCCGGCCGCTAGGGACGCCGCCGGTCATTCAGGCGGGAGAAGGAGCAGGGCCCTCCTAGCCCCTGATGACCTTCGAAGGCCCCCGCGCCAAAACGGTTGGGCCCACGCTCCCACTCCTCAGCACCCTCAGCTCGGCCTACCCCTCTGCTCGCCGCACATCCAGCAGGTCGGGCTTGCCGGCCTCCCGGGGGCTAACACTAACTCTAGGTGGGCTCCTGAGGGGCCCCACCCAAGGGGCCTGGCGCCTCAACGCCGGAGATTGGGGACCCGAGACCCAGCGCCGGACTCACCCTGCAGCCCCCCGCCACCTGGGCCGCTAGGGGGCCCGCCGGTCATTCAGGGCGTGAGAACGGGCAGGGCCCTCTGTGCCGCAGGCAACCTTCGAAGGCCCCCCCCCCGCTCCAAAATGTTTGGGCCAAGGCTCCAGCTCGCCAGCGCCCTCACTCCGCTCGCCCCTCCACTCGCTGCACAGCGGGCATTTCGGGCCTGCCGGCATCCTTCTTGCTAACCCTAACCCTAGGTCAGTCGCCGAGAGGCCCCTGACAAGGGGCCTGGGGCTGCAACGCTGGGGATTGGGGACCCCCGAGCCCCAGGGCCAGACTACCACTGCTGCCGTCCACCACCTGGGCCACTAGGGGCGCTGTCTCTCATTGAGGGCTGGAGAAGGGGCAGGGCCCTCCGAGCCCCCGCGGACCTTCGATGGCCCCCGCCCCAAAGCGCTTGGGCCCACGTTCCCACTCCTCAGCGCCCTCAGCTCGGCCTGCCCCTCCGCTCGCTGCACATCCAGCAGATCGGGCTTGCCGGACTCCTGGGGGCTAACCCGACCTCTAGGTGGGCTCCTGAGGGGCCCCATCCAAGGGGCCTGGCGCCCTAACGCCGGGGATTGGGAAGCTCCAAACCCCAGCACTGGACTCACCCTGCAGCCCACCGCCACCTGGGCCGTAGGGGCGCCACCGGTCATTCAGGGCGGGAGAACGGGTAGGGCCCTCCGAGTCCCCGGCGAGCTTCGAAGGCCCCGTGCGCCAAAACACTTGGGCCCTCGCTCCATCTCTCCAGCGCCCTCCCCTCCGCCCCACCCCCCGCTCGCCACACCGCCGGTGGATCCTGCCTGCCGGCGTCCTGAGGGCTAATCCTAAACCTAGGTGGGCCCCCGAAGAGCCCATCCCAAGGGGCCTGGCACCGCAACTCCAGGCATTGGGGACCCCCAGCCCCAGGGCAAGACTAACACTGCTGCCCCTCCACCACCTGGGCACTCGGGGCGCTGCCGCTCATTCAGGGCTGGAGGAGGGGCAGGGCCCTCTGAGCCCCCGCCGACCTTTGATGGCCCCCCGCCCCAAAGCGCTTGGGCCCACGTTCCCACCAGTCAGCGCCCTCACCTCAAGCGGCCCCTCCGCTCGAAAGACTGCAGGCGGATCGGACCTGCCGGCCACCTGGGGGTAACCTTAACCCTAGGGCGGTCCCCGAGGGACCCCTCCAAGGGGCCTTGCGCAGCCACGCCGGGGATCCTGGACGTCTTAGCCCCAGGGCCGTACTCACCCTGCAGCCCCCTGGCACCCGGGCTGCTAGGGGCACCGCCGGTCATTCAGGCGGGAGAAGGGGCAGGGCCCTCCTATCCCCGACCTCCTTCGAAGGCTCCCGCGCCAAAACCTGTGGGCCCACGGTCCCGCTCTCCAGCACCCTCCCCTCGGCCCGCCCCACCGCGAGCCACACAGCCAGGGGATTGGGCCTGAAGGCCTCCTGGGGGCTAACCCAAACCCTAGGTGGGTCCCCGAGGGGCCCATCCCAAGGGGCTTGGCGCCCCAACGCCGGCGATTGGGAACCTCCAAACCCCAGCGCTGGACTCACCCTGCAGCCCCCCGCCACCCGGGCCGCTAGGGGCGCCCCCCAGTCATTCAGGCGGGAGAAGGGGCAGGGCCCTCCGAGCCCCCGCCGACCTTCGACGGCCCCCCCGCCCCAAAGGGCTTGGGCCCACGTTCCCACTAGTCAGCGCCCTCACCTCAACCCGCCCCTCCGCTCGAAACACAGCAGGCGGATTGGACCTGCCGGACTCCTGGGGGCTAACCCGAACCCTAGGTGGGTCCCCGAGGGGCCCCTCCCAAGGGGCTTGGCGACCCAACGCCGGGGATTGGGAACCACCGAACCCCAGCGGTGGAATCACCCTGCAGCCCCCCACCACTCCGGCCGCTAGGGACGCCGCCGGTCATTCAGGCGGGAGAAGGAGCAGGGCCCTCCTAGCCCCTGATGACCTTCGAAGGCCCCCGCGCCAAAACGGTTGGGCCCACGCTCCCACTCCTCAGCACCCTCAGCTCGGCCTACCCCTCTGCTCGCCGCACATCCAGCAGGTCGGGCTTGCCGGCCTCCCGGGGGCTAACACTAACTCTAGGTGGGCTCCTGAGGGGCCCCACCCAAGGGGCCTGGCGCCTCAACGCCGGAGATTGGGGACCCGAGACCCAGCGCCGGACTCACCCTGCAGCCCCCCGCCACCTGGGCCGCTAGGGGGCCCGCCGGTCATTCAGGGCGTGAGAACGGGCAGGGCCCTCTGTGCCGCAGGCAACCTTCGAAGGCCCCCCCCC
Organism: Ursus arctos; assembly: GCF_023065955.2. Taxonomy (NCBI): domain Eukaryota; kingdom Metazoa; phylum Chordata; class Mammalia; order Carnivora; family Ursidae; genus Ursus; species Ursus arctos. The sequence goes on along the minus strand of NW_026622997.1, from coordinate 34,194,872 downwards.
CGCTCCAAAATGTTTGGGCCAAGGCTCCAGCTCGCCAGCGCCCTCACTCCGCTCGCCCCTCCACTCGCTGCACAGCGGGCATTTCGGGCCTGCCGGCATCCTTCTTGCTAACCCTAACCCTAGGTCAGTCCCCGAGAGGCCCCTGACAAGGGGCCTGGGGCTGCAACGCTGGGGATTGGGGACCCCCGAGCCCCAGGGCCAGACTACCACTGCTGCCGTCCACCACCTGGGCCACTAGGGGCGCTGTCTCTCATTGAGGGCTGGAGAAGGGGCAGGGCCCTCCGAGCCCCCGCGGACCTTCGATGGCCCCCGCCCCAAAGCGCTTGGGCCCACGTTCCCACTCCTCAGCGCCCTCAGCTCGGCCTGCCCCTCCGCTCGCTGCACATCCAGCAGATCGGGCTTGCCGGACTCCTGGGGGCTAACCCGACCTCTAGGTGGGCTCCTGAGGGGCCCCATCCAAGGGGCCTGGCGCCCTAACGCCGGGGATTGGGAAGCTCCAAACCCCAGCACTGGACTCACCCTGCAGCCCACCGCCACCTGGGCCGTAGGGGCGCCACCGGTCATTCAGGGCGGGAGAACGGGTAGGGCCCTCCGAGTCCCCGGCGAACTTCGAAGGCCCCGTGCGCCAAAACACTTGGGCCCTCGCTCCATCTCTCCAGCGCCCTCCCCTCCGCCCCACCCCCCGCTCGCCACACCGCCGGTGGATCCTGCCTGCCGGCGTCCTGAGGGCTAATCCTAAACCTAGGTGGGCCCCCGAAGAGCCCATCCCAAGGGGCCTGGCACCGCAACTCCAGGCATTGGGGACCCCCAGCCCCAGGGCAAGACTAACACTGCTGCCCCTCCACCACCTGGGCACTCGGGGCGCTGCCGCTCATTCAGGGCTGGAGGAGGGGCAGGGCCCTCTGAGCCCCCGCCGACCTTTGATGGCCCCCCGCCCCAAAGCGCTTGGGCCCACGTTCCCACCAGTCAGCGCCCTCACCTCAAGCGGCCCCTCCGCTCGAAAGACAGCAGGCGGATCGGACCTGCCGGCCACCTGGGGGTAACCTTAACCCTAGGGCGGTCCCCGAGGGACCCCTCCAAGGGGCCTTGCGCAGCCACGCCGGGGATCCTGGACGTCTTAGCCCCAGGGCCGTACTCACCCTGCAGCCCCCTGGCACCCGGGCTGCTAGGGGCACCGCCGGTCATTCAGGCGGGAGAAGGGGCAGGGCCCTCCTATCCCCGACCTCCTTCGAAGGCCCCCGCGCCAAAACCTGTGGACCCACGGTCCCGCTCTCCAGCTCCCTCCCCTCGGCCCGCCCCACCGCGAGCCACACAGCCAGGGGATTGGGCCTGAAGGCCTCCTGGGGGCTAACCCAAACCCTAGGTGGGTCCCCGAGGGGCCCATCCCAAGGGGCTTGGCGCCCCAACGCCGGCGATTGGGAACCTCCAAACCCCAGCGCTGGACTCACCCTGCAGCCCCCCGCCACCCGGGCCGCTAGGGGCGCCCCCCAGTCATTCAGGCGGGAGAAGGGGCAGGGCCCTCCGAGCCCCCGCCGACCTTCGACGGCCCCCCCGCCCCAAAGGGCTTGGGCCCACGTTCCCACTAGTCAGCGCCCTCACCTCAACCCGCCCCTCCGCTCGAAACACAGCAGGCGGATTGGACCTGCCGGACTCCTGGGGGCTAACCCGAACCCTAGGTGGGTCCCCGAGGGGCCCCTCCCAAGGGGCTTGGCGACCCAACGCCGGGGATTGGGAACCACCGAACCCCAGCGGTGGAATCACCCTGCAGCCCCCCACCACTCCGGCCGCTAGGGACGCCGCCGGTCATTCAGGCGGGAGAAGGAGCAGGGCCCTCCTAGCCCCTGATGACCTTCGAAGGCCCCCGCGCCAAAACGGTTGGGCCCACGCTCCCACTCCTCAGCACCCTCAGCTCGGCCTACCCCTCTGCTCGACGCACATCCAGCAGGTCGGGCTTGCCGGCCTCCCGGGGGCTAACACTAACTCTAGGTGGGCTCCTGAGGGGCCCCACCCAAGGGGCCTGGCGCCTCAACGCCGGAGATTGGGGACCCGAGACCCAGCGCCGGACTCACCCTGCAGCCCCCCGCCACCTGGGCCGCTAGGGGGCCCGCCGGTCATTCAGGGCGTGAGAACGGGCAGGGCCCTCTGTGCCGCAGGCAACCTTCGAAGGCCCCCCCGCTCCAAAATGTTTGGGCCAAGGCTCCAGCTCGCCAGCGCCCTCACTCCGCTCGCCCCTCCACTCGCTGCACAGCGGGCATTTCGGGCCTGCCGGCATCCTTCTTGCTAACCCTAACCCTAGGTCAGTCCCCGAGAGGCCCCTGACAAGGGGCCTGGGGCTGCAACGCTGGGGATTGGGGACCCCCGAGCCCCAGGGCCAGACTACCACTGCTGCCGTCCACCACCTGGGCCACTAGGGGCGCTGTCTCTCATTGAGGGCTGGAGAAGGGGCAGGGCCCTCCGAGCCCCCGCGGACCTTCGATGGCCCCCGCCCCAAAGCGCTTGGGCCCACGTTCCCACTCCTCAGCGCCCTCAGCTCGGCCTGCCCCTCCGCTCGCTGCACATCCAGCAGATCGGGCTTGCCGGACTCCTGGGGGCTAACCCGACCTCTAGGTGGGCTCCTGAGGGGCCCCATCCAAGGGGCCTGGCGCCCTAACGCCGGGGATTGGGAAGCTCCAAACCCCAGCACTGGACTCACCCTGCAGCCCACCGCCACCTGGGCCGTAGGGGCGCCACCGGTCATTCAGGGCGGGAGAACGGGTAGGGCCCTCCGAGTCCCCGGCGAGCTTCGAAGGCCCCGTGCGCCAAAACACTTGGGCCCTCGCTCCATCTCTCCAGCGCCCTCCCCTCCGCCCCACCCCCCGCTCGCCACACCGCCGGTGGATCCTGCCTGCCGGCGTCCTGAGGGCTAATCCTAAACCTAGGTGGGCCCCCGAAGAGCCCATCCCAAGGGGCCTGGCACCGCAACTCCAGGCATTGGGGACCCCCAGCCCCAGGGCAAGACTAACACTGCTGCCCCTCCACCACCTGGGCACTCGGGGCGCTGCCGCTCATTCAGGGCTGGAGGAGGGGCAGGGCCCTCTGAGCCCCCGCCGACCTTTGATGGCCCCCCGCCCCAAAGCGCTTGGGCCCACGTTCCCACCAGTCAGCGCCCTCACCTCAAGCGGCCCCTCCGCTCGAAAGACAGCAGGCGGATCGGACCTGCCGGCCACCTGGGGGTAACCTTAACCCTAGGGCGGTCCCCGAGGGACCCCTCCAAGGGGCCTTGCGCAGCCACGCCGGGGATCCTGGACGTCTTAGCCCCAGGGCCGTACTCACCCTGCAGCCCCCTGGCACCCGGGCTGCTAGGGGCACCGCCGGTCATTCAGGCGGGAGAAGGGGCAGGGCCCTCCTATCCCCGACCTCCTTCGAAGGCCCCCGCGCCAAAACCTGTGGGCCCACGGTCCCGCTCTCCAGCTCCCTCCCCTCGGCCCGCCCCACCGCGAGCCACACAGCCAGGGGATTGGGCCTGAAGGCTTCCTGGGGGCTAACCCAAACCCTAGGTGGGTCCCCGAGGGGCCCATCCCAAGGGGCTTGGCGCCCCAACGCCGGCGATTGGGAACCTCCAAACCCCAGCGCTGGACTCACCCTGCAGCCCCCCGCCACCCGGGCCGCTAGGGGCGCCCCCCAGTCATTCAGGCGGGAGAAGGGGCAGGGCCCTCCGAGCCCCCGCCGACCTTCGACGGCCCCCCCGCCCCAAAGGGCTTGGGCCCACGTTCCCACTAGTCAGCGCCCTCACCTCAACCCGCCCCTCCGCTCGAAACACAGCAGGCGGATTGGACCTGCCGGACTCCTGGGGGCTAACCCGAACCCTAGGTGGGTCCCCGAGGGGCCCCTCCCAAGGGGCTTGGCGACCCAACGCCGGGGATTGGGAACCACCGAACCCCAGCGGTGGAATCACCCTGCAGCCCCCCACCACTCCGGCCGCTAGGGACGCCGCCGGTCATTCAGGCGGGAGAAGGAGCAGGGCCCTCCTAGCCCCTGATGACCTTCGAAGGCCCCCGCGCCAAAACGGTTGGGCCCACGCTCCCACTCCTCAGCACCCTCAGCTCGGCCTACCCCTCTGCTCGCCGCACATCCAGCAGGTCGGGCTTGCCGGCCTCCCGGGGGCTAACACTAACTCTAGGTGGGCTCCTGAGGGGCCCCACCCAAGGGGCCTGGCGCCTCAACGCCGGAGATTGGGGACCCGAGACCCAGCGCCGGACTCACCCTGCAGCCCCCCGCCACCTGGGCCGCTAGGGGGCCCGCCGGTCATTCAGGGCGTGAGAACGGGCAGGGCCCTCTGTGCCGCAGGCAACCTTCGAAGGCCCCCCCCCGCTCCAAAATGTTTGGGCCAAGGCTCCAGCTCGCCAGCGCCCTCACTCCGCTCGCCCCTCCACTCGCTGCACAGCGGGCATTTCGGGCCTGCCGGCATCCTTCTTGCTAACCCTAACCCTAGGTCAGTCCCCGAGAGGCCCCTGACAAGGGGCCTGGGGCTGCAACGCTGGGGATTGGGGACCCCCGAGCCCCAGGGCCAGACTACCACTGCTGCCGTCCACCACCTGGGCCACTAGGGGCGCTGTCTCTCATTGAGGGCTGGAGAAGGGGCAGGGCCCTCCGAGCCCCCGCGGACCTTCGATGGCCCCCGCCCCAAAGGGCTTGGGCCCACGTTCCCACTCCTCAGCGCCCTCAGCTCGGCCTGCCCCTCCGCTCGCTGCACATCCAGCAGATCGGGCTTGCCGGACTCCTGGGGGCTAACCCGACCTCTAGGTGGGCTCCTGAGGGGCCCCATCCAAGGGGCCTGGCGCCCTAACGCCGGGGATTGGGAAGCTCCAAACCCCAGCACTGGACTCACCCTGCAGCCCACCGCCACCTGGGCCGTAGGGGCGCCACCGGTCATTCAGGGCGGGAGAACGGGTAGGGCCCTCCGAGTCCCCGGCGAGCTTCGAAGGCCCCGTGCGCCAAAACACTTGGGCCCTCGCTCCATCTCTCCAGCGCCCTCCCCTCCGCCCCACCCCCCGCTCGCCACACCGCCGGTGGATCCTGCCTGCCGGCGTCCTGAGGGCTAATCCTAAACCTAGGTGGGCCCCCGAAGAGCCCATCCCAAGGGGCCTGGCACCGCAACTCCAGGCATTGGGGACCCCCAGCCCCAGGGCAAGACTAACACTGCTGCCCCTCCACCACCTGGGCACTCGGGGCGCTGCCGCTCATTCAGGGCTGGAGGAGGGGCAGGGCCCTCTGAGCCCCCGCCGACCTTTGATGGCCCCCCGCCCCAAAGCGCTTGGGCCCACGTTCCCACCAGTCAGCGCCCTCACCTCAAGCGGCCCCTCCGCTCGAAAGACTGCAGGCGGATCGGACCTGCCGGCCACCTGGGGGTAACCTTAACCCTAGGGCGGTCCCCGAGGGACCCCTCCAAGGGGCCTTGCGCAGCCACGCCGGGGATCCTGGACGTCTTAGCCCCAGGGCCGTACTCACCCTGCAGCCCCCTGGCACCCGGGCTGCTAGGGGCACCGCCGGTCATTCAGGCGGGAGAAGGGGCAGGGCCCTCCTATCCCCGACCTCCTTCGAAGGCCCCCGCGCCAAAACCTGTGGGCCCACGGTCCCGCTCTCCAGCTCCCTCCCCTCGGCCCGCCCCACCGCGAGCCACACAGCCAGGGGATTGGGCCTGAAGGCCTCCTGGGGGCTAACCCAAACCCTAGGTGGGTCCCCGAGGGGCCCATCCCAAGGGGCTTGGCGCCCCAACGCCGGCGATTGGGAACCTCCAAACCCCAGCGCTGGACTCACCCTGCAGCCCCCCGCCACCCGGGCCGCTAGGGGCGCCCCCCAGTCATTCAGGCGGGAGAAGGGGCAGGGCCCTCCGAGCCCCCGCCGACCTTCGACGGCCCCCCCGCCCCAAAGGGCTTGGGCCCACGTTCCCACTAGTCAGCGCCCTCACCTCAACCCGCCCCTCCGCTCGAAACACAGCAGGCGGATTGGAGCTGCCGGACTCCTGGGGGCTAACCCGAACCCTAGGTGGGTCCCCGAGGGGCCCCTCCCAAGGGGCTTGGCGACCCAACGCCGGGGATTGGGAACCACCGAACCCCAGCGGTGGAATCACCCTGCAGCCCCCCACCACTCCGGCCGCTAGGGACGCCGCCGGTCATTCAGGCGGGAGAAGGAGCAGGGCCCTCCTAGCCCCTGATGACCTTCGAAGGCCCCCGCGCCAAAACGGTTGGGCCCACGCTCCCACTCCTCAGCACCCTCAGCTCGGCCTACCCCTCTGCTCGCCGCACATCCAGCAGGTCGGGCTTGCCGGCCTCCCGGGGGCTAACACTAACTCTAGGTGGGCTCCTGAGGGGCCCCACCCAAGGGGCCTGGCGCCTCAACGCCGGAGATTGGGGACCCGAGACCCAGCGCCGGACTCACCCTGCAGCCCCCCGCCACCTGGGCCGCTAGGGGGCCCGCCGGTCATTCAGGGCGTGAGAACGGGCAGGGCCCTCTGTGCCGCAGGCAACCTTCGAAGGCCCCCCCCCCGCTCCAAAATGTTTGGGCCAAGGCTCCAGCTCGCCAGCGCCCTCACTCCGCTCGCCCCTCCACTCGCTGCACAGCGGGCATTTCGGGCCTGCCGGCATCCTTCTTGCTAACCCTAACCCTAGGTCAGTCGCCGAGAGGCCCCTGACAAGGGGCCTGGGGCTGCAACGCTGGGGATTGGGGACCCCCGAGCCCCAGGGCCAGACTACCACTGCTGCCGTCCACCACCTGGGCCACTAGGGGCGCTGTCTCTCATTGAGGGCTGGAGAAGGGGCAGGGCCCTCCGAGCCCCCGCGGACCTTCGATGGCCCCCGCCCCAAAGCGCTTGGGCCCACGTTCCCACTCCTCAGCGCCCTCAGCTCGGCCTGCCCCTCCGCTCGCTGCACATCCAGCAGATCGGGCTTGCCGGACTCCTGGGGGCTAACCCGACCTCTAGGTGGGCTCCTGAGGGGCCCCATCCAAGGGGCCTGGCGCCCTAACGCCGGGGATTGGGAAGCTCCAAACCCCAGCACTGGACTCACCCTGCAGCCCACCGCCACCTGGGCCGTAGGGGCGCCACCGGTCATTCAGGGCGGGAGAACGGGTAGGGCCCTCCGAGTCCCCGGCGAGCTTCGAAGGCCCCGTGCGCCAAAACACTTGGGCCCTCGCTCCATCTCTCCAGCGCCCTCCCCTCCGCCCCACCCCCCGCTCGCCACACCGCCGGTGGATCCTGCCTGCCGGCGTCCTGAGGGCTAATCCTAAACCTAGGTGGGCCCCCGAAGAGCCCATCCCAAGGGGCCTGGCACCGCAACTCCAGGCATTGGGGACCCCCAGCCCCAGGGCAAGACTAACACTGCTGCCCCTCCACCACCTGGGCACTCGGGGCGCTGCCGCTCATTCAGGGCTGGAGGAGGGGCAGGGCCCTCTGAGCCCCCGCCGACCTTTGATGGCCCCCCGCCCCAAAGCGCTTGGGCCCACGTTCCCACCAGTCAGCGCCCTCACCTCAAGCGGCCCCTCCGCTCGAAAGACAGCAGGCGGATCGGACCTGCCGGCCACCTGGGGGTAACCTTAACCCTAGGGCGGTCCCCGAGGGACCCCTCCAAGGGGCCTTGCGCAGCCACGCCGGGGATCCTGGACGTCTTAGCCCCAGGGCCGTACTCACCCTGCAGCCCCCTGGCACCCGGGCTGCTAGGGGCACCGCCGGTCATTCAGGCGGGAGAAGGGGCAGGGCCCTCCTATCCCCGACCTCCTTCGAAGGCTCCCGCGCCAAAACCTGTGGGCCCACGGTCCCGCTCTCCAGCTCCCTCCCCTCGGCCCGCCCCACCGCGAGCCACACAGCCAGGGGATTGGGCCTGAAGGCCTCCTGGGGGCTAACCCAAACCCTAGGTGGGTCCCCGAGGGGCCCATCCCAAGGGGCTTGGCGCCCCAACGCCGGCGATTGGGAACCTCCAAACCCCAGCGCTGGACTCACCCTGCAGCCCCCCGCCACCCGGGCCGCTAGGGGCGCCCCCCAGTCATTCAGGCGGGAGAAGGGGCAGGGCCCTCCGAGCCCCCGCCGACCTTCGACGGCCCCCCCGCCCCAAAGGGCTTGGGCCCACGTTCCCACTAGTCAGCGCCCTCACCTCAACCCGCCCCTCCGCTCGAAACACAGCAGGCGGATTGGACCTGCCGGACTCCTGGGGGCTAACCCGAACCCTAGGTGGGTCCCCGAGGGGCCCCTCCCAAGGGGCTTGGCGACCCAACGCCGGGGATTGGGAACCACCGAACCCCAGCGGTGGAATCACCCTGCAGCCCCCCACCACTCCGGCCGCTAGGGACGCCGCCGGTCATTCAGGCGGGAGAAGGAGCAGGGCCCTCCTAGCCCCTGATGACCTTCGAAGGCCCCCGCGCCAAAACGGTTGGGCCCACGCTCCCACTCCTCAGCACCCTCAGCTCGGCCTACCCCTCTGCTCGCCGCACATCCAGCAGGTCGGGCTTGCCGGCCTCCCGGGGGCTAACACTAACTCTAGGTGGGCTCCTGAGGGGCCCCACCCAAGGGGCCTGGCGCCTCAACGCCGGAGATTGGGGACCCGAGACCCAGCGCCGGACTCACCCTGCAGCCCCCCGCCACCTGGGCCGCTAGGGGGCCCGCCGGTCATTCAGGGCGTGAGAACGGGCAGGGCCCTCTGTGCCGCAGGCAACCTTCGAAGGCCCCCCCCCCGCTCCAAAATGTTTGGGCCAAGGCTCCAGCTCGCCAGCGCCCTCACTCCGCTCGCCCCTCCACTCGCTGCACAGCGGGCATTTCGGGCCTGCCGGCATCCTTCTTGCTAACCCTAACCCTAGGTCAGTCCCCGAGAGGCCCCTGACAAGGGGCCTGGGGCTGCAACGCTGGGGATTGGGGACCCCCGAGCCCCAGGGCCAGACTACCACTGCTGCCGTCCACCACCTGGGCCACTAGGGGCGCTGTCTCTCATTGAGGGCTGGAGAAGGGGCAGGGCCCTCCGAGCCCCCGCGGACCTTCGATGGCCCCCGCCCCAAAGCGCTTGGGCCCACGTTCCCACTCCTCAGCGCCCTCAGCTCGGCCTGCCCCTCCGCTCGCTGCACATCCAGCAGATCGGGCTTGCCGGACTCCTGGGGGCTAACCCGACCTCTAGGTGGGCTCCTGAGGGGCCCCATCCAAGGGGCCTGGCGCCCTAACGCCGGGGATTGGGAAGCTCCAAACCCCAGCACTGGACTCACCCTGCAGCCCACCGCCACCTGGGCCGTAGGGGCGCCACCGGTCATTCAGGGCGGGAGAACGGGTAGGGCCCTCCGAGTCCCCGGCGAGCTTCGAAGGCCCCGTGCGCCAAAACACTTGGGCCCTCGCTCCATCTCTCCAGCGCCCTCCCCTCCGCCCCACCCCCCGCTCGCCACACCGCCGGTGGATCCTGCCTGCCGGCGTCCTGAGGGCTAATCCTAAACCTAGGTGGGCCCCCGAAGAGCCCATCCCAAGGGGCCTGGCACCGCAACTCCAGGCATTGGGGACCCCCAGCCCCAGGGCAAGACTAACACTGCTGCCCCTCCACCACCTGGGCACTCGGGGCGCTGCCGCTCATTCAGGGCTGGAGGAGGGGCAGGGCCCTCTGAGCCCCCGCCGACCTTTGATGGCCCCCCGCCCCAAAGCGCTTGGGCCCACGTTCCCACCAGTCAGCGCCCTCACCTCAAGCGGCCCCTCCGCTCGAAAGACAGCAGGCGGATCGGACCTGCCGGCCACCTGGGGGTAACCTTAACCCTAGGGCGGTCCCCGAGGGACCCCTCCAAGGGGCCTTGCGCAGCCACGCCGGGGATCCTGGACGTCTTAGCCCCAGGGCCGTACTCACCCTGCAGCCCCCTGGCACCCGGGCTGCTAGGGGCACCGCCGGTCATTCAGGCGGGAGAAGGGGCAGGGCCCTCCTATCCCCGACCTCCTTCGAAGGCTCCCGCGCCAAAACCTGTGGGCCCACGGTCCCGCTCTCCAGCTCCCTCCCCTCGGCCCGCCCCACCGCGAGCCACACAGCCAGGGGATTGGGCCTGAAGGCCTCCTCGGGGCTAACCCAAACCCTAGGTGGGTCCCCGAGGGGCCCATCCCAAGGGGCTTGGCGCCCCAACGCCGGCGATTGGGAACCTCCAAACCCCAGCGCTGGACTCACCCTGCAGCCCCCCGCCACCCGGGCCGCTAGGGGCGCCCCCCAGTCATTCAGGCGGGAGAAGGGGCAGGGCCCTCCGAGCCCCCGCCGACCTTCGACGGCCCCCCCGCCCCAAAGGGCTTGGGCCCACGTTCCCACTAGTCAGCGCCCTCACCTCAACCCGCCCCTCCGCTCGAAACACAGCAGGCGGATTGGACCTGCCGGACTCCTGGGGGCTAACCCGAACCCTAGGTGGGTCCCCGAGGGGCCCCTCCCAAGGGGCTTGGCGACCCAACGCCGGGGATTGGGAACCACCGAACCCCAGCGGTGGAATCACCCTGCAGCCCCCCACCACTCCGGCCGCTAGGGACGCCGCCGGTCATTCAGGCGGGAGAAGGAGCAGGGCCCTCCTAGCCCCTGATGACCTTCGAAGGCCCCCGCGCCAAAACGGTTGGGCCCACGCTCCCACTCCTCAGCACCCTCAGCTCGGCCTACCCCTCTGCTCGCCGCACATCCAGCAGGTCGGGCTTGCCGGCCTCCCGGGGGCTAACACTAACTCTAGGTGGGCTCCTGAGGGGCCCCACCCAAGGGGCCTGGCGCCTCAACGCCGGAGATTGGGGACCCGAGACCCAGCGCCGGACTCACCCTGCAGCCCCCCGCCACCTGGGCCGCTAGGGGGCCCGCCGGTCATTCAGGGCGTGAGAACGGGCAGGGCCCTCTGTGCCGCAGGCAACCTTCGAAGGCCCCCCCCCCGCTCCAAAATGTTTGGGCCAAGGCTCCAGCTCGCCAGCGCCCTCACTCCGCTCGCCCCTCCACTCGCTGCACAGCGGGCATTTCGGGCCTGCCGGCATCCTTCTTGCTAACCCTAACCCTAGGTCAGTCCCCGAGAGGCCCCTGACAAGGGGCCTGGGGCTGCAACGCTGGGGATTGGGGACCCCCGAGCCCCAGGGCCAGACTACCACTGCTGCCGTCCACCACCTGGGCCACTAGGGGCGCTGTCTCTCATTGAGGGCTGGAGAAGGGGCAGGGCCCTCCGAGCCCCCGCGGACCTTCGATGGCCCCCGCCCCAAAGCGCTTGGGCCCACGTTCCCACTCCTCAGCGCCCTCAGCTCGGCCTGCCCCTCCGCTCGCTGCACATCCAGCAGATCGGGCTTGCCGGACTCCTGGGGGCTAACCCGACCTCTAGGTGGGCTCCTGAGGGGCCCCATCCAAGGGGCCTGGCGCCCTAACGCCGGGGATTGGGAAGCTCCAAACCCCAGCACTGGACTCACCCTGCAGCCCACCGCCACCTGGGCCGTAGGGGCGCCACCGGTCATTCAGGGCGGGAGAACGGGTAGGGCCCTCCGAGTCCCCGGCGAGCTTCGAAGGCCCCGTGCGCCAAAACACTTGGGCCCTCGCTCCATCTCTCCAGCGCCCTCCCCTCCGCCCCACCCCCCGCTCGCCACACCGCCGGTGGATCCTGCCTGCCGGCGTCCTGAGGGCTAATCCTAAACCTAGGTGGGCCCCCGAAGAGCCCATCCCAAGGGGCCTGGCACCGCAACTCCAGGCATTGGGGACCCCCAGCCCCAGGGCAAGACTAACACTGCTGCCCCTCCACCACCTGGGCACTCGGGGCGCTGCCGCTCATTCAGGGCTGGAGGAGGGGCAGGGCCCTCTGAGCCCCCGCCGACCTTTGATGGCCCCCCGCCCCAAAGCGCTTGGGCCCACGTTCCCACCAGTCAGCGCCCTCACCTCAAGCGGCCCCTCCGCTCGAAAGACAGCAGGCGGATCGGACCTGCCGGCCACCTGGGGGTAACCTTAACCCTAGGGCGGTCCCCGAGGGACCCCTCCAAGGGGCCTTGCGCAGCCACGCCGGGGATCCTGGACGTCTTAGCCCCAGGGCCGTACTCACCCTGCAGCCCCCTGGCACCCGGGCTGCTAGGGGCACCGCCGGTCATTCAGGCGGGAGAAGGGGCAGGGCCCTCCTATCCCCGACCTCCTTCGAAGGCTCCCGCGCCAAAACCTGTGGGCCCACGGTCCCGCTCTCCAGCTCCCTCCCCTCGGCCCGCCCCACCGCGAGCCACACAGCCAGGGGATTGGGCCTGAAGGCCTCCTCGGGGCTAACCCAAACCCTAGGTGGGTCCCCGAGGGGCCCATCCCAAGGGGCTTGGCGCCCCAACGCCGGCGATTGGGAACCTCCAAACCCCAGCGCTGGACTCACCCTGCAGCCCCCCGCCACCCGGGCCGCTAGGGGCGCCCCCCAGTCATTCAGGCGGGAGAAGGGGCAGGGCCCTCCGAGCCCCCGCCGACCTTCGACGGCCCCCCCGCCCCAAAGGGCTTGGGCCCACGTTCCCACTAGTCAGCGCCCTCACCTCAACCCGCCCCTCCGCTCGAAACACAGCAGGCGGATTGGACCTGCCGGACTCCTGGGGGCTAACCCGAACCCTAGGTGGGTCCCCGAGGGGCCCCTCCCAAGGGGCTTGGCGACCCAACGCCGGGGATTGGGAACCACCGAACCCCAGCGGTGGAATCACCCTGCAGCCCCCCACCACTCCGGCCGCTAGGGACGCCGCCGGTCATTCAGGCGGGAGAAGGAGCAGGGCCCTCCTAGCCCCTGATGACCTTCGAAGGCCCCCGCGCCAAAACGGTTGGGCCCACGCTCCCACTCCTCAGCACCCTCAGCTCGGCCTACCCCTCTGCTCGCCGCACATCCAGCAGGTCGGGCTTGCCGGCCTCCCGGGGGCTAACACTAACTCTAGGTGGGCTCCTGAGGGGCCCCACCCAAGGGGCCTGGCGCCTCAACGCCGGAGATTGGGGACCCGAGACCCAGCGCCGGACTCACCCTGCAGCCCCCCGCCACCTGGGCCGCTAGGGGGCCCGCCGGTCATTCAGGGCGTGAGAACGGGCAGGGCCCTCTGTGCCGCAGGCAACCTTCGAAGGCCCCCCCCCCCGCTCCAAAATGTTTGGGCCAAGGCTCCAGCTCGCCAGCGCCCTCACTCCGCTCGCCCCTCCACTCGCTGCACAGCGGGCATTTCGGGCCTGCCGGCATCCTTCTTGCTAACCCTAACCCTAGGTCAGTCCCCGAGAGGCCCCTGACAAGGGGCCTGGGGCTGCAACGCTGGGGATTGGGGACCCCCGAGCCCCAGGGCCAGACTACCACTGCTGCCGTCCACCACCTGGGCCACTAGGGGCGCTGTCTCTCATTGAGGGCTGGAGAAGGGGCAGGGCCCTCCGAGCCCCCGCGGACCTTCGATGGCCCCCGCCCCAAAGCGCTTGGGCCCACGTTCCCACTCCTCAGCGCCCTCAGCTCGGCCTGCCCCTCCGCTCGCTGCACATCCAGCAGATCGGGCTTGCCGGACTCCTGGGGGCTAACCCGACCTCTAGGTGGGCTCCTGAGGGGCCCCATCCAAGGGGCCTGGCGCCCTAACGCCGGGGATTGGGAAGCTCCAAACCCCAGCACTGGACTCACCCTGCAGCCCACCGCCACCTGGGCCGTAGGGGCGCCACCGGTCATTCAGGGCGGGAGAACGGGTAGGGCCCTCCGAGTCCCCGGCGAGCTTCGAAGGCCCCGTGCGCCAAAACACTTGGGCCCTCGCTCCATCTCTCCAGCGCCCTCCCCTCCGCCCCACCCCCCGCTCGCCACACCGCCGGTGGATCCTGCCTGCCGGCGTCCTGAGGGCTAATCCTAAACCTAGGTGGGCCCCCGAAGAGCCCATCCCAAGGGGCCTGGCACCGCAACTCCAGGCATTGGGGACCCCCAGCCCCAGGGCAAGACTAACACTGCTGCCCCTCCACCACCTGGGCACTCGGGGCGCTGCCGCTCATTCAGGGCTGGAGGAGGGGCAGGGCCCTCTGAGCCCCCGCCGACCTTTGATGGCCCCCCGCCCCAAAGCGCTTGGGCCCACGTTCCCACCAGTCAGCGCCCTCACCTCAAGCGGCCCCTCCGCTCGAAAGACAGCAGGCGGATCGGACCTGCCGGCCACCTGGGGGTAACCTTAACCCTAGGGCGGTCCCCGAGGGACCCCTCCAAGGGGCCTTGCGCAGCCACGCCGGGGATCCTGGACGTCTTAGCCCCAGGGCCGTACTCACCCTGCAGCCCCCTGGCACCCGGGCTGCTAGGGGCACCGCCGGTCATTCAGGCGGGAGAAGGGGCAGGGCCCTCCTATCCCCGACCTCCTTCGAAGGCTCCCGCGCCAAAACCTGTGGGCCCACGGTCCCGCTCTCCAGCTCCCTCCCCTCGGCCCGCCCCACCGCGAGCCACACAGCCAGGGGATTGGGCCTGAAGGCCTCCTCGGGGCTAACCCAAACCCTAGGTGGGTCCCCGAGGGGCCCATCCCAAGGGGCTTGGCGCCCCAACGCCGGCGATTGGGAACCTCCAAACCCCAGCGCTGGACTCACCCTGCAGCCCCCCGCCACCCGGGCCGCTAGGGGCGCCCCCCAGTCATTCAGGCGGGAGAAGGGGCAGGGCCCTCCGAGCCCCCGCCGACCTTCGACGGCCCCCCCGCCCCAAAGGGCTTGGGCCCACGTTCCCACTAGTCAGCGCCCTCACCTCAACCCGCCCCTCCGCTCGAAACACAGCAGGCGGATTGGACCTGCCGGACTCCTGGGGGCTAACCCGAACCCTAGGTGGGTCCCCGAGGGGCCCCTCCCAAGGGGCTTGGCGACCCAACGCCGGGGATTGGGAACCACCGAACCCCAGCGGTGGAATCACCCTGCAGCCCCCCACCACTCCGGCCGCTAGGGACGCCGCCGGTCATTCAGGCGGGAGAAGGAGCAGGGCCCTCCTAGCCCCTGATGACCTTCGAAGGCCCCCGCGCCAAAACGGTTGGGCCCACGCTCCCACTCCTCAGCACCCTCAGCTCGGCCTACCCCTCTGCTCGCCGCACATCCAGCAGGTCGGGCTTGCCGGCCTCCCGGGGGCTAACACTAACTCTAGGTGGGCTCCTGAGGGGCCCCACCCAAGGGGCCTGGCGCCTCAACGCCGGAGATTGGGGACCCGAGACCCAGCGCCGGACTCACCCTGCAGCCCCCCGCCACCTGGGCCGCTAGGGGGCCCGCCGGTCATTCAGGGCGTGAGAACGGGCAGGGCCCTCTGTGCCGCAGGCAACCTTCGAAGGCCCCCCCCCCCGCTCCAAAATGTTTGGGCCAAGGCTCCAGCTCGCCAGCGCCCTCACTCCGCTCGCCCCTCCACTCGCTGCACAGCGGGCATTTCGGGCCTGCCGGCATCCTTCTTGCTAACCCTAACCCTAGGTCAGTCCCCGAGAGGCCCCTGACAAGGGGCCTGGGGCTGCAACGCTGGGGATTGGGGACCCCCGAGCCCCAGGGCCAGACTACCACTGCTGCCGTCCACCACCTGGGCCACTAGGGGCGCTGTCTCTCATTGAGGGCTGGAGAAGGGGCAGGGCCCTCCGAGCCCCCGCGGACCTTCGATGGCCCCCGCCCCAAAGCGCTTGGGCCCACGTTCCCACTCCTCAGCGCCCTCAGCTCGGCCTGCCCCTCCGCTCGCTGCACATCCAGCAGATCGGGCTTGCCGGACTCCTGGGGGCTAACCCGACCTCTAGGTGGGCTCCTGAGGGGCCCCATCCAAGGGGCCTGGCGCCCTAACGCCGGGGATTGGGAAGCTCCAAACCCCAGCACTGGACTCACCCTGCAGCCCACCGCCACCTGGGCCGTAGGGGCGCCACCGGTCATTCAGGGCGGGAGAACGGGTAGGGCCCTCCGAGTCCCCGGCGAGCTTCGAAGGCCCCGTGCGCCAAAACACTTGGGCCCTCGCTCCATCTCTCCAGCGCCCTCCCCTCCGCCCCACCCCCCGCTCGCCACACCGCCGGTGGATCCTGCCTGCCGGCGTCCTGAGGGCTAATCCTAAACCTAGGTGGGCCCCCGAAGAGCCCATCCCAAGGGGCCTGGCACCGCAACTCCAGGCATTGGGGACCCCCAGCCCCAGGGCAAGACTAACACTGCTGCCCCTCCACCACCTGGGCACTCGGGGCGCTGCCGCTCATTCAGGGCTGGAGGAGGGGCAGGGCCCTCTGAGCCCCCGCCGACCTTTGATGGCCCCCCGCCCCAAAGCGCTTGGGCCCACGTTCCCACCAGTCAGCGCCCTCACCTCAAGCGGCCCCTCCGCTCGAAAGACAGCAGGCGGATCGGACCTGCCGGCCACCTGGGGGTAACCTTAACCCTAGGGCGGTCCCCGAGGGACCCCTCCAAGGGGCCTTGCGCAGCCACGCCGGGGATCCTGGACGTCTTAGCCCCAGGGCCGTACTCACCCTGCAGCCCCCTGGCACCCGGGCTGCTAGGGGCACCGCCGGTCATTCAGGCGGGAGAAGGGGCAGGGCCCTCCTATCCCCGACCTCCTTCGAAGGCTCCCGCGCCAAAACCTGTGGGCCCACGGTCCCGCTCTCCAGCTCCCTCCCCTCGGCCCGCCCCACCGCGAGCCACACAGCCAGGGGATTGGGCCTGAAGGCCTCCTCGGGGCTAACCCAAACCCTAGGTGGGTCCCCGAGGGGCCCATCCCAAGGGGCTTGGCGCCCCAACGCCGGCGATTGGGAACCTCCAAACCCCAGCGCTGGACTCACCCTGCAGCCCCCCGCCACCCGGGCCGCTAGGGGCGCCCCCCAGTCATTCAGGCGGGAGAAGGGGCAGGGCCCTCCGAGCCCCCGCCGACCTTCGACGGCCCCCCCGCCCCAAAGGGCTTGGGCCCACGTTCCCACTAGTCAGCGCCCTCACCTCAACCCGCCCCTCCGCT